>NC_045794.1:21467346-21777972 GCF_009873245.2 Balaenoptera musculus | reverse complement strand
TACATGTAGCTGTCCAGTTTTTCCAGGACCACTTATTGAAGAGGCTGTCTTTTCTCCATTGTATATTCTTGCCTCCTTTATCAAAAATAAGGTGACCATAGGTGCGTGGGTTTATCTCTGGGCTTTCTATCCTGTTCCACTGATATATATTTTTGTTTTTGTGCCAGTACCATACTGTCTTGATTACTGTAGCTTTGTAGTAGAGTCTGAAGTCTGGGAGCCTGATTCCTCCAGTTCCATTTTTCTTTCTCAAGATTGCTTTGGCTATTCGGGGTCTTTTGTGTTTCCATACAAATTGTGAAATTTTTTGTTCCAGTTATGTGAAAAATGCCATTGGTAGTTTGATAGGGATTGCACTGAATCTGTAGATTGCTTTGGGTACTATAGTCACTTTCACAATGTTGATTCTTCCAATCCAAGAACATGGTATATCTCTCCATCTGTTTGTATCATCTTTAATTTCTTTCATCAGTGTCTTATAGTTTTCTGCATATAGGTCTTTTGTCTCCTTAGGTAGGTTTATCCCTAGGTATTTTATTCTTTTTGTTGCAATAGTAAATGGGAGTGTTTCCTTAATTTCTCTTTCAGATTTTTCATCATTAGTGTATAGGAATGCAAGGGATTTCTGTTCATTAATTTTGTATCCTGCTACTTTACCAAATTCATTGATTAGCTCTAGTAGTTTTCTGGTAGCATCTTTAGGATTCTCTATGCATAGTATCATGTCATCTGCAAACAGTGACAGCTTTACTTCTTCTTTTCCGATTTGGATCCCTTTTATTTCTTTGTCTTCTCTGATTGCTGTGGCTAAAACTTCCAAAACTATGTTGAATAATAGTGGTGAGACTGGACAACCTTGTCTTGTTCCTGATCTTAGAGGAAGTGGTTTCAGTTTTTCACCATTGAGAACAATGTTGGCTGTGGGTCTGTCATATATGGCCTTTATTATGTTGAGGTAAGTTCCCTCTATGCCTACTTTCTGGAGGGTTTTTACCATAAAATGGGTGTTGAATTTTCTCAAAAGCTTTTTTTCATCTATTGAGATGATCATACGGTTTTTCTCCTTCTATTTGTTAATATGGTGTATCACATTGATTGATTTGCATATACTGAAGAATCCTTGCATTCCTGGGATAAACCCCACTTGATCATGGTGTATGATCCTTTTAATGTGCTCTTGGATTCTGTTTGCTAGTATTTTGTTGAGGATTTTTGCATCTATGCTCATCAGTGATATTGGCTTCTAGTTGTCTCTTTTTGTGACATCTTTGTCTGGTTTTGGTATCAGGGTGATGGTGTCCTCGTAGAATGAGTTTGGGAGTGTTCCTCCCTCTGCTGTATTTTGGAAGAGTTTGAGAATGTTAGGTCTTAGCTCTTCTCTAAATGTTTGATAGAATTCACCTGTGAAGCCATCTGGTCCCGGGCTTTTGTTTGTTGGAAGATTTTTTTTTTTTTTTAATTTTTATTTATTTATTTATTTTTGGCTGTGCTGGGTCTTCGGTTCGTGCGAGGGCTTTCTCTAGTTGCGGCAAGTGGGGGCCACTCTTCATCGCGGTGCGGGGACCGCTCTTCATCGCGGTGCACGGGCCTTTCACTATCGCGGCCCCTCCCGTTGCGGGGCACAGGCTCCAGACGCGCAGGCTCAGTAGTTGTGGCTCACGGGCCCAGCCGCTCCGTGGCATGTGGGATCTTCCCAGACCAGGGCTCGAACCCGTGTCCCCTGCATTAGCAGGCAGATTCTCAACCACTGCACCACCAGGGAAGCCCGGAAGATTTTTTATCACTGTCTCAATTTCAGTGCTTGTGATGGGTCTGTTCATATTTTCTATTTCTTCCTGGTTCAGTCTCAGAAGGTTGTGCTTTTCTAAGAATTTGTCCATTTCTTCCAGGTTGTCCATTTTATTGGCATACAATTGCTTGTAGTAATCTCTCATGATCCTTTGTATTTCTGCAGTGTCAGTTGTTACTTCTCCTTTTTCATTTCTAATTCTATTGATTTGAGTCTTCTCCCTTTTTTTCTTGATGAGTCTGGCTAGTGGTTTATCAATTTTGTTTATCTTCTCAAAGAACCAGCTTTTAGTTTTATTGATCTTTGGTATCATTTCCTTCACTTCTTTTTCATTTATTTCCGATCTGATCTTTATGATTTCTTTCCTTCTGCTAACTCTGGGGTTTTTTGGTTCTTCTTTCTTTAATTGCTTTAGGTGTAAGATTAGGTTGTTTATTTGAGATGTTTCTTATTTCTTGAGGTAGGAGTGTATTGCTATAAACTTCTCTCTTAGAACTGCTTTTGCTGCATCCCATAGGCTTTGGGTCGTCGTGTTTTCATTGTCATTATGTTTCTAGGTATTTTTTGATTTCCTCTTTGATTTCTTCAGTGATCTCTTGGTTATTTAGTAGTGTATTGTTTAGCCTCCACGTGTTTGTATTTTTTACAGATTTTTTCCCTGTAATTATTATCTAGTCTCATAGCATTGTGGTGGGAAAAGATACTTGATACAATTTCAAGTGTTTTAAATTTACCAAGGCTTGATTTGTGACCCAAGATATGATCTATCCTGGAGAATGTTCCTTGAGCACTTGAGAAGAAAGTGTATTCTGTTGTTTTTGGATGGAATATCCTATAAATATCAATTAAGTCCATCGTGTTTAATGTATCATTTAAAGCTTGTGTTTCTTTATTTATTTTCACTTTGGATGATGTGTAATTTTTATTTTTTAATAGTTTCTACCAGTTATGCTTGTTTTGCTGTGGGGCAGGTCTGCCATTCTGGAAGTGGAGCCTTTCTTCAGTATCTATATTTCAAGTGCAGGAAGAAGGAAATGGCTTTTGAAGTAATCAGGTGAAGAACTCTCCTAGATTAAAAAATTTTTATTCCATTATATATTATACACAAACAAAAACCTAAGTAATGTATACTGCACACTTAGAATACGCTAGTCATTGTTTTGAGCACTCAGAAAATATTAGCACATTTAGTCCTCTATAAGCTGCATAGGTTGCTTTATCACGCTCATTTTATAGATGGAAACAGAGGCCCAGGAAGTTTCACTGATTTGCCCAAGGTTGCATAGCTAAGAAGTGGAAAAGCAAGGATTAAATAAAGGCAAGTTTGCTCCACAGGCTGCTTTTTATTTCACATTTCTTTTTCTATGAATAGATAACTAGATACTTCAAATTTGGTTCATAATGTTAAAAAAAAATCAATCCTGTTTTTACTTAGGATTATGTGGTAGTCATATTTTTTACCTTAAACATTCTTTGAAAATAGTTTCTAATATTTAGTTCCATAATGTTGTTCCATCTTGCAGTGTAGGAAAATGCTTGTCTCATTATCTCCTATCACTAAATACAATACTGTCTTTTAAAATATAATTGTCATTCTCTTTGTAAAATATTTTCTCTTATGGTTGATTTATCTTATATCTACATTTTATTTTTACATTTGTTTCATTACTTAGTATTTTAGTTCAGGCTGCTGTAAGAAAATACCATAGACTGGATGACTTAAACAATAAACATTTATTTCTCACAGTTCTGGAGGCTGGGAGGTCCAAGATCAAGATGCCAGCAGATCTGTTGTCTAATGAGGGCCCACTTCCTGGTTTGTAGATGGTCACGTTCTTGTTATATCTTCACATGACCGAGAGAAAGATAACTAGCTCTCTGGTCTCTTCTTATACAACCACTAATCCATCATAAGAGCTCTACCCTCATGACCTCATCTAAACCTAATTAACTCCCAAAGGTCTCACCTCCAAATACCATTACACTGGGGTGAGATCTCAACACATCAATTTTAGGGGGAAACAAACACTCAGTCCATGCACTAAGTGAACAACAAAGAATTTTCTCTTACAGTTCTGGGGGTCAGAAGTCCAAAATCAGTTTTGATTTTGCACCAAAATCAACGTATCAGCTGAGCCATGCTCCCTCCAAAGGTTCTAGGAGAGAAGTCTTTCCTTGCTTCCTACCGGCTCAGCAGCAGTTCCTCTGGCAGGGCATGGGGCACAGGTGGCTGCCTCAGTGTACAGTCCTGCAGCAAATGCAGTCTCCCCAGTGCCCAGATCTTGCAGGCAGAGAGGCCAGTAGAAGCAGCAGCTTCCCCAGCACCAGTGTTGGCTGGTTTTATGCGGAGCGCCTCTGTTAAGACACCTCCTCAGCAAGTTCCGGGGGAGGATTTCTGTTTACTTCCATCAACGAGGCACCACAGTGACTTTTCTGCCACGCAGTGAACCACAGCCAGGTTCTCTGCAACAAAGTCTGAACCTCAGTCCCAAGGGGCCTCTGGGTATTCCAACTCAGCCTTCAGGCTAGTGGTTATTAAGATCATATTTTATCTGCTATTCTGTATTCTACAGAGTTCTCTTTACCTCATCAATCTCTCAGTTCCAAGCCCCTGTTATATTTACAGTCTTTTCTTTTAAACTTCCCCTGTTCAAATGACCATGTGGTGCCTCTCTCCTGACCAGACCCAGGCTTATCCAGCAATAGAAAGCATTGTTTTCCAATTCTTTGTGTATCTTAGGATAAATATCCCTACTAACAATTAGCTACACTGATGTAATTTTTTTAAAAATCAGAAAAAGTTGTTTTAAAAAAATATATTTTATTTATGTAATCCTATATAGCTTTCAGTACCACATGAAAAACCAAAGAAAAACAAGTAAGGATGTTTTCTCATTTAATATTATTCATCTATAGGAAAAAAAATCCAGTAAAAAATATGAAAAATGTGAAGCCAGAACTTTCATGAAGAAAATACTTGCCTAGTTTGTGTATAGCAGAGAAATAAAAGAATCAAGTCAATTTTACAAACCACTAGAAATGGAATAAAAAAAGAAATGGCCTCATCTAATGAATGACCTTCAGATAATATTTTCATTACTTATTCTGTCTTGTTCATATGAGTAAAAAATATAAATAAACATTTATATAATAGGGCAGATTCAAATCAAACAGCATAGAGCAAGAAAAAAGGGAAAAAGAAAATATTTTCACACCTTATTAAGTGGGCTGACATGAACAACTGCTAGCAAATAACTTTATCAGAAACAAATTATGAAAAAGTTTGCTCATTTTTATACTTTAATTATCTAAAAACAATCTTCTCATTCAATATAAAACATGCACAGAACTTAGCAAATTAATAAATGTCTTTCTCAAAGACTCTTACATGTAGATAATAATAATATTAACAAAAAAGATCTCTCCTAACGAACTATCAGAAAGAGAAGTTAAGAAAATAATCCCATTTACAACTACATCAAAAAGAAAAGGAATAAATTTAACCAAATAGGTGAAAGACTGTACATTGAAAACTATATGACACTGATGAAAAATTGAAGAAGACACAATAAATGAAAAGATATTCTGTGCTCCTGGATTGGAAGGATAAAGATTGTTAAAATTTCCATACTACTAGTGATTCCTGTAAATGCAATCCTTATCAAAATCCCAATGGTATTTTTCATAGAAATAGAAGTAAACAATCCTAAAATTTGTATGGAACCACAAAAGACCCCACATAGTCAAAGCATTCTTGAGAAAGAAGAACAAAGCTGGAGACATCACACTCCCTGATTTCAAACTATACTATAAAGCTATAGTAATCGAAACAGTATGGTACTGAACTAAAAACAGATACATAGGTCAATGAAGCAGAAGGGAGAGCCCAGAAATAAACCTTTGCATAATTGGTCAATTTACTTACAATGAAGGAGCCAAGAATATATGATGGAAGTAGGACAGTTTGTCCAAAAAATGGTTTTGGGAAAACTGGACAGCCACATGCAAAAGAATGAAATCAGACTACTATTTTACACCATACACAAAAATTAACTAAAAGTGGATTAAAGACTTGAATGAAAGACCTAAAACCATAAAATTCCTAGAAGAAAACATAGGCAGTAAGCTCCTTGACATTGGTTTTGATGATAATTGTTTTGAATCTGACTCCAAAAGCAAAGGAAACAAGAGCAAAAAATAAACAAGTAAGGCTACATCAAACTAAAAAGCTTCTGCACAGCAAAGGAAACTCAACAAAATTAAAAGGCAACCTACTGAATGTGAGAAAATATTTGCAAATGATATGCCTCTGATAAGGGGCTAATATCCAAAATATATAAAGAACTCATACAACTCAATATCCAAAAAACAAACAAAAAAAACCCCCCAAAAACCAAAACCAAAATTCGGAAACAAAAAACCAAGCAACCCAATTAAAAACTGTGCAGTGGACACGGGTAGGTACTTTTCCAAAGAAATATGCAGACTGCCAATAGGCACATGAAAAGATGTTCAACAGCACTAATCATCAGGGAAATACAAATGGAAATCACAATATCACCTCACACTTGTCAGAATGGTTATTATAAAACGACAACAAATAACAAGTGTTGGTGAGGATATGGAAAAAAAGGAACCCTGGTGCACTGTAGGTGAAAATGTAAATTTGGTGGAAAACAGGTTCCTTAAAAAATTAAAAATAGAAGTACATACAATCCAGCAGTTCCACTTCTGGGTATTCACCCGAAGAAGAAAAAACACTAACTCAAAAAGATATATGCACCCTTATGTTCATTGTAGCAGTACTTATGATAGCCAAGCAATGGAAACAACCTAAAGGTCCTCCGATGGATGAATAGGTAAAGAAAATGTGGTATGTACACACACCATACATACACACGAATATTATTCAGCCATAAAGAGGAAGGAAATCTTGCCATTTGCAACAACATGGAGGCACCCTGATGGCATTCTGCTAAGTGAAATAAGTGAGAAAAAGACATATCATATAATCTCACTTTTATGTGGAATAACAAAAAAACTCCAAGTTTATAGATACAGAGAACAGATTGGTGGTTGCCAGAGGCAGGAGGTGGAGGGGTGGGCAAAATGGGTGAAGGGGGTCAAAAGGCACAAACTTCCAGCTATGAAATAAATAAGCATGGGGATATAATGTATGGTATGGTGACTATAGTTAATAATAGTGTACGGCATATTTGAAAGTTGCTAAGAGAGACCTTGAAAGTCCTCATCTCAAAAAAAAAAAGTACTCATTTCAAGAAAAAAAAAATTTTGTTAAGGAGGTGGTGTTAACTTACCGTAGTGACTATTTCACAGTACATACAAATATCAAATCATTATGTTGTACACCCAAAGCTAACATAATGTTATGTGTCACTTATACCTCAATAAAATATTAACACATTAAAAAAGCCCACCTTCGTTTCTAACCACCCACCCTGTGCCACTCCTCAAATCCCAAACTGCAACCCTCTGGAACAGACAGCAAGAATATGCAGATTAATTAAGGTAACACTGCATGAAAAATCCTGGACATGCAAGCCATGGTCCAAGATTATTGAGATATGTTAAAATTAGCAAGAAACTAGTTCTTTATCTAAAGGAACACTATACATGAAGCAAAGAAAAAGCACTGGTTAGACATTAGAACCAGGGAGTGTCATAAAATCCCAAAATGAAACAAAACAAAAATACCAATCAATCAAACAAACAAACCCCAAAACAGCCCTTAATAGCTTCCAGGCTTTTAAAAGTTTAAAACAAAAGAAAATGAATGAATTTCTCATGTATTTCAAGGATAAATAGGCTCCTCCAGTCTCTAGTTAAACAAACTCTTCAGTTGAAGGTTTTGACTCTACAATTTTGGAAAGTATGACTGCCTGACAGGCAAAATACAGGATGAAAATAAAGATAATAGTAATTTGGTAACAAATTATAAACTCCAACTGGCCACCAGCACTTCAAAGTAACCATTAGTTAGAGTTAGTGGGGTCTGTGGTCACAGTGTTACAGAGAAGTACTATCTTCTGTTTTTAAAGTATGAAGAGCTAGAACCTTATCAATAAAGAAAAAACAGAAACGGTAGGGACTTCCCTGGTGGCACAGTGGATAAGAATCTGCCTGCCAATGCAGGGGACACGGGCTCGATCCCTGGTCCGGGAAGATCCCACATGCCACGGAGCAACTAAGACCGTGTGCCACAACTACTGAGCCTGCACTCTAAAGCCCGTGTGCCACAACCACTGAGTCCGCATGCCGCAACTACTGAAGCCCACACGCCTAGAGCCCGTGCTCCGCAACAAGAGAAGCCACCGCAATGAGAAGCCCGTGCACCACAACAGAGAGTAGCCCCCGCTCACCGCAACTAGAGAAAGCCCGCGCACAGCAACGAAGACCCAACGCAGCCAAAAAAATAAATAAAATTTTAAAAAAAGAAAAAAAAAAACAGAAATGGTATTACTGAGAACAAGCAGAGTGACTAAAGAAACACAACTAATGAGTTATTTCTCTTAATCTCATTCATTTTTCCAAAAAGCACATTCAAATCAGCATTTCGTATTAACACAATAATGGATCATCTAACTTTAGGTATTATATATTCTCTTCTCCTAACAACATCACTATGAAAATAAATACGGAAAATTTTCATTTCTCTGCAAACTGAGATCGGTAACAAAGTATAATGTTACTTAACTTTAAAGATACACACAAAAGATAAGCAATTTTCCATGACCTTACACATGAATTTGGATAAAATCTCACCGTAATCTCTTTGCTGGTAGAATGGCCTATCTATGAATACATATTTTGACAAATTATTTTCTATTTCTCAGTTTTGTGTCTCAGATTTCAGAGGAGAAAAATGAAGAGTGCATTTTCTAGAAATGTGAACACCAAGCAGCAGACAGGAATGACAATTTAATATTGTAGGTATTACTGGTCTTTGGCTCAAAAACTCTGACCCTGAAAATCCTGTGACAAGATGCTCTTCAGGGGTTTCCCTGGTAGCGCAGTGGTTAAGAAACCGCCTGCCAATGCAGGGGACACGGGTTCGAGCCCTGCTCCAGGAAGATCTCACGTGCCACGGGGCAACTAAGCCCATGAGCCACAACTACTGAGCCTGCGCTCTAGAGCCCGTGAGCCACAACTACTGAGCCCTCGTGCCACAACTACTGAAGCCCGCACGCCTAGAGCCCGTGCTCCGCCACAAGAGAAGCCACCGCAATGAGAAGCCCACGCACCACAAAGAAGAGTAGCCCCCGCTCGCCGCAACCAGAGAAAGCCCACGCACAGCAACAAAGACCCAACGCAGCCAAAAATAAATAAATAAAATAAATAAATTTATTAAAAAAAAAAAAAAAGATGCTCTTCAATAATCCCGCAGTGGGTGGAGCCCATTTATATCAAGGGGTCAGAAGAGACATTGGAATGTCTATCTGACCATATGTGGAATTTAAAAAAGAAAACACTATCTTCAGCTGAAGTAGTAGTAAGGTCGAAAGGAAAAAGGACTAACTAACTAAAGCTGTAATCCTAATAATTTCCACAATTTTAACTGAAACACAGAGTATTAAATTCAATTCTTAAAGGATTAGTACTTTGATCGATGATTAAAATTTAATGAAGACTCCACACCCCAGTTTTTGCTGATTGTAAAAAAAAAAAAAAAATCTAATTTCATGATAACAAACTCCATGAACACTGTCAAAATTTGCTCTTTTATTTCAAATATCCATTTGAGAAAAATTTCAAATAAATAAGCATAAATCAGTAATCAACTTGGCTTACATTTTTTTTGACATGGAGATGATTTTATGTTATTTAAAATGGAATTTAACCTGTATTAAATTCAATTTTCCACTTCAATCAAGACTTCTATAGAAAAATACTGCATGTTTGCTCTTCCTATAAAATACAGCAATTATCTACCTTATTTATTATTTCCCAAAAACAAAATCAGCCCAATTTCAACACACCACTGGAATTTAGGAGAAAGTTAATACAGGCACATTTGCAGTTAAGGAGAGCACATGTGTTTTACCTTGCCTTCTAAGGCTGCTGGACTACAGATGCCAAGGATGCAATGCTGAAAAGGATTATCAGGCTCAGCATAAACACATACCACAATCAATTAATTATGTCTGCTATGAACACAGGCAGCATACACACATGACATATTTCACCATCCCTCCTATGGAAGCTGTTGGTTAAGAACACATTTTAGTGGTCAGACAGCCCTGGGTTCAAATCCTGACCTCTCCACATATTAGGTGTATGACCTTAGACAGATTTACTAGCTTCCTTGGCTCTAACATGGGAATAATAATCCTTAAATTTGTCAGAGCTAAGTTACAATGAACATGAAGACTTAAATACAACCTGGCATGCAGTCATTACTTTAAAATAGCTACTATTTGTAATATTACAGGAGTTTGAGTCTTTCAGGGCTCATTAGTGACTGATCACTGAATGTGATCTTGAAAGGCAGGTCCCTGCCCAAATCCGCTGCTGTGGTGAGTGAGCTCTCACTCAGCAAGTCACTGGATTTACGGCTCCAGCCAGCTGTGGCTGCACCTGCTGAGCAGAGGCACCGGCAGCTCACGCAGGGCACATGGACACAACTCCACGAAGCAACGAAGGGCCAGGGCCACCCTCTCATATTCCCCAAACCAGCGCTACAGGTCTGAGGTCTGTCCACGCAATACAGAAATGTGCCATTTACTCAGAATGAGGTTTAGGAAAATAATGGTTACAAAAATAGAACCTTTTTACTCTTCCTGGGACCACTCACCTACCTACCAAGTATGGGATAGGAACTGGTAATCACACTCTTCAAGAATTTCAGAGTCTTAATCTAGGCCTACTCAACACCAGCGGCAGTGAAAGAAAACAGACTTCAATCAACATGAAATCTACTTTAACGACAAAGTATATATATATATAAAATGAAAAAAAGACCTTTAAAAATGTAAAGCTAGATAGAAAATGCTTATGATATATAACCAGGAGAATGAACAATATCACTAAAAGGAAACTAGATCCTTTTGTTATAAAAAGTAGTTTTCAACAGCTAAAAACAGTGTCAAATATTACAATATTGCTTGAAATTCTGACTCCATGATTATGATTTCTAATTAATAGGGTTGTCTACTACTCCAGGTCTTATTACAGTATATGATTTTACTGAGCCTGAGTGAATCTGATTGGAAAGCAATGAAAATGGAAGGACACAGGATTTAAAGAGTCAGCAGACCTGGGTTCACTGCTTATTTTAACCTTTTAACCCTGAACTTCCTTAAACTCATGGATGCTCATTTCTCCACCTGCAGAATACTGATAAGACTATTTCCCTCTTTAGTTTGCTGTGAGCATCAAACTAGACTCTTCTACTTCAAAGTGTTATACGAACACTAAAATGCTGCCCCACCAGGTGACTACTGCTAGAGAAGCCACATCTTACCATGGGTTTATGAAACAGACTTGGATTACTGGGAACAGGAGAGAAGCTGGGAGGGCAGTGCCGTGGGCACACCACACAAGAATAAGTCTCTCTCATTACTGGGCACAACTGCCAAGCTCCCTGAGGGCAAGCCCATGCCAACACAGGCCCTGCAGATAACAGGCTACTGACTGCACGGAAATCTCACCTTTTTTTAAATTCTGGAGATAGTTTCCTTTAATTTGATTCTATAAATTTGGGTGGAGGGACAGAGCATGAAGATGGACAAACTCACATGAAATGCAGTATCACGGATAAAGAACGCCCAAGAAGAAACAAATCTGGATACTGAACATAGTCCCCACCAATTTTTAAAAATCCAACTCACTCATGTGATTAGTAAAGATATAAATAAATAACAAAATAATATATGAGCACAGTTATGTTTAGGTGTCAAGAGTGACATATAGACATGAGGCCAGATGGGAAGACGTCTACTATTCCTTCATCTTCAGAAATACAAGAAGCTGTTTACAGCCATTGAAAAAAGGCTAAATAACTACAGTTCACAGAGCCAACACTCAAGCGTTCATTGCCGGTTATAATGCTATTTGGGGAAGAAGCGGAGATTGAGTTTCCTCACTTTTAAAATATTAAATGCCTGACAGCTTTTGTTAAAGTATTAACAAGTGCTAAGTGCTTTGAATGTATCAATTTATTTAATTCTCATACTAATCTTAAGAGACTGGTACTATTATTGTTCCTACTTTTTAGAAGAGGAAACCATGCCACAGGGAAGTTATAAAACTTGCCCAAGATCACACACCTCATTAGGGGAAAAGCCAAGACCTGAATCTAGGCAGTCTGCAACCCTGAATTAATATATACTCTACCATTTAATAAAATAAACAATTAAGCAGACTCTATACTTGTTTCAAAAAGCATCACCTAAAGGCCTACTATTGCTACACATATGACAACAAAACCTTTAAAGACACTAGATTTAAACAGAAGTTCATGGGTCATCTCCATTTATTAGTTAATTAATCATGTCATCACATATATTTGACTCAGATGCTTGTGGGATTGGACGTAAGGAGGAAGCAAGGGCCTAGGAGAGTAACTACCAGTATCAAAAATAATATTGCTCATCTGGGAAATATCTGACTAATCTATTCCAGTCTTCATAAACAGGATTGATTCTAACCAGTCTCCCTTGTATTCCCAGTCCCTGTACTCTGGCCTTGTAGGGACCCAACAGTCCCTTATGTTGCCCCTTGTCTATCCAAAGGCTCCAATCAACTATCTCCTGCTCTGCCATCACCAACAACAGAATTTTGCAGCCCAGAAACACTCTTCTTCTTCATCAAGTTCTCTTTATGTTGGTTCCAGTGGTTGAAGTCGACTAGACATTAAGGGGGAAGAGGAATATCTGACTAACTAAAGCACATTAACTTCATCTCCAATTGGTAGTATGAGAAGAGATAATTAGGGCAAAGAGCTTTCCTACTGTCCCTTAAACAAATCACAGTGCCCATTCTCAGGGCTGGGGGAATTCAGGGGTGGCAAGCAAGGCACAAAATGTAAGGAGGCATCATTGTCAAGTGCCAATACTACCTGCACGACGCTGAGAGTGAGCGTCTCCTTACATTTTGTGCCCTCCTAGGTGCCTCACTTTACTTATTGTAAAGACCTTGCACCATTCTGCCTGCAAGTTGAAACGGTTAAGATGGTCCCAGTGGACCGGAAGGAAAAACTTTAGCTGCTCTCTGGTCGCTGCCTAAGGAGAAGCGACTGGTTCTACCTTCCCTTCTAATTTTCCACTAATTTCTAATTTAGTTTCTGGCGAAAATCTAAGTTCTTGTTTGGTGGCTGACCAACTTTCCTAAACAAAAAAGAAACACTAGTGACTGAGAAAGCCTCTGGCCCCAGGGCCTCAAAATCTGTTAGGTATCAGTTAGCTCTTCCAGGGTTGCGGCAATCAGCTGCCTAGAAAACGAGCGCTACAGCCACAAGAGCCCCGTGGGGGACCAGGGTGCCGGCCCGCCCATCTCTGCTCCAACATCACCACTCTGTCCATTGATTTTTATACTGGATCAGAGAATAAACCAGTAGCTACCTTACCATCTTAAAAACAGCAACAACAAAAAACAAAAACAGCTTTCTTCTGATCCCACTTTCCCCACTACCTATCCTTCATTTCTTGTCCCTTTTCATTTTCCTACCTCCCACTCTACTGAGCTCATTACTGTCAGGCTCTTACCCCCATACTCCACCAAACCCCTTCATCAAGGTCACCGATCACCTTCATGGCACTAAATCCAGAGTCAGTTTACCCCCCTCCCCCCTCCTCCCAACACACTTTCTGCTTTTGGCTGCTAGGACACTGTGCTCTCCTGGTTTTCCTCTGTCTTCACTGGTGTCCCTTCTCAACCTCCTCTTCTCTACGCTTTCCTACTGTCTGAGTGTCCCAAATCTGTCCTTGGTCCTCTACTCTTTCTATCTGTATTCACACCCTGGGCGATCTCATTCAACTTACCACAACTTGAAATGCCATATACTTGACAATTCCCACATTTACATTTTTAGCTCACCTCAGCCTCACATTCAGATGCCAACACAACATTGGCACTTGGACGTCCCATAGGCAACTTGGACTCAACATGCCTCAAAAGGAACTCTTGATCTTACCTCCCTAATCTGTTGCACCCACACTCTTTCATCTCAGTTCAAACCACCCAGGATGCACCCTTTTAGGTGCTTAGGCCAAAAGGCCTACAGTTAATCTTGACTCCTCTCTCTCACTACCCATCATCCAATCTGTCAGGAAATCCTGCTGGCTCCACCTCTACCCACCCTACCATACTCTCCCCTGAGTTACTCCACTGGCCTCCTGACGAGTCTCACTGCTTCCACCCGCACTTCCTCCACCTCCAAATCTCCCATTCCCAACACAGAAGCCAGAAAGAAGAGAAATAAAAGAAAACAAACAGAGACATGAACTTAAATACGTAAATGACAAGACATAATGAAGTACAGTTGACCCTTGAACAGCATGAGTTTGACTGTGTGGGTCCACTTATATGCAGATTTTTTTTCAATAAATACTACAGTACTACACGATCCACGGCTGGTTGAATCTGTGGATGCAGAACTACGGATACAGAGGGCCAACTATGGGACTTCAACATCCTCAAATTTTGGTATATGAGGTGTGTCCTAGAACCAACCCCCCACCAGTACTGAGGGATGATACTCACACCTATATCGTGACTGCAACAGTTGTAAGTGCAGGCCGCTAACAGGTACGGTGATTGGAAACTCGAGTACTACAAGGGGCACTGCTGTCTAGGACACAGTTTTTTAAGTCAGGGGACAACTCTTTTTCAAGTTCTGCATTAAGTACGTTTTCCCTTAATTTACATAATAGTTTCATTCCTGGAAAACTAATTGTATTTTAAGACAATGCAAAAGTGCTTTGTGTATGTGTGTAAAAAGTTATGTCCAGTTGTGGATTTTCACTGGTAAAGCACAGTGGGCCATTTTTAAGTTTTTGTGTGGGACTGACCTGTGCATGATAGGATGGCTGGCCTCTCTGTCACCCATTCACTAACTGCTGGTAGTACCTCTTCCATCACTGTAGCAACCAGTGATTGAATGTCCTCACAAATGGCATCGCAAATGTCCCAAACACTCTTGGTAGAGGAACCTCTCCTGCTTAGACACACTACTCTAGAAATAAAGCCTACAATCCTATAGCATCTGCTGATTCATAGTTTGATCAAAAGAAGTGTGAGCAACATGCTGAAAAGTACAAAGTGTCATCCATCTTGAGCAAGGGAGTAAAATTTATTCAAGAATATCCTAGTATATCCATCGGTTCTGAGCCCAGATAGTCCCCTTGCCCTAACATGCTGGTGAGCTTGGCTTTCTTGTGAGATGGCGGTGGGATTATAATAGCTGGCAACTACACATGACACATAACTTGAAACCTTGGGAATCTGCTACTATGTAAACCCATGTTGCAGTATGGGGAAGTACCAGTGTGCAGGGAAGAACACTGGACTGATTGGGAATCAAATGATCTGGGTTGTAATTCAGGCTCTGCAAACAAAGAGATGTATTTACCTATTTGACCGATCTTTATCTACCGGCTAGGCAGCACTGAGACCACAGAGAAGAACAGTGAATTTTCACCCTAGAGAAGAAGTCTAGAGGCAGCAGATCAGTCCCCAAATGCGTCTTCCTTTCTTCAACCTCAAATCTGAATCTTCAAAGTACCTTCCAAGTAAAAAATAACATTAAGATTTTATGTATATGCTTGCAAGATGCCATGGTGCCTCACAGGGAAAATACAAAATGACGCCGGCAAGATGGTGCCAGAACTAAGGTAAAGTCACCCATATGACATCATATTGCTTTTCACATGAGGATATAAATATAACACTACTATATGAAATTACTACTTGGTTAATAGTAAAAATCACTATTTATATTTCTGCTTTCTGATATAATGAAAAGATAGAGAGTATACATTCAAATGATCCTTGAAAGCAAAATGGAATAGAAATGGCAGTTAATACCAGCCTGTTTTTCTGAAAGCATTATTATTTGTTGTATCAAAAAAGTACAATCTTTAATCATTTCATCCGTCACACAATTCCCATTCTGACAAGGCAAAATTTGCAAAGAATCTGCACAGTAAAATTGTCCAGTGGCTGGAGCAGCTAACAGGAGAAAATGTTAAAGTGAAAGGAACATTAAATCAATGGCCTGGAAACAGTATAGCTTTGAATGTTATCTATTTATACTTATTTTTTAAAGCGAGAATATTTTAAAGTAGCAATATCCTTTTGAAGAATAAAGATATGTTAAATATTTAATTTCTTGAGACTATAAAGAAATTACCAAGAATAAAAAGTGTGAATAAATTTTCTCCTTACAGAGATATCTTAAGTTTAGGTTACTCCAAACCATCAATATTTCTACTTATCCTCCAACTAGAACTTTGTTTACTTATAAATAATTTTGATCCTTTCAACTACCATAAAGCCCAGAACCCCTAAAAGAAAAGCTTGTTTCTATCAAACTAGAATAAGAATCTATTTTTTAAAATCAGCCATCTCCTTCCCATCCATATTCATATTCACACCAAGATGTACTTGTTTATCCCCAAACACATCATGCTCCTTATGTGCCTTTCTAGATTTTGCATATGCTATTTCCCAGGCTATTTTAGAAGGCCTTCTGCTGCCTCCCTAAAGACCTACTCACTTTTAAATACTCAGCTCAAATGATCTCCACAAGCATCTCTCCTTAACCTCTGCAGTTACAGTACTTCCCCATGTGCTCCCATAGCACCTCCTTCATTCCACTGTTGTGTAAATAATAACATGACCATAACCATTCACCACCTGTCTATCCCCCAGTAGACTCTCTGTAAGCCAAAGGACCGGGCAGTACCATGTCGAAAAGAATTGCTAATGAAATGAACAGCTATGGAAAATTATGGTGAAAGGCTCTTATCCTTCTGCAAAAGATCCAAACCTTAAGGTCTACTACTTCCTCCAGATTTGTGTTATTTTTATTTTTTTTGCTTATTGATTATTTATTTATTTGGCTGCGTCGGTCTTAGTTGTGGCACACGGGATCTTTCGCTGAAGCTCCTGGGCTTCTCTCTAGTTGTGCTGGGCGGGCTCCAGTGCACTCCGGCTCAGTAGTTGCGGCATGCGGGCTTAGTTGCCCCGCGGCATGTGGGATCTTAGCTCCCCAGCCAGGGATCGAACCCTCGTCCCCTGCATTGGAAGGCGGATTCTTAACCACTGACCACCAGGAAAGTCCCCAGATTTGTGTTATTTATAAATTAGTGTAAGAAAATCAAATTTGGTACGTATATTATGTATATTCTATCAATTTTCAAGGTTGAGCTAACAGATTTTTTCCCAAAAGAAGAAATACATCTCTACAATTGATGTCCAAAACAAGTGCTTTTGATTCACACAACGTCTATTAAATGCATATAAACATTCATGCTTAACAGATATTTACCAAAAAATAATTCCCCTATTTAGATTATGATTCATCCAAAAAATAGGAAGCACAAAAGAAAAAAAAGCATACCACAGAGAAAGTAGGTGTGGTTACTGAACACCACAATTCATGCCTTTCAATGTCAAAAAGTGCTTAATTGAAACAATATAGACTAAACCTCCACTGTAAACTGTGGAACCATGTGTGCAGTTAGTTATGATTGCCACCTACAATGTCCGGTCAAAAGAAACAGAAAGGAAGTATGAGAGGTAAGTGCATAACGCAGCAGAAACATCTATACACAAAACTTATCCATCAGTGCCACTAAGGTAATTTGCACAGATGGCGAGGGGATTTAACAGGTATCCAATTTCCAGATGTACTCCATGCTTTATGAGATCACAATTTCATTTCATCTTTACAGCCACCCTGTGAGATAGTTATTGTTAACCTCAATTTAATGATTTAATGATTTCTGATAAGCTCAGAAAGATAAATGTGACCTTACTTGTCCCATGTCCCCCCTCTCACTCAATGGACAATGGCCCGAGTCCTCTGAGCCTGCACCACAAATCAGGCGCTAGGGATATAGGTATACCCAGGGTGACAACTCATCCGGGTTTGCCTGAAACAGCAATGGTTTACATTGTTATCACAGCATAATTACCAACAGTACCATGTTTCACTCTCCAAAGTGTCTGGTCTGAACAATTATATAGTATCCTTAAGTATAAAAGAGTGAAAGTCTACTTACATAAAAATATATCTAGCCTGTGTCTGAAACAAGACTGAAGCATTTGGGAAAAATGGCACTCTTTTAATAAAAATGATGACAGCTATCATTCATTGAATTTTTTACATACAAAGTCCTTTACGTATATAATTTACTCTTACCCAACATTCAAGTGAGAAAACTGCAGTTTAGAGAATTCAATGTCACACAGTTAACAATGGGTTAAGCTGATTGGTACCCAGATTGATGAATCCTGATGATATGTGGCAATTTCTGAAACTACAGACACAGCTCTTTGGGATATCCTGGAAGGAAGGGATAAGGATGAAGTGAGTGGCCAGGAAGACTACCAAGGGTGCCTTTCTTGCAAAGTGAGTCTCTTTCCTCTAACTCCTTGGTCTTTAGTGGAACCACTAAGTGGGGTTGTGTGTGTGTGTTTGAAATAGAAACCACTTTTAAAAGAAGCAGGTTTAACACTGGGCAGAAGTGAAGACCACACACAGAGGCAAGTCAGACAGATGAAGGGATACTCACTTGACACAGGACTCTAGACTGAGCAAGATCACGGGGAGATTTTCATAAGTTTTGAAACTGGAGGTTCAGGATAAGTTTCCCTAAATTTCTAAGAAGCAAGTACACTCCAGCTGAAATGTGAAAGAGAGGAGGAGTGAAAGAGACGGAGTGTATAAGTTCAGCTGTTGATATAACATGGTATTACTTGGCAGTAAAAACTTTGTTTTTCCCATCTGATGTGAACCTTTTTTACTTGGTGAGACTATATGTTCCTTAAAAGCAGAAACCATGAACTCCATCCTCTTCTATAACTTTCACGAAATCCACTTTAGATAAAAGAAACTGCCTTTGCAAAATTAGAAAGAGGGTTATAACATTATTACTACCTTAGTAGATCTTAAAAACAAAAAATGATTTTGTATATTCTCCCTATTGCATTCAGGTAGATGTAGGCACTGTCTCAATTTACTGGGACAGAAACCAGGTCATAGAGAATGATTCTACTAAAATGATAGTCACCGGTGCAATCAGGAGGAGATGTGATCACAGTCTCACGTAATTACATACTAACCTCATTTTTACAAACTCAGACACATGGAAGAATGCAAACCAGCAATAAATATTCACTGAACTCTGACCAATTCAACGTGTAATCTGATAATCATATCTGCCTTTAAGATTATTCTGGCAATTAAAGGAGTCAACCTGCAAAGAATCCTGTGTAACACACACACACACACACACAGAGCTATAAATTTAAAAAAACATAAATACATGTTCTTTGTACATGAAGATACCCAAGAAACTGTTAACAATGGTTACCTTTGATTGAAGGATGAAAAATGAAAGGAGGTAACCTTATTTTGCATTTTATACCTTTCTATACATTTTAAACTTACTGGATTACTTTAAGTTAGTAATCGTTTTAAATACAGACATTAATCCTTAGTCACAAAGGGGCTGTGGTGCCCACAAATCCATTAGCATTACTGAAAAAAACAAGGTCACCATTAAGAGCCATATTCAGGAAAAACAGCACAAGTAAATTAAACAAAATAATACTTAAGACTTGAGAGGCACAGTATCTCTGAAAGCGCAGACGGGATAGAAGGGAGACTGGTTATTTCCTAAAAATTCCTTAAATTTCCTGCCCAGATATAATCATTGTCAACAAAACAGTGGAGTCAATGGGGAAGTGGAGCAGAGATAAATAATAAATCAAAATATCTATGGAATTAAAATAAATGTCCTAATTCTCTCATTTAATCTATAAAGACTTTAACTTTGATTCAATGTCACTGGCAATCAATATTTGAACGTTTAAGCTGCTGTGACACTTGATGTAACAGGCACAGGGAAAGGGCTAAGATTTAAACCTAGGGACACCCTGCTCTTTATCATTCCCAGGGGTGCTGGACTCCACCCTTCCAGGGAACACGATCCCGATACACAGGTATATACCACAGTCTAATATGAATGGCAGCCTGGGAATGCAGCCTGTTCAACCCTGCCCAGAGACTGATGATCTTGATTCATTACTTGATTCTGTGTATAGTCCATCTCAATAAATATATCTTTATGGTAATTTTTTTTCAATAAGGCATATGAGGAAATCTTAGACATTTGGTCAATCTTAGATTTTTTAAAAAAAATCTACTTTCAAATTTCTGAATACAAATACATTTGTTTTAGAGAATCTGTAATAATAATGTAATATTAATAATAATTATTATTCTCCTATAATTCTACCCACTTGGAGATAATCATCAACACTTTTGTATATTACCTCCTTGTTTATTTTCTGCATAAATACAGTTAAAAAATACAAGATTATAATTTATATTACATCCTTATGCTGTCACTTTTTAGATTACTATCATTTTTCCATTCATTAAATGGTAAAAAAAAAAAACTATCTACAGATAAAGAAGTAGGTAGATAGACAGACAGATAGATTCCATTATTGGCTACAGAGTACTAGTCTACCTTCTAGATGCATTATATGAGCATTTTGATCTTTCTTACTTCTCCCACTGCCAATGTTACGAATTACATATGTCTGCTTATGTTACATTTTATGTACAGGTCACTCATATATATGTCATGCACATGTTTTTTTAATCTTTAATAATGTGATATACTAAATATGATATTAAAATTAAACAAATCTTTAGATCTACATCTGTTTGTATTCTTTTTTAAACTACTAGGAACTACTAACTAATTTTTCTTTTTCTTTTTCTTTTATACTGGAGTATAGTTGATTAGCAATGTTGTATTAGTAGCAGGTGTACAGCAAAATGATTCAGTTATACATATACATATATCTGTTCTTTTTCAAATTCTTTTCCCATTCAGGTTATTACAGAATACTGAGCAGTTCCCTGTACTATACAGCATGTCCTTGTTGGTTACCTATTTTAAATATAGCAGTGTATACATGTCAATCCCAGACTCCAAAGAAGACATACAGATGGCCAAGAGGCACAAGATGCTCAACATCGCTAATTACTAGGGAAATGCAAATCAAAACTACAGTGAGATATCACTTCACAAGAGTCAGAATGGCCATCATCAAAAAGTCTACAAACAGTAAATGCTGGAGAGGGTGTGGAGAAAAGGGAACCCTCCTGCACTGTTGGTGGGAATGTAAATTTGTACAGCCACTATGGAGAACAGTATGGAGGTTCCTTAAAAAACTAAAAACAGAGCTACAAACTAATTTTTTTAATTAGGTGTTGATTATTTTCTTACTGATCTGAAGTAGTTCTTTACATATGGGTATTAACTCTAGTTATATATATGATAATATATATATACATATATATAGAATACTTTTTGTGATTTGACATATGCAAATTTTAATTATTTTATTTTTAATGTAATTACATATATGAATCATTCCTTTTTAAATCTTTGCATCTGTATTTTAGTTTATCTTTCCCTAAACCCAAAATCAGATATTTATGAACATTCTCTTCTAGTATATTTATTACTACATTTTTATATTTATAATTTTTAATCAATAAAACATTCTTATGGGCTTTCTATTCTGTTTCAAGTATTTGTCTACTTTATCAACATCATATTATTTTTATTATTATTATTTTTTACAGATGGAGAATATAGCCAATATTTTATAATAGCTTTAAATGGAGTATAATCTATAAAAAAATTGAATCACTATATTGTACATCTGAAACATAATATTCTAAATCAACTATACTTCAATAAAAAAATTCTGTCTTTTATTTCTGATAACTTGACTGTAATGCATCTTTCTGTGGATTTCTTTGGGATTATTTTATTTGGGATCCTTTTTTTTTTTAATTTTTGAATTTTATTTATTTTTTTATACAGCAGGTTCTTATTAGTTATCCATTTTATACATTAGTGTATATATGTCAATCCCAATCTCCCATTTTAATTACTATCTTTATATAAATATTTTTGGCTCTTATTTTATAAATACAAAATTCAGAATCACTGACCTGTGAAAATTTCCTGCTGAGATTTTGATTATATTAAACTTACAAGTCAATATAAAGAGATCAAAATAATTAATGAATTGTCCTCCATACTGAGTCTCTGCACCCTGAGAGAAAAGTTTAATGGTTTTCTTCCTAAATACCATTCGCATTTCTCACAAAGTTTAATCCTCAGCATACTTTTTGTTGCTACTATGAATGGGATCCTTCTTTCTCACATTTTGGAACTAGTTATTATTACTATATAGATCATGATATTTCCATTATTTACAATGGAACTTTACTACAGTCTATTATTTTTAGTTGACCGTCTTTGTGATTTTTTTCATTATCTACAAATAATTTTATCCTCCTTTCCAACAGTTCTATCTCTTACTCCTTTTTCTTTTCTTAACACACTAACTAGATATTTCAAAGCTATTTTAGATAGTAGTGATGACAGCTGGTATGTTGCTAATTCTAACAGGAGGTAAAATTTTTGTGTTTCACCATTATTAGTATTTTGGCTATTAATAGCTGGATCCCGATTTTGTTTATAAAATTATAGATACTTCCCATAAAATAGAAAGAGTAAATATCTCTAAACTGTGAGATAATGGGTGATTTTATTTTCCTTCACATTTTCACAGTAATTATCTAGGATTTCTAAATCTACCTTTCTATATTTTAGAATTCAAATTTTATTGATTTATGTTTTTAAAAAAATCATCCGTTTGATTAAGTTTCTCAAACATATGTGGAAAAGATCTACAAAAGTATTATTACTTTTCATTTACAGATAACTACAGTTATATCCCATAACTGCTAATTTTGTATATATTTGTAAAATTAGACTAGCCACAAACACTTCCAATTTATTTTCCAAGTTTCCTAAAATGAATGGATGCACACATCCTTAACTCACTGTTTCTCTTAATGTTCCTTGCTTCAGGAGAACATTTTTAACTCCAAATAATCTTGGTTAGCAATCAGTATCTTGCAGAAGGCAAGAGAGAAGCAAACCCTAAAAAGTTTTCTCTTTAGAAATAACATTGTACTGTTCCTTGTAAAAGACAGCAGATCTAAAGATAATGTCTGGATACAAATTTCTCAAAGTAAACTTATTCTGCTAATAAAAATGATACTTCATCCTTTTTATTAAAATACATTCATGCTTATTAAGACTACAGTACAAGATGCCATAAAATAAAATATTAACAATTTGGTATTAGGAAATTCATAACATTCCCAGATCAGAGCTCCATGAAAACCAGATTCTAACACTGTTAATATTAAGACTTGCATGTTAATGTTTGTGGCAATCTCTTCAAGTCCTCATCAAATCCTGTTTCTTTCATATTTCATTAAGTAACCATTATACTGAATCTGTCTTACCATCTGAAATAGTTTGAGATACATTATCAGAAAAATATATCAACTTCCAATATAAACAGCTAAATTTTTCATTTTTACTCTACCAGGGAAGTTTCAAAGCGCTAAAAAATGCAAACTGCTACCCATTTTCTAAAAACAGAAATGAAATAATTAGGTCACAATAGATGGCTTCTTTCTTAGAGAGAAAAAAAAAAGATGATGAATGCAACTGGAATGTTTATTGTCACTGAAATTCTTCAGGCCTGGATTCCAAGTACATGTCTTGATGCAGGTTACTATGACAACTTAAATTACAGAAAATATCCCCCCTTCTATCAAGTTGTTTTCTCCACAAGGCCATTTCAAGCCTCCTAATATCTGTATGCATGGATTACTTATTACAACAATAAACATCTCTTCACAAGTTTTATTCAGAAATGCCCCCATCTAAACCCTTAAAACCAAGAACAAGCATATAAAAATAAATTCCATTAAATCTACATGGGACAGAAAACCTAACCTGAAAATACACATACAAAGCTTAAAATATAAAATGTTGAGAGTACTCTGAAACTACTCCCCATTACCAGAGGCACAGGGTGTATTACCACCATATGCTTCATTACAGAAACTATGGGAAATCACTTGCAAGGCAGTTTTCAAAGAAGATTATAGAACTAAGCCTTGTTTACCATTATTTTCCCCTCACTAATGCTTTTTACAGGAAAGTATCAGAAAAGGAGGGTGGGAGAATATTGCAGTCCTATTTATGACAGAAAGAGAAACAAATAAGCAATCTGTAAAATTTAAACTTGTTTTACCTAATCTGTCTTTTACACAAAACATGGGCTTTATGGTTTGCTCTCACACAGCTTCAATTTTATACTCTCACACAGCTTCAATTTTATAAACCTAACAAAAATGCCTTGTGATAAATAATAGTGCGAATTATTCTCTATCCTCATTCTCTAAGAGAATAATGGCTTGGGAATAATTGCATCACTATGGAGAAATGTGATTTAGTACAGATATTCTGATTTTAAGACAGTAAAAATTTAAAGTAGCTCCTTAAAAAAAAAAATAAAGGTAGTTTTACAATGTAGCAATACTAAGAATTTCAAAGCTGGTTTTGCTGCTCACCAAAGTTAACATAACTAAAAATTACATGCTTCCTTTGGAAAGGCTTAGGGAACTCATATACCCTGTTGGTATGAGTAAACTGGCTCAGTATCCAGCATAGGCAAAAAAGTTTCGTAAGTTCAAACAAAGCTTTATTTAAAAAAGAAAAAGAGAGCAGTATGCTAAACGCTAAAGGAGTCTCTTTGCTCTTGAAGTCACGAATCAGACTGTTACTGAGCATCTGAGTACAGCAAAAAATGAAAACTCCTCAGCAGTAAACTCCAAGCAGCTCATATCTCTCTCTCCTACCTGTATTAGTAAATAAGTACTAGTGTTCCAAGAGAAACAAAATAACTGAAGTGTTCAAATCCAAATGTACACAATCCCTACACTTAAAGCTGAAACACAGTTCCTTCTTGGTGTAACTTACATATAATGCCTCCTATATAGAAAATAATTAATGTGTAAAAGAAAGATCTGCAGAACAGCTTCATCAATAATGGAAGCTAAAACTAAAATTTAAGTGACTATCCAATCATGGAGAGAACTTTGGTCAATGGAGCTACATAATACATTTTTTTCCTTATGCTTTTCTTCTTTCGACTGTATTACAAATAGCAGGGCACTACAAATAGCAGGGCTCAACTAAGAGTTTTCAGCTCTCACATGGATGTAATGAAATCACCTTATTAGAATCAGGCTATCTTTTATTCTCAACACTTGGAGACTTTTAGTCATGGTTTTCCCTAATGCCCGAGCAATGTAGCAGAGTCCACAGGAGAACTGAACCAGTGAGGATATGAACTTGTGTTTTTAGGAATCCGCTCCTTCCACAGAGTCTAGCAATTACTAGAAGGCTCTAAGGGGAAATTAATTTATGTGAGACCTTCAAAATTCATCATCTGGGCAAAAATGCAAGCACATAACTTTGGCAAGTGAGGGACTAAGGAATTTATGTGACAGCACAGTGGTTGGTGCCCTTAAAGAGTTTATTCACCTGTAAAATGTGAACAGTTTATTCATAAGTCATTCACTTACTGCAAACAAGGTTAAATTATTTCCCCTCCTGAGACCAATAAGTCACTTTAATGTTCAAGAGACAAGAGACTATACACATCAAGCATACAAAAAGAAAGTGGAGAATAATTTAGTTGTATATTCCTACCTCAAGGGATTTTGTGCCCCCTTTATTTAATGAAGCCAATTATTGACACTGTTACAGAGATGGAAGCCCAAACTACAGGATATATTTCAGACTTACCAAGACCTTCTAACCTTTCACTGTTAGAAATACTCCACTGTTTTAAAAGAGGCTGCCGATTTAAAGCGTTAGTAGAACAGTGCTCAGGAAGCCCAAGACTGGTGATAAAACCAGTTTGCAAAATTTTGCCTCAGACCCCAAATTTGAATCTCGAATTTGTAACATAGTGGCAACTATTGCTAACTACACTTTGTACTTATTTAAATAAAGGGTTTACAAATGATGATTCAACAGTGAACACAATCTCTGAAAGTCTCCCAAGACTTTGAAAAGTTTTCTTAAAAAAGTCACTGTAAGTGATACTCTTCTAGGATGTATGGAAGAGTACAAATTTTCAGACTCACCTTGCCGTGCTGGAGTGCCCAGGTGGGAGCAGTGTGAGGTAGTCTTGAGGAAGGGTAGAGCACCAGACAGGTATTCTAGGAGGAGCTACACAGGCACCTGAAAAGGTACACAGTGTCCTTACAGTCCTGGCTAATTTTTATCTTAGAAATGCTAAATCACCCCATTTTAACTTCTAATCAAAGAGCAAAATACACAAGCTTTTAGCTTCAAATGGTTTTTCCAAACAGAATTTTTCCTCCCCTCTTGGGCCCTCTCCGCTAGTCATTTGAATTGCAGTACTTGTGGGGTAGATTTGTTTGGTTTGGTTTGAATTAGTATTTTTGTGCCTTTGAAAAAGGAATTTCAGTTGTTTCTTTAAAAGGTCATTTGATGGGCCCATGGTGTTCTAGGAAAGACTTTGTGCCTTCTTTTTCTCCTGACCAAAGTTCCCTGCAATACCACAATAATTTCTTGAAAGCAGTTTAGCAGTTAGACATTTGGAAAATTGCCTAAAGCCAGGGCCTAAAAATGAAGTTGAAGTTGAAGAGAACTCAGGTTTTCAGTCTTAAAAAACAAAAACAAAAACAAAAACAAAAACATGCCTCATTCTTCCTTGGTGAGTACAACTGACAACCATTGGCTAACCTAAGAAAGAGGGTAACTTGGCACCAGTTCTTTTGACCATTCTATTGCGTGATACTGTGAGAATGTGAAACTCTGCCATGACATTAGTTATAAAGAAAGCCGAAGAAAGAAATCTTGGCCACAAGACAGGAATTGACGCAATTCTTATGTCTGCCACATTCAGACTATGCCCTTAATGCAGATGTTTCTGCATTTATTTATAGAAAGGTTTACTTCAGTAACAAGACCATCTTCCATTAACCATATATTTTTAATATACCAAGACACTGAACTACTTTTATTATGAGTAGGAAATACCACCCCCAAAAGTTAACAATCCTTAAGTTCTTAGCTATGAAATAATATGAAATATCAAATTAGAAATAGCGTAAAGGGATTTCCCTGGTGGCGCAGTGGTTAAGACTCCATGTTCCCAATGCAGGGGGCCTGGGTTCGATCCCTGGTCAGGGAACTAGATCCCACATGCATGCCACAACTAAGAGTCCACATGCCACAACTAAGGAGCCTGCGAGTCACAACTAAGACCCGGCACAATCAAATAAATAAATACTAAAAAAAAAAATAGTGTAAGGAGAAAGAACTGGTGGACCCCAAATCTGATGCAAGCTATCAGAAAATATATACATTGGTTGGATTCTTCTCTCACCATGGTGTGTCAGCTTGGATTTTTCTCCCTCTTTCTTAACTCTATAGTTCTTCCAGGCTACTTTGTAGCAATTTGAGTCTAAAGCATCACCTTCCACTGGAACCCAAAGGTCTAGGAGGAGCTTCAAGCTGTGACAAGACTCCCAATGGATTCATCTGAGGTTAACCCAACCTGGATCCTGGAGTCTCCTCAAATGTCCATTGATGAAAACTCCCAGGCAATTTCAGTTGCCTCTCAACCTATGTCTGAAGTGTTAATAAAGAACCTCTGTAACTCGACGCTCAACCCTAGTACCAAATTGTCATTCATTCTACCAGAATGTCTACCTCAACCAACTGGGCGGTTACTTGGTGAAAACATACGCTATAGGAGAGGGGTGAGGACCGTGTTAACTGATCGGAGAGATAAGACGGAGGGGCTGATCCAATCTATTAAAAAACGCTATGGCAAAGGAGTTCCTTGGTCTGACTCTCAAAGAGAACCACAGCAGAATGACACTGAGACTCGATCAAGAGAGCAAAGATTTAGATGTAGCTGTTGTTTCTGCCTGTTTCGTAGAGATCCTTCTGAGGATAATTTTTTTAAAATTAATTAATTAATTAATTATTTTTGGTTGCATTGGGTCTTCGTTGCTGCACGCGGGCTTTCTCTAGTTGCGGCGAGCAGGGGGCTACTCTTCGTTGTGGTGTGCGGGCTTCTCATTGCAGTGGCTTCTCTTGTTGCGGAGCACGGGCTCTAGGCACGCGGGCTTCAGTAGTTGTGGCACACGGGCTCAGTAGTTGTGGCTTGTGGGTTGTAGAGCGCAAGCTCAGCAGTTGTGGTGCATGGGCTTAGCTGCTCCGTGGTATGTGGGATCTTCCTGGACCAGGGCTCAAACCCATGTCCCCTGCATTGGCAGGCGGGTTCTTAACCACTGTGCCACCAGGGAAGCCCTATGAGGATAATTATGAGAATTATTACAACAATAAGTATTACAGTAATTATTATGACAGACACAGAGTTGAAGGAGCCATAAACCTTATTCTTGTACTATTTTTTCTTGCTGGTAATTTTAGGATCATTATGAAGCAGCTTGGGAAAGACTGTGCACCAATATTTTGATAACCTATAAATTCTGTGATGTCCTTTTTTCTTGCATCTCTTTTCTACCTTAATACAGTAACTTATAAGGAATCTATGTAGCTTGCATTTGAATGACTTGAATATACTTTAGTTCCACTTTGTGAAACAAATTAACTTGTGTGGAACGAAAGTGAAGAAAACGTTGGGTGACTTGGCCACAGCACTGTTAGAACAGCATGTTGAATTGTAACAAAAATTTTTGATGTGCTGTTTCGGAAAAAAAAAAAAGAAAGAAAAATATATACATATATACATTTCAAACACAACTGAGGAAGCAGGAAGTCAGTCCAAAGTTTTCCCTTCCAGAGCCGGGTTCTCCCTGCTCAGCTTCTACAGCCCTGGATGGAGACACTGTTTCCAAATCTGGTTACTAGACAAGTACTTCATACAAATTAATAGTTGTTATAAAAATGCCATTCATTTCCAGATTACTTTTTCCATGGTGTTATAGCTGCAAGTGCAAAAGTGCATTAGTGCGTGCTTCCAAGTTTTAAAAGAGAGCGAGGAGCAGTCACATTAAAATATTTCTCTAATGAAAATGAATAGGCTTTAAGCCAACTAGATACCATAGAATTCCTGTTTCATCCTCTTCTATCAGCTGGGTTAGAGCCATCTGGCTTCAACTAGACCACCTCCTAAAGAAGCTAGAAGACAGACACACATTTGAAGCTGATGCACCTTTGGTAAAAGAGCCTGTCCATGGACCATTATATCATCCAAAACGTGAGGAAGGGTCAACTCTGCTGGGAGAGAGGACTGGGTGACAAATTCAGAACCATGTGAGAAGAGGCGAAATAGACCAACCACGCTGATTCCCACCTCGGGCCTAGAAGCTATCTGGAATCCAGTTTGGTTGGCAAAGGGATTCTTATTTATCGAATTCAAAATTTCTTTTCCTACCCATCTTTTCTTCTTTAAAGCCTCACCACTCTTTTTAATTTTGTTTTCAAGAAAGTTTTTTGGAAATGGGAAGTGGGCACCTGAAAAGTAGTTTCTGGAATTGACATAATCGTTATCTTCTTTTGTCCATAAAATAACGTTATCACTACTAGAGCCAGACATTTAAAGGCCAAGATGATTACGGTGCTTATTCCCTCATATACAGTTCAAAATGACACTAACTTACATATATGCTGACATTAAAATCTCTCCTTTTCAGATCTTTATAACTGTAAAATTCTGGATGAGTCGAGGCTCTTTACGATAGGATGGCACGTGTCCCAGTCCTGCCGGTGGCCTGGGAAGGTGGGAAATGCCAAACCGGACAGGAAGGCCTCAGTCCTCAGGACTCAGCTCTGATAGACCGTCCTCACCTCTCTGGTCCCCAGTGAGGTCTCAGTCGTCTCCCCACCAATTACTGCAACCATCCTAACTATTCAACCCATCGTCCACCCTTCAGCCAGACCACTTTAAAAAAGCAAACAAGAAAAGAGCGAATCCTATCATTCTACTGTTTTTAAAAGCCTCCACCAAAGAAGTTCAAACTTCTTTTGTTTGGCCCGTAACTGTAGTGACAATATTTTCCTCACTGCAAATACAGACATAAGATCTGGCAACTGTGAGAGTACTCACAGAGGCGGTAAGAAAGCTGAGATTTAAACTGGGGTGCTCTCAGAGAGTGGACCACGTCCCGGTGCTCTACACGAGCCTCTCTGCGTCCTCGCAGAGGATGCCGCTAGCTCATTTCCAGACACCCTCCCGAAGCCACCACATGACATGCCCAGCCTCACCCAGGGCTCAGCCTCTCGGCCTCTAGCCCTCCTTCATGCTGGTGTCCCGTGCCGAGGCCCCACCAACTCACCCTCCAAGAGACTACCCAAAAGTCTCCCAGCGCCTGGAACCTTCCCCCATCCAAACTGATCATTCCAGGTACTCCCAAGTGGCTGGCTAACACTACTCACTGGCACTGCTTCCTAAATCCTCACAGCCTGATGAGGCGGGCAGGCTGTAAGAAGGGAAGACCAGGAGAGAAAACTCGACAGAAAGGTTCAATAACTGGTCCAAGGTCATACAGCTAATAAGTAGGGGAGCCAGGAGCTGAACTCAGGCAAAGCGACTTCCGAGCCCATGACCTTCAACAACCGACCTCACCATCTCCACTATGTATCCCTATTGTAATATTTAGCACAGATTATAACAAACTGTTGGCTCTGCTTGAGGGCAGAGACCTTTTGCACTGATACTGCCTAGCACATCAGAGGTGCTCAGTAAATGTCAACTGAGGGCTTGATGAATTCAGAGGGTTTTACAGAATGGTAACGGGTTGTTGAGAGGTGCTGAGCTTATCATCAGTGAAAGCCCTGCCTAGTTAAACGATTTCTTTTACCTAGATATAATTCTATGACTACATCTCTGAAAAATAGGTATTTATTATATAAGCAATTGAAATGGACCAATAATCAACTTATACCAACATGTGCAATTTGGGAAAAAAGGGATAAAAATTGGAAACCTCTACATTCCAATAATTATATTATTTTTGTTAAAGTTAAAATTAAGGTTATTTAAACATCCACTGGACACCTCTCAATATGTGTAAGGATCAGACATTCTCCTACTTTGGTAGCCAGCCTCCCAGATAACCCCCAAATATCCCTGCCTCCTGGTCTTCATATCCTTGTGTATTCTCCTCCCACATGAGCAGAGTTAACTTGTAGAGCCAGTAGGATATTGTGGAAATGATGTGTGACTTCCAGACTAGGTCATAAAAGACAATGCAGCTTCCATGTTGCTCTCTTTGATCACTTATTCATGTTATACAGACATTCAAGCAGCCCTATGGAGAAATCCACGTGGTAAGGAACAGAGAGGCCTTCTGCCAATAACCAGTTCAAATTTGCCAGGCTTGTGAGCAAACCACCTTGGGAGTGGATCTTCTAGCCCCAGGCAAGACTTCCTGTGGACTACTTACAACACGGGAGGAAATCTGGGCAGCAACCTTATGAAAGATCCTGAGCCAGAGCTGCCCACCTAGGACATTCCTGGATTTCTAATCCAGAGAACCTAGGTGAGATTAAAAATGTTTATTGTTTTAAGTCCCTAAGTTCAGGGCAACTTGTTTGCAGCTATAGATAATTAATATTTCTACTGTCACCCACACAGCCTTTATTTAAATTAGTTTATAAGAATGCAAACAGAAGCTGGTGACGTAAATGAACACAATATCAGGTTATTGCAACTCCTATACACTGAGCACAAGAAAAACAGAATGATTAAGAACAACTCAAGAGCAAAGTAAATTCCAGTTTCAAGAGGTGTTGTCTTTTTTTCTTTCTTTTTTTTTCATCAGTAAAGAATGCAGGCCCTTCATTTGCTTGTAGATGTCTCTTAATGACTGCTGATTAATTGTTGGATATATTCTCTTCCTCCAAACTAGGCCCACCAGGATGGATAATCAATGGACAATAGGGTCATTTTTATTACTGTAGAAACCAGGAAAGAGCTTATTGCTCTGGCTGTTCAAGTCTCACAGGTGACATAAGAAAAAGCCTAAAGGTTTGGAGGAAGCTACTCTCTACTCTCCAAGATGCCAGAAAAGTTCAAAAGGCACATTTCTTTCTTATTGAGAAGAGAAAACCATCTAAATATTCAACTCTAAATATCCAACTGTAAATAAAATGCGATAGCACATTTTCATAAGTATTCACAAAAATTAAAACCACAAATACAAAAATTGGAAAGAAGGGTAGGAACAAAGTTTTTTTTTTCTTCTTCGATACCAAAACTCACAGATATCGTACATCTCTGAATATAATTCAGCTCTGCTAAGAGCAACATACGATGGTAATAAGAAAAGTATCTTGGGTTTTACATATTCCATATGTAATGTTAAAACCATAAAATGACTACAGAGACAGTGAGGTAGATTTTCTGCGGAAATGAATCCATTATGATGCTATCAGCTACATTAGTTTGTAAAGCAGAGGGCAATGGTAATAACAAAAAAAAAATTCACTTTTCATAAACATTTACTAAGCCCTTACTATATTTAAAATACAGGAGAAATTATAAAGGTAAATAAGATATGTATTCCTTTCTATCAACTGTGCAATATTTGTGAGATGTAACTAATATCTGGTAATAATAATACCAAATAAATGTTTTGGAAGCACCAAAGAGACTTGAAAAAGAAAACCTATAGTAGAGTTCATATCCTGGTGGATATTCAGGGAGCCTTTGTGAAATAAGTCATTATACTTGTATTATGTTGTAAATTTTCTGAGCTTTTTCATATTAATATGTTAGAAGTCCCCAGATGACAAAGCTGAGATTCAGAAAGATTAGATGACTTGATTTGAACACAGTCCCTGCCTTTTAAGAAGTAATAGTAGGCACACAGTAAATAAGTGCCTGGCCACACACTGTACAATCCAGCCACTATTCACAACCCTGTGAGGGTAAATCCTACAGTCCCCATTTGGCAGATGAGGAAACTAAGATTTCAGAAAGATTTGGTACCTTTCCAGGTTCACACAGCTAGTAAGTGGTGGAGCCCTGATTTGAATTCAGGTGCACTTGATTTCAAAGATCCTGCTTTTTTCCTACCAGACTTCCATCCCAGGTTAGTTCACATAACCCAGGCAGTTCCTAATAAGTGTTCTCACTCTATTGCCCCTTACCTTTCTGGCCTAATAAACTGATCCATAAACCATAGGAATTCAAATGCATCCTTGTTATTTTAGTCTTCTGATTTGTTATTAAATGTCATTCAGGAACTCAGAAGAATAACAAAGGAGAAGGATACGACAAGCAAAGGACATGATCAATTATTTTTTAAATAGACGAGCAATCATTTTTCTTTAGGTCAATTTGCGAAATGCATTTTATAAACTTTACCAGACAAGCTATCCAATGATTACTTTCCCCTGGATAACACGTTCATATCCCACACACCAGAGAGTTGTTTTCAGAAGATGAACTGCAGAGTTTGGATAAAGTATTCACCAAATTATCTAGGTGTCTTTACTGGAGATCTTTTACTCCAATTGGAGTTGGCCAAAACCCAAAAACACTGTTAAATGCATATAGATTAAATGACAAACATAACCACACCAACAGAAGCTGTGTTTCCCTATAGAACACTTATCACAGAAGCTGTGTTTCCCTATAGAACACTTATCAGACAAATGTGATACTGGGACATATTAAAGAAAGGAACAGTATGATCCTTGGTGTGGCCCAGTGATTAGGACAGAACACACGGCTGGGCCAAAGTTTTAAGAGAAAACTTCAAACTGATAGAAATGTTAGGAAGGGAAAAGACCTGAAGAATAGAAAAGGAAGCAGACGCAGGCTCCTTCTGCAAAGGAGACATCATAAAGCTGTCTTTACTGCTGCTCAGAAAGCACAAGGCTCTGCAAAGGCACAGTGAGTTTGCAGAAGAATTTAGGCGGAATCGCTATACCCCTCTGAAAGAGCTGCCTTCTGAGATTGGGAAAAACTCAAAGAAGTTAACTGGCTTTTAACTTAAATGAAGTAAACTACAAAGATTAAAAAACACAACAAAACCCCGATAAGGCTGTGAACAGCCCTTCAGCAGATACAATTTCTCTAAACGTACTGAAAGGATTCTTCGGATGTTTCCACGCTGTTCTGTGTTGTTAGACCCACTCCCCTACTGCACCATGGAATTATGTCTCATTTCTTCTTTATAGTCCCAGCACCTCGCACCAAATCTGGCACACTCAATAAACGAGGATGAAGGGAAGGCCAGGAGGAGGGTCTAGAGAAAGCAGGAATTTGACATGCTATTTCCTGAGGTGGCAATGCAGGCAGCTGGCTGACAAATTTCTCTCTTCCTTTTCTCCCTACAAGGAAGGACTGGATCAGGGTGGGGGGTAGGCGGGAGGGGGGTTATTTTTTAAATGAAAGAAAACAATTGTTAATTAGCAAACAAACTTGTGGCTTTTTATTTTTGTATTAACACAAATGAAATCTCAAATGTTGATTTCAGCCACCACTCCCCAATCACCCTGGAAATTTTTCTAAATACTACAGATTGCTCTAGTTAACCTCTTCTTAGCTTATCAGATTTGATTATCCAGCTTTATTGCTATCAATTAACCATCTATTCAATACTGTTACCAAACAACAAGAAAAGTCCCAAGACTGCTTTTAAAGACCTGACAGTTCTGACTATAAGGTTCTCGGCATGGACGTTTTAAACTTTCTCCCTTTTTTTTTCCTAATGGTCTCAAAAGAACTAATTTTAAAGAGACCCTGCCATAAAGAAGAGTGAGTTCAAATATGAGGGATTTCTTTTTTAAATAACACGAATTAATTTCAAGTGACAATGATTTTCATTCTCCATTTAAAACGAGAGTTGGTAGAAAATTTTTAGCATATCTTTAAAAGGCAAAAAATAGAGAGCAAGGAATATTCTACTATTAAAATTGAAAATTACTGTAGTATGTTGGCATGTTCAAGCATGCTTTAAACAATTATCTAATTTCCTAAATTGCACTATTTCAATATTATGTTAATCTTGAATAAATGTCTTCATTTCAGTGAAAAGAAAAGCATAAGCAAAAAAGCTACCTTAAGCTGAAGAAAAGAGCATCTTTATGTTTAAACACTACTTATGCCAGGCACTTGTGCAGATCACACTTTACCTATTTCTGAAACCTTATCATTTCCTGCCTTAGTGTTTTAAGGAAGGGATGCCCTTAGATCATTTCTGGAATTACAGTCTCCCACAGTTTTTGGTCCATTTCTGGTGTACTCTCTCTCCTTGCTGAAAGCATATGGTATTGACTGTAATGCTGTGTTAATAATGTCCTCTTTGGCTCCAGGCTCATCAAAAGAAAGCTGAGAGGCAAGACTGCACAGATCACATGACACATCGTTGATTCGGTTCATACCATGTTCCACTTCGTACCAGCTCACTGCCTAGTGATGGACCCCCAGGTACAGGAAAAATGGCAGAAACACACAAGGGTCACAAGGGGGGAAAAGGCAATAAAGAAGGGAAAATTATTAAAGCCAAGAGAAGTGGCAGCAAGTAACAAAGAACTTCATCAGGATTGTGAGAAGCCAGTGACCACAGGATACGATAGGTCAGGCACGAGGGAAACTCATGGAAGAAGCCAATGGATGTCTAATCTCCGCACAATTTAGAAAGAAACTGGGTTAAGAGGAGCGGGCAGCAGAGGTACTCGCAGAAGAGGCAAGTTGCCCTGGCGTGACTCGGAAGCCGGCACAGTCTGCACCTCGTAGGCCCCAAAGGGCGTGTGGAACCCAGGAGTCTCAATGGTCCAGCTGACCCAAGAAACAAGAGGTCATCCACACTGTGGATCACGGCTCCACAGAGAAAACTGGCCTTGTCCTCTACACGTTCTGGAGGTAGCACAGACCACGTCCTAATCCCAGCTCTGCTGAAGCGACTTTGGAGCAGTCATAACCTCCTTGAGCCTCGGTTTCTCATCTGCAGAGCAAGCTCTTAGGACTAAGTGCAGCTGTGTTGTCTTTTAATTGGCAACATCTCAACGGCCCTGGAAGACGCAGGATCCTGGAGGAGGATGACCTGACGTATGTAAATCATCAAGGCCACTCCTACCTTCTCGGTGTGGGGAGAACCCAACTTGGGATGCTGGGGAAACCAGATTGGATGTAGCTACCTCACCCCTTTCAGACTGAGGGCAGGCTCTGCTACAGGGCCACACAGACCAGCAGAACTGCTTGCCATAAGCCAGAGTTAGGAAAACATTTCTCCGAACACTTCAGTTTATAGCCTTTTCTATGTGCCAGGCCACTGTTCTAAGTACTTTATGCATATTAACTCATTTACTTCTCGTAACAATCCCTCGTTTTCTGATGAGGCAAGAGACTTGAGGTAGTTAGATAACTTACGACCCAGGTCCCCCGGCCAGCAAACAGCAGAGTATCTGTACATGTGCCCAGCCCTGCTACTGCAGTCTGTGCTCCTAACCTCCCCCAAACACTGTCTCTAGACAGGACTCGGCAGCTGGCTCTCCTGACAGGAAGGCCTTCTCTCCCCCAAATACCGATTTCAGCCATCCTTCCCTAAGTTCCACATCAGTAAGATGGGGTAAGGCCACTTTCTTCCCAATGGAACAGAATACTTTTATGTGAAAATGACTAACAAACGTATGAAAAGATGCTCGACAGCATATGTCATCAGGGAAAGGCAAATTAATACAATGGGATCCACTACACACCTATTAGAATGGCCCAAATTCGGAACACTGACAACACCAGATGATGGTAAGACTGTGGAGCAGCAGGAACTCATTCATTGTTGGTGGAATGCAAGGTGACACAGTCACTCTGCAAGCCAGTTTGGTGGTTTCTTACAAAACTAGACATACTCTTACCATACAGTCCAGCAACTGCTCTCCTTGGTATTTACCCAAAGGAGTTAAAAACTTATGTCCACACAAAACCTGCACGTGGATATTTGCAGCAGCTTTATTCATAACTGCCAAAACTTGAAAGCAACCACGACGTCCTCCAATAGACGAATGGATAAATAAACGACATCCAGACAATGGAATATTATTCAGCACTAAAAAGAAATGAGCTAATGAGCCATGAAAAGACACAGAATAAACATAAATGCCTATTACTAAGTGAAAGAGCCAATCTGAAAAGGCTATACACTGTATAATTCCAAGTATATGACATTGAAGAAAAGGCAAAACTATGGAGACAGTAAAAAGATTAGGGGTTGCCAGGGGTTAGGAGAGAGGGAGGGATGAACAGGCAGAGCACGGAGGATTTTTAGGGCAGTGAAAATACTTTGTATGAGGCTATAATGGTGGATACATATCATTATTTGTATGTCATTTGGATACATCTGTCCAAACAGACAGAATGTACAATACCAAAAGTGAACTGTAATGTAAACTATGGGCTTTGGGTGATAAAGATGTGTTATTGTAGGTTAATCAGTTGTAACAAATGTACTACTCTGGTGAGGAATGTTGATAATGGGGAGGTTAATGCGTGTGAGGGGGGCAGCGGGTAAATGGGAAATCTTAACTCCCCCTTAGTTTTACTGCAAACCTAAAACTGCTCTATAAAAATTGTCTTAAATGCCCAACAACAGCTGGCACATTGCAGACACTCAGTAATTGCTAATTTACTCCTTTACTTCAAGTAATCATTACCTAGACAAAGGCCACAATCTGCCCAGCCCTCCATGTTTTTAATCTAGCTAAGGCCCTGGTCAAACTGATTCCCTGCACAGCCAAAGAGCAACCCCTGGATTGAGGCTGCCTCTCCCCCAAAAGGCACCAAACTAAATTACCCGCGTGTGTGTCCCTGCGATGGACACAACCTGAGTCTAGAGCTGCCCTCAGGAGCTATGGACAGCAGAGGGCTTGCCTGACCCAGCAACGAAAGATCCCGTTTCTGAGCTGTTATTTGGTATATTACAACATGCCACAGGGTCTACAGTTACAGCATTTGACAGAAAAACACAAAACCTTTAGCAAACTACAGAACAACTGTGGGACTTTTTTTTTGGAACGCCTTTCTGCACAGTGCAGCAAAAGCACATTACCCTGAGAGTTTACAGACCAGAGTTCACGTCCCTCTTCTACCAGCCAACAGACTGGGGGAAATCAAAACTCCTCACACTCAGAACCCACGTGATCTGCATCTGAAAAATGAAAGGCTCAAGACCAGGTTTATACCACTACCCTGGATGTTTTCCTCTGGACATATTCCAGTTTGTTAATGTTCATAAAATTTGGCTCCCAAAACTAAAGATGCCTTTCCCAAAATGGCCTGATCAGCACAAAAGACTTATTACCTGTGCTGATCCCTCCTTGGCTTTTTTTAAAATTAAATTATTTTCACTGAATGTTAAACAGGTACAAAATATAAAGAATTACAAAGGAACACTCGTGTATCCACAACCAATTTTACAAAGAAAAACTAAATTACTAATACCTCTGAAGCTCCTTTCGACTCTTCCTTATCCACTCCCTCATCCTCCACTAACAGGTAATAGCTCTCCTAAATTCTGTGTGTACACTTGCCTTTTAAAAAACAGTCTAATCACATGTTTGTATCCCTGAACAATATACTATTTAGTTTGCTCAAATCTCTGAACCTCATATAAATGGAATCAGACTATGTATGATCTTTTTTTGCAACCTGCTTTTTCCACTCAACATTATGTTGATGTCTGAATCAGTGATGCATTCATTTTTCAAAGCTGGGCAAAGGGCCGACAGGCACAGGCGTGGGCTGAGGCTGGCTGTTTCGCGGCAGTATCCACTCTGACGGGGTGGAGCCCATGCTGTACTGGTTGTTCATCCTTTTCAGTATCACCCCAGTCCTACAGTACTCCACTGTATAAACCACACCGTAGGGAATTCCCTGGCGGTCCAGTGGTTAGGACTCCGCACTTTCACTGCTGAGGACCTGGGTTCAGTCCCTGGTTGGGAAACTAAGATCCCCACAAGCCGCGCAACGAGGTCAAAAAAAAAAAAAAAAAAAAAAAAACACCACACCATAGTGATGTTTTATACAATCGATGTTTTGTTTTCTTCCAGATTGTTTTGTGGTGGGCCACATGAAGTGCTATGAACAGTGGTGGTCATATGCTAGGTTGTAGAGTATCCATATTTTCAACTTTATTAAAATCAGTTATCTTCAAAACTTTGGTCATGACCATTGTGGTTCATAAAATTTCCTAGATTAAATCCAACTTTTTTTTTTTTTTAATGAAAAAGAGTAAATTAGAAAGAAAAAAATAGCACAGAACACTACGCTTAGGAGGATATGATCGGTTTCTCAAAACTTTGGCTTAAATTACACACGTGTCACATGTATACACGTCCGTAAATGAATTCCTTACTATAGGTCACAGTCGAAAAGCTCAGCACTGTCTTACAGTTGACTAATTCTCTCTTTGCCTATGTCAAATTTACCATTAAGCTTGTTTGTTGATTTTTAAATTCCAATTATATATTTAATTTCTCAAAGCTCTATTTAGTTTTTTCAGACCTCCTTTGTCATTTTTATATTCACTTGCTATTTACTCACATTTTTAACCTTCTCATTTCTTTAAAACAAAGTTATTTTACATTCTCTGTCTGACAACTATATCTGAGATCACTACGTGTCTAATTCTGTTCCTACTATTTTGGCTCGTTCTATTCATGATACTTTGCTTTACTTGTCTGTTTTATAATTTTGACTCTGAGTTAAATTTTCTTGTAGTGATATATTTTGAACTCTTTGAGGCCTGGGTTAAAGCAAGATTCCTCTGGAAAGAATCTGCACCTGCTTCTGCCTTGAGGTACTATGCTGGAGCCACTTTACAACTATATGTATTTGCCCCTTTTTTGGCCTACCCAGGTAGGTCTGAATTAGGACTGTAAATGTGCATGAATGTTGGTTATTGGTTATGAAATATCAGATAGGCAGTTTTCCTTAGAGTTGCTGGGGGCTGGGAGGACGTCAGGGGAAAAGTAGTATTTCTAGTTTTAACACTACACTATGGAAGTAGCCTTTAGGTGGTCCCACATTTATGTGGAGACATCTTCTATTAAACTTTTTTCCCGAGCACGGACTCTGGGCTTTGTCTCCTGTCTCCAAAGCAATAGGAGACCAAGGAAATCAAAGCACACATTTGCTGAATTCAGCAAGTGTTCTCATATTGGATGTTTTGCTTACCTCTCTGAGTTCTCACTTTCACTTTCAGGCCAATGTTTCTTTCTTGCCATTTAAAGCCATATTTTATACAGTTTACCTAGCATTTTTATTTTTAGTTTGTGGTGGAACAGTAGTTTAGAGTATCTAGTCTCACAAACCACCAGAAATGAAAGTTTGTGCTAACTTTTATTTTTTTAATTTATTTTTTATTTATTTATTTATTTTATTTTTTATTTTTTTAACATCTTTATTGGAGTATAATTGCTTTACAATGGTGTGTTAGTTTCTGCTTTATAAAAAAGTTAAACAGTTATACATATACATATGTTCCCAATCTCTTCCCTCTTGCATCTCCCTCCCTCCCACCCTCCCTATCCCACCCCTCTAGGTGGTCACAAAGCACAGAGCTGATCTCCCTGTGCTATGCGGTTGCTTCCCACTAGCTATCTATTTTACGTTTGGTAGTGTATATATGTCCATGCCACTCTCTCACTTTGTCACAGCTCACCCTTCCCCCTCCCCATATCCTCAAGTCCATTCTCTAGTGGGTCTGTATCTTTATTCCCGTCTTGCCATTAGGTTCTTCATGACCTTGTTTTTTTCTTTTCCTTAGATTCCATATATATGTGTTAGCATACTGTATTTGTTTTTCTCTTTCTGACTTACTTCACTCTGTATGACAGACTCTAACTCCATCCACCTCATTACAAATAACTCAATTTCATTTCTTTTTATGGCTGAGTGTGCTAACTTTTAAACAGTCAATACTTCCTATTAGCTTATATTGAGCCCATGTTCAAAAAAAAACCATTAGGTCTTCTGCATATGAGCTGTGCTGAGATAAGTTTCCTCATTCCTGTACTTGCGTAACTGCTATTATTTTGAATCTAAATGCAGAAATTCATATTCTGACCCATTAAATTTAGTCTTTTAATGTTTCAGCCCTTATTTTAAGCCATTAAAATCTTTCTGAATTCTCAATCTGTCATTTTCAGATTTTATCTACATCTTCAAACTTTTTCATTCACAAACTTGATTAACATACTTACTATATATTTATTCCAAGTTGAAAGAGATGTGGGATATCATATTATTCAGCATGTGATTCACTATAAAAATGATTTCTGAAAAAAAGTGATACATCCAGAAAGCAGCACCCAGTATCTCCAATTTTATACAATAAAAGATGTTTGCCCAGAAATGTGCTTTTCTAAAATCAATGTTTTATTATCTTTTGCTAAGTGTCCTTTAAGGATGATTATGAAGAATTTTTAGTATAGATCCTTGACTATGCGGCCATCACATATCACAAATTAAATGTGATACAGATGTGAGAGTAGGTTAAAGTTAACAAGGAGGATGCCTTTGAAAGCTATGATGTAGAAATAATCAATCATGCTTTAAATGGTGTTGACAAGTAAAACCCTGACAGCAACAGCAAAGATCCTTCAGGGAAGGCTGACAGAGTCACTCTGAGGTGAAGACGACTTTGCTTCAATGATTAATTTTACAAGAAGCAGCAAAGCCATCCAGCACACTTGCCTCATTCCACCGTTATGAGAAAGGGACCAGCAACTAAAAAACACATTAATGTTATATAGGGTGACCAAATAATTTATCATCCAGGACAAAAGGTCCTATTATTATGCCAAAACAAGAGTGAAGCAGGACTGATCCAGGACAGAATTCACCCTAACAATATACATCTTTGGTCTTTTAATAAAGCAACTGCCTCAGTATTTCCTTATACTGCCCGTAGAGACATTAAAAAGTGCTCATCCACTGCTTATCTTCTACTGGACAAAATCTAAATTTATAGGATAATATGCTAATAATGTCCTTCAACACCCCCTCCCAAATATTATGTTTAATATACTGTTTGTTAAAGTAGGCAGTTTGATATCCTTCGTTCTTAAAATGAGTTTTAAAGGAATTTACGTCATCTAAAAAATTCACTGAATTGAAATATCTCATTCCATGAATCTTTTTTAAAAATTAGCTTGAATTTAAATTATTCTTGCAACGAGATAATCCTGACAGTCCAACATTTACATCCCCTGTGGTGCAAAAATTAAATGAGGACATTTATAAGTACCGCCCTTGCCCTGGCTCAGCCCGGGCAGCGGCTGCAAAGGCTCCTCAGGTAGCCAAGGAGCCCTCTCTCACAAGCCTAGGAGCTCAGCGCTGCCTCCGCCCCACTCCCACCAGCTAATGGGAGGCCAGTGATCAAACCTGCAAAGCACAAAGCCACCTTCTAGTTCGTGGGGTTTTTTTTGGGGGGGGGCCCAAAGTAGTGGTTTTCTTTTTTTAAGGATGGAAATCACCCCCAAAATTCCACACATATGGCTTCTCTGAAAAAACCTGAAGATCTGTCTAACACTGGTTCCGCCACACGTCCTAAGGGCGTAACCAGCTGGAGCTGGGGGGGGGGGTAACCGCCCCCCTCAGGTAAGTCGAGTGCTCTCTAATTTGCCACGGTCCTAACCACTCATCTTGACACCAAACCTGCTCTTCCCCTTAATGCCACCTGCCTGACTGCTGTAATGAGTGCAAATCCCTGCCATAAAGTGTCTGCAAATAAACACGCACCCACACAGACAGAGAAGGCTAACTTACGCAAGGCCGGGGCACCGGGCACCCAGAGCCCCCGGTGCCAGCCACCCAGGCTGCCAGGCGGTCCATCAGAGCTCTCATCCTTCGCTCACTGCAGGCTCTCCCTCACCTCTGCTGCTTCTCCATGTGTTGGCCTCGTTCTCTCAGACCAGCTTCCCCCATGGGGTGTTTAGTTAACTTTCCGTAGTTTAAGAAATCTCTCCAAAGCTATTTTCTCATTTGTTAAATGAGCAAATTTACCTTGCAGAATTGTGAAGATTAATGAAAATGTGGGTAAAGGACCCTGCACATATGATAACCATTTAGTTCATGGTTCTTACTATTATTTAGGTCAATAAACCCTAAAGTAAAAACAATAGTGAGCCATCGTAGTAAAACAACTTTCGTAAATCAACCATACTTCAGTAAAAAAAAATTAAAAAAAAAACCCAACTTTGTTTTATGGAATTTATTGAGTTTAAAAAAGTTATAATTTGCTTGCTTTTAAAGAATAGATAACAAAACTATATAAATGAGAAAGAATAAACTCAGTTATATCACATAACCACATAATGGAGAGAGGGCACCTGTGGCACAGAAGGAAAGTCACTCAGAAGGGCCGGCAAGATTTCCAGAACTATTTTTTTGCTGATTTCCCCATTCTCCTCATTTAGGCAACAATTTTATTTCTCGTAAGGTGCTTTTAATGAAAGCATGGAAATGATTATGGAAGAAGAGTCTTTCCCACCCATTACAGAAAGCATAACGGTTGCTGCATTTTTTAACCAAAACTACTGACCATGTTACTGTGTATATGTGTTTGCTTTTTTCTTAAAATAGAATACGCGAGGGAAGTCTTTGGTTTTTCTTTCTCTAAAGAGAATGCTGCATATAATTATGAGTAATAGAGCATACTGACCCACCTAGCCAAAACAAATAACAACAACAAAACGTTCACATTTGTGGGTTGAATACCTTGTTATGACAAACTCGCTGGAGACTTAAAGACATGGCATGTTTGCTTAAATCGGTTTTCAACCATGGGGGAAGGGTACTTAGAAAATCTGATAAAGACAGAAAGAAGTAGCCCTAAGAATGAAATCCAGCTTCTCATACCTGTTTTTTTTAAACCACCACTCTGAAGTGTGCCAGTGTGAACCTCAGTTTGAGGGTCATCTTCTCCAAGAGGCCTTTCCTCATTCTCCTCTCCCACCTCCAACAACGAAAACTGGCCCCTGCCTTCCTGTGTCCTGACTCCACCACAGCAATGGAAGCTACACGTGTTGTTGACCCATCCTCCCAACAAGCCTTGTAAGATTTCCGCACGCGAGGGACTGTCTCTGTGTCACCACCACCCAACACGGGACAAAGAACACACAAGTACAGACCTCTCTCCTCTGCAGCGAAGCTTCAGCAGGGAACGGCAGTTAAAATCTACAGTGGTGGAGCCACGCTTGGGTTAAAATCCTAGCTCTGCCCCACTCTTCCCACCCATATGAGTTTGGGCAAATTATTCTGTGCCTCAATTTTTGCATAGACTAAAATGGGAGGAGAAAAGTACAGATTCTGTAAGGTGGTTGTGAGATTTAAATGAATTAATGCATACAAAGTGCTTAGGACCAGGCACATCAGATACATTATAAATAAAATGACCATTATTATTTAAAAATCAGCCTACATTTCCTCAGACTCCTCAACTCAATGCTACCTCACTCTTCTGTGGGAAGATCACAAAGGATCTCCTCATTGCGAAAAGTCAAGCCCTTATCCTACTTGGCTTCCATCTTCAGCTTCAATACTGCGGGCCAGCTCTTTGTTCTTGAGGCTTTCTCCTTCGCTTTTGGGAGGGCAGGGCTCCCATTCTTTCTCTCTGACTTATCATCCTGCCTGGGCCAGCTGCTAGAGCTCCCCGCCACCTGACTCTCTTCTTTACCTGCTTCCAGGACAAGCGTATCTATTAATTGTTCTTCAGCTACTACCACATGTGTTAACTACCACCATATGTTGGTAAGCAGAGTGGAAAATTCAATATACTTTTAGTTTGGGGGATAGCTATAGATTATAGCTACATATAGGCAAAACTTGAATGAAAATTTAGAAAAAAAATACATGCATGCCATTGTCTCACATCTATTCCACAGGTAATGTATCCAACCTATCCCCCAAAATCATCTATATCAAGTTTAACTACCAAACTGCATCTACCACGTACTTGAATGTGTAAATATTTGCACAGAGCATTCACCAGGCTGTAGCTTGTTTAAAGTGTTTGGGTGGGTGTGAAAACCTTAGCTTTACCTCAGTAGTAACAGAAATGTTTAAATCTTTAGCCCTCATTTTTTCTTAGAAAATTACACCTGAGATTCACTCAGTCTTTAGGCTGTATGAAGTGGATATAACGCAAACAAGCACTAAGCAGATATAATACACACATGTCCTACGCATGCTGCATTAATTTGGGCAAAACCCACTTTCCACATTTTGTCAAGACTATTCTCTAATCAAATTAATGTCCCTGCTAACAAGCACATTTCTCTATTTTATTGAAAAGAGTACACAAATAGTAATGTAACCGTCCAAGATACCTCAACAACCTAGATGTGTCTGAACATCTATAATACACTTTTGGAACCATTTCAGCGAACAGCCTGTGATAGTCTGTGACAGTGCTTAGGCTAGGCACTAACCTTGATGGGAGTAGGAGTGCACTGTCCAGGGCAGGTCTGGTGGGCTCCAACCAGGAAGCCCATACTTGAGAGGTGGTTACAACAGACAAATGCTTTGGGGACACTTTGCTCATTACCTACTGGATGGATTTTCTTTGGTGGAATCAGCAGCTTGCTAATTAGCATGATGAGTGTTAGAAAGAGGATCACATTGGTGTAATTAAAGGATTCAAGTAAGTGAGCTTGCTCAAATGTTTTAGAGACACTCCACCCTTGAATGAACAGGCTATAATAATCTGATAAAGCCTAAGCCTCTGATGGTAACTGAAAGACCAAGAATCTCCTCTGCCATGCTGTGTTGTCTGCTTTGAGTAAGCAGTCCTCGAAAGCTGTACAAGAACACCTAAAAACACAAAGCTCAGAGCTTATAAGCCAGGCTGTATCAACTGTTTTGTGCCACTTGCCAGCAAACATTTACCTAAAAACCATCTGCATGTGTAGTAGCTTAGTCAAAACTTGCTTTTACCTGATAGTGAGGTTGTAAGAGAACAGGGAACTCCCACTGCTTCAAGCTTCTTTGGTAGATACCATCACCTACCTATTCCCTCAAAAAAGACACCTCGGAGTTGGGCAAGACCAAACTGACTGAGGAAGAATGTTTTGGATAGCTGTTATATTAGACAACGCACAGTCTTTCTATGACTTGACATGGAGAATGTGAACGATGTTTTAGCCTACCATTCTCACAGGTTTGCTGTGACAATCAAATAATTTAAAAGATGTGAAAATAACCTGAAAACCATAAGGCACCATAATCGTGTGCAATATTATTCCAACCTTATTGATTATACTTTGAAACTGAAGGATGCTGGCCTAGTCGTTGCCCTGCCTCTTTCCTGGATGTTGATTTTATCCACGTGCCTGCCTTTTTAAGACCCTCATTCCGTTGCTTTTGAACCCCCTCCCCACCAAATACATGCAGGCACACAGGTTTCTGTCTAAAATCTAAAACATTCTGGACTGCAAATGAAATAAGCAATATTTATTGTCTATTAACACAATTAATATCATTATTAGCAAAACTATACATAGTACATATATAATTAATCTAATATTAAATAAGAATCCATAAAGATAGGAATGAGGGAGCCTGGAGGTTTTGCGACCACCACTGCAGGGGCTCTTACTAGACAGGAGAGGTTGGCCAGTCTGGCCGCCAGACATATACGGGTATTATATTTAGGCCTCATCCCATTTAGGAGCTTAAAAATAACTTGATTTGACCTTAGAATCGAACCAAGTGTTCCAGATCAGCTCTCTCTATTGGAAGCTCAGAAGCCTCTGCATACTCAACTAGAGTCTATTTTATTTTATTTTAATAGTATGTCAGAAGAGTTCCATCTTCATTTCCGAGACAGGCCTGAAAATTTATTGTCATTAATATAATGCCATCTAATTGCATTCACTCAGTGCTGATCAACATGTACTTACTTTTATCTATTCTCTCTTCTGTGCCTTTGTTATCAGACTTGAGGAAATGCCTTCACCTCCCACAATCCCTTCAGAGGCAGAAGGGCCAGGCGGGGGAGTTTAGGCCTGGTCCTCCTGGTAACCGGGAGCACTGAGGATCTGAACAGGTAAGGGTGGCAAATCCTAGTCCCACATCTACCACTAACTACGTGACCTTTCACGCCTCTTCTTCGGGGGCTGCTCTTCTGAAAGAGAATATGGTACAATGACCTCCCAAGTCTCTCCCAGGGTCAACATCACCACATCTCTATAGGAAGTCTACAGATTTAGTATTCGATGTCAGTGGTCCTTCATTATAAAAACTAGTATCTTTGCCCATACCATAGCTGCCTCACAACCTATTTGTTCTCAATCGTGACTTTTAAGAGGCCAACCCTGTTGCTCTTGACAAAATCAAAGAGTGTATTTATAAAGCAAGATTCTCCATTTTTTTTTTTGTCTTACAAATATTTTAAGTTGTGTACTTAACTTGGCAAGTCCTATTGCTTAAAAATGATTCACAAAAGTAGTACACACTTAACTCTGTTAGCTTGCTAAATATCTGAAAGACGGGAAAACAATTTTCCTGCTAAATATATGAGATTAAGAATAAAAACTCCGATGATTTGGGTGGATTATTTCCAGAAAAAAAAAATCAAAATTATCAATTGAATGATAGAGGCTTACTAAGAAGTTAGGCTTCTCCTTAAATAGAGAAAAAATAAATAATAAGAAGGTTATGGGCAAACTCCCATATAAGCCAGTTGATTTCTGTCTGTGTAATGATTATGGATGTAACCCATTATCTCAGCCAATTTCGAAATACTTAACTCACACCCAACGGGATGAATCCATGCAAACATCTCGTCGATGCCATAACAGCACAGCAGGCATGTATTCATCAGCAGTCAGAATCGTGGACTGGAAGGCCATGGCATAATGACTTAATGGAAGGAACCCTGGACCAAACAGGGCCGTGAACTCGCTGTTTCTAATCGCTCCTCAAACTTTCATTGCTGATTCATCTTGGCCTACTCATTTAGGCTTTCTGAACAGATTTCCCTAACTATAAATGGTCTGATCTGACTATTTCCTATAACTGTTAACAAATTATATAATGGACACAAAAGTGGTTGAAAAACTGAACTGTGGGCTTCAAAAATCTAAGGTGAGGAGAACCAACACTGAGGGATTAAGCTTTCGACTACGGAAACATCCTAAGATTCCAAACCAAAATCACAACTTTCCTGGTAATCTGTGCAAAACCAGGTGAGTCCCTGTCACGTCACGTGGTGTCAGGATTAGGTGTATTGGGTTTTTTTGGCCACGCCCTGTGGCGTGCGGGATCTTAGCTCCCCAACCAGGGACCGAACCCGTGCCCCCAACCAGGGACTGAACCCATGCCCCCTGCCACGGAAGCGCGTGGAGCCTTAACCACTGGATTGCCATGGAAGTCCCAAGGTGTACTGTTTTGAACACAGCAGGTGGAAGGAGACTAGAGACAGTGATGGTCTGGGACGGAGGGAACACCCATAGAAGACTTGTTCATAAAAGCTTGGAATGAAGTCCAGATCCCTCAGTGCATTAGGTAAGACCCCCACTGCTGGGGCCCGGCCACATTTCCAGCCCCGCTTCTCTTTACTCCCAGCCACACACCCACAATGAGTGACTCCAGACAGCACGCTACCTCCCAAGGGCACTCCGAACACCCGCGTTCCTGGGCTGGTCTCCACTGAGCTCCTCTAGCTGGGGGGCCTCTTTCCAGTCCCCGATCACCTAGGCCCACCTTCACACCACTGTCGACCCATCACCTTTCTTTTGGTCCTTCAGTCCTTGATCAGAGTGCACTGTCTTCTAAATAGATTTCTCTGCTTCCCACTGTTTTAAGGAACCAGCCCTTCCTCTTTCCTTTTGCTATTATCTTTGTTATCATAAGAGGGCTTTTGAAAGTTCAAGTTTTGCTTTGCTAACTGGACTATAAGTTTCTTGAAAGGCAGAGGCCATTTCCTGTCTCTGTATTACCAACCACAGCAAGGAGAATTCCTTTGACTTAACATGTGCTTCATGAATGTTTGTGGACTGAATATAAGTAAGGTGATCTCTACACTGAATTGGAAGGCACTGAGCCCCAGCTAATTATGAAGCAATCTCAACATTTCCCAATGTAAAAATCTGAAGAGGTAGAACTCTTAATTCAGGACAGAGATGGAAAAACTGTGTTTCTCATAACCAATGTTGGCATCAACAAAAAGCTAAACAGACTTTAGGGCAACGTGATATCCTTTCCCCAGGGGAATAAATTACTCTTATGCTCAGCTCCTGCCATTCCCCACCCAACACTGCACATCTAACTTTAGTGACACCAAGACTATTTGCAGTTCTCCAACAGACCATGTTCTCCGTCCCACACTGTGCCTTCATACCAACTATTCTATCTGTATGGAGTATACAGGGGAGAAAACGCCTTTTCATCCTCAAGTCTTAGCTCAAGAGTGAATTTTCCTCTTAAACCTCCCCCAATTTCCTCAAGGCAGACTTTGGAACACCTTTCCAGTGGCACTCACTTCCAACACCACCCCAGGAACCTACATCTCCATTTCATCCATTATCACATTCCAAAAATTACTTCTTTAAATGCCCAGCCCAGATAAAAAGAATCTAAAAGATAAGACTGGCTCTTTTTTACTTTTGCATAGCCAGCCCGAAGGCATTCAAAAGATACTATCTGAAGGGATCAACAATGAGTAAAGGTGTCTCACAAGCTACCAACCTCATTTATCTACAAATAGCTAACCTTCTACAATGGGTTCAGGATGAGTTGCTCACCCACTGCTTTCCTTGGAAGAGGCCGACAAGCTGGAGTGCATCTCCAGAAGTTTTCACCGGACCTGAGTACCACTCCCAAAGAAACAATACCACCCATGAATAGGGCTCCAGGCTAGCCCTTCAAGCCCCATTCTACTTGAAGGGATCTAAAATAGCTAAAATTGCTAGTGATTTTAGGACTCTCACAGCCAGAAAACATAATACAGGCACACTTCATCTTACTGCCCTTCACTTGATTGAGCTACACAGATAATGCATTTTTTACAAATTGAAGGCACATGGTAATCTTGTGTTGAACAAGCTTATGGGTGTCATTTTTCCAACAGCACTTGCTTCATGTGTCTGTGTCGCTTTTACATAATTTTCACAATATTTCAAACTTTTTCACTATTATCATATTTGTCACAGTGATCTCTGATTAGCTATCTCTGATGTTACTATTATAATTGTTTTGGGGCACAATGAACCCCGCTAATAAAAGATAGAGAACTTAATAGATAAATGTGTGTGTTCTGACTGCTCCACCCACTGGCCTTTCCCCTGTTTCTCTCTCTCTCCTTGGGTCTCCCTATTTCCTGAGCCACAACAATATTAAAATTAAGCCAGTTCATTTTTCACAGAACTAGAACAAAAAATTTCACAATCTATATGGAAACACAAAACACCCCAAATAGCCAAAGCAATCTTGAGAAAGAAAAACGGAGCTGGGGGAATCAGGCTCCCTGACTTCAGACTATACTACAAAGCTACAGTAATCAAGACAGTATGGTACTGGCACAAAAACAGAAATATAGGTCAACAGAACAGGATAGAAAGCCCAGAGGTAAACCCATGCACATATGGTCACCTTATCTTTGATAAAGGAGGAAAGAATATACAATGGAGAAAAGACAGCCTCTTCAATAAGTGGTGCTGGGAAAACTGGACAGCTACATGTAAAAGAATGAAATTAGAACATACCCTAACACCATACACAAAAATAAACTCAAAATAGATTAAAGACTTAAATGTAAGACCAGACACTATAAAACTCTTAGAGGAAAACATAAGCAGAACACTCTATAACATAAATCACAGCAAGATCCTTTTTGACCCACCTCTTAGAGAAATGGAAATAAAAATAAACAAATGGGACCTAATGAAACTTAAAAGCTTTTGCACAGCAAAGGAAACCATAAACAAGATGAAAAGACAACCGTCAGAATGGGAGAAAATATTTGCAAACGAAGCAACTGACAAAAGATTAATTTCCAAAATTTACAAGCAGCTCATGCAGCTCAATATCAAAAGACCAAACAACCCAATCCAAAAATGGGCAGAAGACCTAAACAGACATTTCTCCAAAGAAGATATACAGATTGCCAACAAACACATGACAGGATGCTCAACATCACTAATCATTAGAGAAATGCAAATCAAAACTACAATGAGCTATCACCTCACACCAGTCAGAATGGCCATCATCAAAAAATCTACAAACAATAAATGCTGGAGAGGGTGTGGAGGAAAGGGAACCCTCTTGCACTGTTGGTGGGAATGTAAATTGATACAGCCACTATGGAGAACAGTATGGAGATTCCTTAGAAAACTAAAAATAGAACTACCATACGACCCAGCAATCCCACTACTGGGCATATACCCTGAGAAAACCATAATTCAAAAAGAGTCATGTACCACAATGTTCATTGCAGCTCTATTTACAATAGCCAGGACATGGAAGCAACCTAAGTGTCCATCGACAGATGAATGGATAAAGAAGATGTGGCACATATATACAATGGAATATTACTCAGCCATAAAAAGAAACGAAATTGAGTTATTTGTAGTGAGGTGGATGGACCTAGAGTCTGTCATACAAGTGAAGTAAGTCAGAAAGAGAAAAACAAACACCGTATGCCAACACATATATATGGAATCTAAAAAGAAAGGTCATGAAGAACCTAGGGGCAAGACAGGAATAAAGACACAGACCTACTAGAGAATGGACTTGAGGACACGGGGAGGGGGAAGGGTAAGCTGGGACAAAGTGAGAGAGTGGCATGGACATATATACACTACCAAATGCAAAATAGATAGCTAGTGGGAAGCAGCCGCATAGCACAGGGAGATCAGCTCAGTGCTTTGTGACCACCTAGAGGGGTGGGATAGGGAGGGTGGGAGGGAGGGAGATGCAAGAGGGAAGAGATATGGGGATACATGTATATCTATAACTGACTCACTCTGTTATAAAGCAGAAACTAACACACCATTGTAAAGCAATTATACTCCAATAAAGATGTTAAAAAAAAAATGTAGCACATATATACAATGGAATATTACTCAGCCATAAAGAGAAACAAAATTGAGTTATTTGTAGTGAGGTGGATGGACCTAGAGTCTGTCATACAGAGTGAAGTAAGTCAGAAAGAGAAAAACAAATACCGTATGCTAAGACATATATATGGAATCTAAAAAAAAAAAAATGGTTCTGAAGAACCTAGGGGCAGGACAGGAATAAAGATGACACAGATGTAGAGAACAGACTTGAGGACACAGGGAGGGGGAAGGGTAAGCTGGGACGGAGTGAGAGCGTGACACTGACATATATACATTACCAAATGTAAAATAGATAGCTAGCGGGAAGCAGCTGCATAGCACAGGGAGATCAGCTCGGTGCTTTGTGACCACCTAGAGGGGTGGAATAGGGAGGGTGGGAGGGAGGTGCAAGAGGGAGGGGATATGGGGATATATGTATATGTATAGCTGATCCACTTTGTTATAAAACAGAAACTAACACACCACCGTAAAGCAATTATACTCCAATAAAGATGTTAAAAAAAAATTAAGCCAGTCAATAACGATACAATAGCCTCTAAGTGTTCATGTGAAGGGAAGAATCACGTCTCTCACTTTAAATCCGAAGCTAGAAATGATTAAGCTCAGTGAGGAAGGCATGTTGAAAGCAGAGATAGGGCAAAAATTAAGCCTCTTAGGCCAAACAGCCAAGTTGTGAATGCAAAGGAAAAGTTCTTGAAGGAAATTAAAAGCCCTACTCCAGTGAACAGAGAAATGATAAGAAAGTGAAACAGCCTTATTGCTGATATGGAGAAAGTTGTAGTGATCTGGTTAGAAGATCAAACCAGCCACAACATTCCATCAAGCCAAAGCCTGATCCAGAGCAAGGCCCTAACTCTCTTCAATTCAGTGAAGGCTGAGAGAGGTGAGGAAGCTGCAGAAGAAAAGTTGGAAGCTATGAGAGGTTGGTTCATGAGGTTGAAGGAAAGAACCTCGTAACATAAAATGGCAAGGTGAAGCAGCAAGTGCTGACGTAGAAGCTGCGGCAAGTTATCCAGAAGATCTAGCTCAGGTAATTCATGAAAGTAGCTTCACTAAACAACAGATTTTCAATGTGGATGAAACAGCCTTCTGTTAGAAAAAGATGCCATGGAGGACTTCCACGTCGCTAAGGAGGAGGAGTCAGTGCCTGGCTTCAGGGGTTCAAAGGACAGGGTGGCTCTCTTGTTAGGGGCTAATGCAGCTGGTGACTTTAAGTTGAAGCCAGTGCTCCTCAACTATTCTGAAAATCCTAGGACCCTTCGGAATTATACCAAATCCACTCTACCTGTGCTCTATAAAGGGAACAACAAAGCCTGGATGACAGCACAACCAGTTTACAACACGGTTTACTGAGTATTTTCAGCCTACTCTTGAGACCTACTGCTCAGAGAAAAAAAAAAGATTACTTTAAAAATATGACTGTTCATTGACAGTGCACCTGGTCATCTGAGAGCTCTGACGGAGACAGACAATGAGATTAATGTTGTTTTCACGCCTGCTAACACAACGTCCGTTCTGCAGCCCATGGATCGTGGAGTAACTTTGGTTTTTAAGTTTTATGATTTAAGAAATACATTTCATATGGCTACAGCTCGCATAGATAGTGATTCCTCTGATGAATCTAGGAAAAATAAATTGAAAACTTTCTGGAAAGGAATTACCATTCTGGATGCCGCTAAGAACATTCGTGATTCATGGGAAGAGGTCAAAATATCCATTCACAGGAGTCTGAAAGAAGTTGATTCCAAGCCTCATAAATGACTTTGAGGGATTCGAAATTTCAGTGAAGGAAATAACTGCAGATGTGGGGGAAATAGCAAGAGAACTAAAATTAGAAGTGGAGCCTGAAGATGTAACTGAATTGCTGCAATCTCATGACCAAACTTGAATGGGTAGGGAGTTGCTTCTTGAGGACAAGCAAAGAAAGTGGTTTCTTGAAATGAAACCTACTCCTGGTGAATATGCTGTGGAGATTGCTGAAATGACAACACAGGATTTAGAATTGTATATCAACTTAGTTGATAAAGCAGAAGCAAGGTGAGAGGATTGACTCCAATTCTGAAAGAAGTTCTACAGTGGGGAAAATGCTAACACACAGCATTGCACGTTACAGAGAAACCATTTGTGAAAAAAAGAGTCAATCAATGAAGCAGACTTCATTGTTGTCTTATTTTAAGAACTGCCACGGCCTCCCCAGCCTTTGCAATCACCACCCTGATCAGTCAGCAGCCGTCAACATGGAGGCAAGACCCTCTATCAGCAAAAAGATTACGACTTGCTGAAGGCTCGTATGATGGTTAGCATTTTTTTAGCAATAAAGTATTTTTTAATTAAGGTATGTACACTGTCATTTTAGACATATGCTATTGCACACTTAATAGACTACAGTATAGTGTAAACATAACTTGAAATGCACTGGGAAACCAAAAAACTGGTATGACTTGCTTTACTGCAGTGGTCTGGAACCGAACCTGCAATATTCCTGCGGTACACCTGTATTAATAAAAGTTCCCTGCCTGTTTTACGGGCTAGACTAAAATCTCAGCCCTCCCTTTTAGTGTAAATACCCTTGGAGAAAGATCTCCTAAGTCCTAAATCACCGTGGACTCTACGGTGCTCTCTCTGTGGGTCAGTCATGGCATTTCTTATGTGTGAGGTGGGCTTTCCTCCTCCTTCTCTTTTCTACCTCCTCTACTTGTATGATCAGGAAGAATCAGTTTACTATTAGCCCAGATAAAACATGATAAACACATCTCCTGGAGGAAAAACTCACACACTACATGCACGTTTATGCTCCCACCGTGGCTGGGCCCTCAACACTGCTGAGCTCGCCCTCCGTTTTCCCTGCAACCGCCAGCTCACCGAGGACTCAGGGGCTACCTGCCCCAAAGCTTCTCTGCTACGCTCAAACTCCCACCTCAAAGCTACGTACTTTCATTTGCAAATAATCCTCACCCCTCACTTCCTAGAGAAAATTAATGTCAACTGGACGGGAGTTCCCTCCCTAGGCATCCACCCTCTCTAACTCCAAATTTTAAATGAAGGACTTCGCCTTCCGGCAGACCACCTCAGAGACTCATCATATGATCTCCAGTTAATCCTCATGACCAGTAAGGGAGATACCATCACACCCAGCTGACTGATGGATGAACAAACTGAGGGTTAAAGGGATTAAAGGATGTGTCCACAGTCCCATGACCACTAAATGACAAAACAGATAGAATCTGGGCCTCTGGACGCTCACTTCACATTGCACTGCACCACATCTGTTTCAGGACAACCTCAACCGACGTCCTCAAGTTCTCAACTCTCCTCCACACGTCCCATGGTCTAACCTAATCTACCCAAGCGCTTTATAAGTAAACTTGCCTTTGCCTCTTTAAAAAAACAAGTACTATCTTTTTCTGATTATAAAATACATACTCATTATAGGAAATTCTGGAAAACATAAAAAGATGAAAGAGTAAGATTAAAAGTCATCCATAATAAATAATATGAATGAACAATCTACAACTGTACACAATATGGATGAATCACACAATACTAAGCGTGAAAAATCAAACACTAAAGAGTACACGTTGTACGATTCCATTTATATAAGGAACAAAAAGCAGTCAGAACTGTGGAATGCCCTTAGAAGTCAGGAGCATGAGGGGGCTTGTGGAAATGAGGATAATATCCCATTTCTCAATCTGGGCACTTGTTGCATGGGTATGCTCAGTGTATGAAAATTCAATGAAATATAATTTATGATGTGTAAATGTGTATATATGTACACGCAACTGTACACGTATACACACACACACACATATAATATACTTGAAGTCAGATGAAATGTTTATATTTTGGCGTGTTTTCTTCCTGGTGCTTTTTTTTCCTTTTGGTATTCTTGTTTAAAAATTATTTTTTAAATTATGGTCACACCGTATATATAAGTTTATATTCCGTCATTTCACCTAACAAAAAGCATATGCATTTACCCAAATTACTATAAATGCTTCATAAATACTTTTAATGGCTGTATAACAGTCTACCTGGCGCCTGTATCAGTGCCCTGCTATCAACCATTTAGATGTTTCCAATGTTTATTATTACAAATACTGCGGTAGTGAATACCTTTACCCTTTAAGTCATTTAGCCACGCTCTCCTCCGACTCTGCTTTATATATTGATAATATTTATCTCACAACATACGCCGCCATATGTAATCACTTACGTACTTATCATACCCTCATTGTTCATAATAAGATTCCCCAAACCACAGACCCACATCACCCTTCCTCGTACCCTCTACAGACCCTTACTTCTGAACACAGTAGGTACTTATTATTTGTTGAAGTGTTTTCAAAAGCCAAGGAAAACCTTCATTCTTACCAAGCTAGATTTCAGTACCACCTCAATCACCCATGTAAAATGAATGTTTCAGTCTGCTATATTCCAACTCTTCATTTAGTCTGCACAGCTAAATGCTTAGAGGCAGTTTAGCACGGTTCCCCTTGAGGGTATAAATACTAGCCACTGTACTGAATTCATCCAACAACTAACAGTGCCAAGTCCCAAGGATCTAATGAGAATCAGACAAGTTCCTCTCATTAAAGAGCTTACAGTTGGTGGATCATTGAATACGGATCTTGCTTTCAGGAGACCCACAGTCTAGCAGGAAAGGTGACGTGAAACAAATCTCAACTCCTCCACTCCTAAGCTTTCAAATCACAAGTATACAGATGGGTACAAATACCGGCCCCAGAGCCAAACTCTGAAAACTTGGCCTGGGTGGGTGCCTTCATGTTCATTAGTCTATGAATGAAGGTGTTTGCTGTACTTAAAACACATTTTAAATAATTTTACAAACATTATTAACCCCATCATATCTGATAATGCAAAAGTACAGTACATGTTTAAAGTGCTAATAAAAAAAGAGACACAATTATGACAGACACAAAAGGAGAGCTAATAAAGATAGTTGAGAATGGTGAAAAATATTTTTCTTTTTTCCTTTTGCATATGGAATGAAGACTGGGGAGAAGCCTGGAGAGCAAAGGATGAATGAGGCGAGGGTGAGAAAAGCTAACCTATACCTATGATAAGCTAGCAATAACAATTAGCCAAACAGAAGAGAGATCTTCCGAAGTTTTTCCATCCTGAGTACAACAGGATGATCAGAACCAAAGGTGGAAACTTGGTCCAAAGTTAGTTCAGGAGGCCAGGAAACTGTTCTAGAACAGAAAGGCTGAGCACAGCCAGGACTGAGCCCACTGAAGGCTCCTACAAATCAAGAGGTGACAAGTGACCTTGGACACCAAGGGCTACTAAAGAGGTCCCCAGGGCTCCAAAGAGACCATGAAGGAGCTACCTGTCTCAAGAGATTTTTAATGTAGACAAAGTTGCTCCACTTTAGAAAGAGATGCCACACAAAACATCCAGCGGCAAAGGCATGACTGGTTGCAAAGCTTCAAAGAACAAACTTAGACTCCTTGAACTGGATCAGGGAACTGCAAGCTTAGAGTCTTCTTAGTCACTTTGAACCTTTGAACAAATGAGCTTAAGAAGAGCCTCTCGGAAGCTCAGCTGTTTGAAGTAGAGAGCATCTGAAATTACAATGCAAAGGAAGAGAAATATACATGCACATGGTGGAGAAGGAAAGCAAGATGGACTCCTGCGGGAGTGAGCACCTCATTCAGGAACAGGCTGGGTTTTAGAGCTATAGGGTTCTATAGCTCTTTAGAGCTATAGGGTATTTCCTTTTGGAATACCAAAAGGAAAAAAAAAACACCAGGAAGAAAACATGCCAAAATATAAAGGTTAGCCAGGCTGGGTTTTAGAGCTATAGGGTATTTTGGTACGTAAGGGAGAGGTTGAACCATTTTTTTCGTGTGATCAAATAGCATGTTTAGATGTTTCAGCATCAATGTATTAATTTAGTTCTGCTAGAGCCTGGCACATGAGGATGGGGAGGGAGGGAGAGCTGGAGGGCAGCCAAGCAGGGAGGGAGGGCAGCCACAGGGCAGGGGAGCAGAGCCAAATTTCCTGCGGGCTGCAACAGAGTCAGAACTCAACCTTGTAGGCAGTGATGGAGTTGAGTTTTTAGCAAGTCAGTGAGATTTGTGTATCTGAAAGCTCATCTGGCCACATGTAGAAGATGGGTCTCAGGTGGGGAGACCAGTGAAGCGGCAACAGTCTAAATGAGAGATGTTAAATTAGGGTAGTGAACGATGGAGAAATGGAAAAGATTTCCTGAGCTATCCAGAAGGTACAATCACAACCAGATGAATTAGTCAAGGTGAGGTGGCACAGGAAGGTCAAGATTAGGAATAAAGCGGATGATGATGCCAAAAACCCAGGTAGGAAATCAAGGAAGAAGCCAGGAGGCACGCTGATCCAAAGGGACTGCTGTACGGTTCAGTGGAGAGGGGTCTGGAAGTCAGAGTAGAGGGCATATAAACAAAAAACATTTTGGAAAATATTCCAGGCAGCTTATAGGCCCTCTGCTGCCCACACAGAACAATGGGTTAAGAAATCCTGGACCTGGGGGGCAGGGAGGGAAGGTCTCAAGCAGCACTTCTCAACCAGCATGCTACTGGCAAAGTACAAGGGACAAGTCTTCACCACGAAGGATGCCGAGGACCCCTGGCTCAGCCCTTGCCCACTGACCACCAGAAATACCCACAACCTAGACTCTATGACAACCAATCTACTTCCAAATGGTACCTGTGTTCGAGAGCCTCTAGTCAAAAGGGAAAGGAGGCAGCAAAGAAGGCTTAGTCTGAAAGAGCAGAGAGGGAAGGAAAAGCAGATCTCACCCTCCAGCCAATAGGTCATCCCCATTTCCAAACACACCACTATGTGACGATTCTCCCACCTCCACCACTAGCACTTTATCTACTCCATCCCTTGCCTGAATTATTGCAATCATATCCTAACTGGTCTTCCTGCTTCAATTCTTATTTTTTTTTCCCTTTTTATTAAGTCACCATACCGTACATGACATCCCCAGGACTTATAATGTAAGTTTGTACCTTATGACCCCCTTCTCCCATTTTACTCCCCCACCTCTCCATCCCCACGCCTCATTTGTGCAATTTTTAAAGACTGCACATATAAGTGAGATCATACAGTATTTGTCTTACTCTAACTTATTTCACTTAGCATAATGTCCTCAAGGTCCATCCATGTTTGTGGCAAATGATGGGATTCCTTCTTTTTCGTGGCATAATAATATTCCACTGTGTATATATACTACATTTCCTTTATCCATTCATCCACTGATGAGCACTTAGGCTGTTTCCATGTTTTGGCTTCCTACTTCTATTCTTAATTTCCCTTGACAAGCCCTTTCCACATGACAGCAATGTGAACTTTTTCAATTTTACTAATTTTATTTAATAAGCACTTTTGTAATACTTACGATCTGCCATGCTCTGTTCCTTACAAATATTAACTCACTGAAACCTCACAACACTGGGAGATAGGTATCATTCCTACTCCCATTTTACCGATGAGGCCCAGAGAAGTTACTGGACTACTGCAGGGTCACAGAGCCAGTAAGTGTAGAGCTGAGATCTTAACCCAGACAGCCAGCTCCAGAAGTCATACCCTTGCCGACTACTCCACGTTATTCTCCAATTCATTCATTCCTCTGTTCAAGACCCTTAACAGCCTTCTCACTCAAGAGTAAAAACCAAGATCCTTGTCACAGCCAATAAGGCCCTAGTGTAGGGGTCCCCATTACCTCTTTTACTTCATCTCCTGCAACTGGTCTGTCTGCTCTGACGCGCACACACCCGTATGCGCCTGCTCCAGGGCCTCTGCACTCACTGACCCCTCGACCTCGAGTGTCTTCCTCCAGACAGCTACAGAGTTGGCTCCTTTGCTTCATTACCATCTCTACTCAAATGTGCTCTCCTCAGTGAGGACTTCCTGCCCATCCAATACCAAACCACACCTCCACTCCCACCCCCAGCATTCTCAATTCCTCCACCTTGCTATGTATTTTTCCTCCAAAACATTTATCATTAGATAAAGAATGTAAAATTACTCATTCATTTATTATCTAACTCCCCGTAACAGAGTATGCTTTCCATGAGAACAGGAGTTGTATGTGTTTTGTGCTGTTACAGCCCCATGCATGGAAGGGCATGCAGTTCATTTTGAATGAATGAATGAATGAACAAAGAAAGAGTGGTGACAAGGAAGTCAAGGAGAAATTTCAAGACAGAGGGAGGCACTTCCCTGGTGGCGCAAGGTTAAGAATCTGCCTGCCAATGCAGGAGACATGGGTTCGATCCCTGGTCCGGAAAGATCCCACATGTTGCAGAGCAACTAAGCCCGTGCACCACAACTACTGAGCTTGAGTCCTACAGCCTGCAAGCCACAACTACTGAAGTCCGCACGCCCTAGAGCCTGCACGCTGCAAATACTGAGCCCTCACACTGCGACTACTGAAGCCTGCGGGCTCTAGGGCCCGTGTGCTACAACTACTGAGTCTCCGCGTGCTGCAACTACTGAAGCCTGTGCACCTAGAGCCCGTGCTCTGCAACAAGAGAAACCACTGCAATGAGAAGCCCGTGCACCGTAACGAAGAGTAGCCCCAGCCAAAAAAAAAAAAAGAAAAGACAGAGGGAGATCGCTCAACAACATGAACATGCTAAAAAAGCTTTGGTCATATTGGGGTGAGAAGCTTCCATTGATTCTGGCAATTAAGATATTGGTACCTGTGGCAAGACATGTTTCTAAGAAATGGTACCTTTGGAGAGCGAGTTGGCAGGTGATGTGGCAGAAGTATTAAGCATAGACGGCTCCTGTAAGAAGTTGGCTGAGAGAGGAGACAGCTAGAAGGAGCAGCAATGTCAAGAGAGACCTCAGCGTGTTCTTTCCACGCTGAGGGTCAGGAGCCAAGGGAAAGTGAGATTGAAATTCAATGAGAGGAAGCATTACCAATGGAGAAAGGCCTTGGAGATAGACACCTCCAGACTGTGGTGAGTGGGGAGGGTCCTCCATGTCAACCAGCAAGCGTTCTACTCCCACCCTTGGATGATCTACACTGACAGTGCTTTCTCTAACTCAGGTGCTCCCAGCCCATCGGTCTGGACACACAAAGAGCCCTGAGGCCTGTTCACACTCCCAGTTCAGACAGAGCTCACTGGAGCTGGGTGAGGGAAAGGTGCTAACTCCTCACTGAGACACTTCATATACATTCATTTCCATACAGAGACACACACAGACACCTCTTTTATTCCAAACTAGCCCTGAGTGACAAATTAGTAGCCCCATTTAAAGATCAGGAAACATGAGGCTGGGCCGGTATCATAACTTTCCTAAGGCTACCCAGGTCTAGCCAGGCTTTTAACTGAAGTGCACTCTTTCAAATATGCACTGCATGTCCGTACTCAGTAGAATATAACAGGAGAAGAGACAGGTAATCAAGACTAGACAAATTACAATGGAGGGCACGAGCTAGGTTCAGAGATTATAGGTCTATTCAAATATTTTAAGCAAAAATAAAAGTAAGAGCTTACTGGGGAATTCCCCGGCGGTCCAGTAGTTAGGACTTCCGCTCTCACTGCTGAGGGCCTGCCTGGGTTCAATCCCTGGTTGGGGAACTAAACTCCCACTTTGATTCTGTGAGCCTTATACTTGCTTTCTATTACTTGTGCATTTGCCTCACCCCTTTGACCATTTTTTTTTTTGGCCGTGCTGCGGGTCATGCGGGATCTTACTTCTCCGATAAGGGATCAACCCGCGCCCCCTGCATTGGAAGTGCGGAGTCTTAACCAGTGGACCACCAGGGAAGTCCATTTGACCATGTTTTAATCACCTTTGTATCTCCTTAGCTGCTCAGTAAATACCTGAATCAAAAAAAAAAAAGTAAGAACTTACTTTTCTGTCCAGTATCTACCCATTAGGAGAACCCTAATTTTTTCAGTGTATATATTTATATCTGGAAGAATAACTTAAAGTGATCTTCCAATAATAAAACTACTATAATTAAAGATAAACATGACTTAGCACTCAGAAGTCTATGACAGTTAACAAGAGTGACAAAATATATCACCCACATGAATAAAACCTGGTAGAAAATTATCATAATTCTCCTCTTGTTACAACCTGTATTTATATCTGATTTCTTATCAAAACAAAGAATAAAACATATACTGCTGAATAAGAAAATATCTTTCTCAATGCATAAAACTTGGACAGCACTGGAGTTAACTGTAATGAGATTTGTGATATATCTGAATGTGACAAAAAAAAATTGCCCAAAATAAGTCTTCTAAATCCTATAGCAAGGCTGTGAAATAAATAGGCAATAAATATGATTGGTGCTGAAAAGCTCCAGGAAACTTGTTCAAGGTCACCCAAAGTAGCCAGTAAGCATGTATACATGAGGGAAAGAATAACAAGGGCTCCCAACCAGAACTTTCTTCTCGGGCATATGGTGGCTAGTCCTGATGCAAATGTCCTGGGGGCGCAAAGACCTCCCACAAAGGCAAATCACATGATGTGCCCCTCTCCAGCCCCACTCCCAGTATTTTTATACAAGGAAAATCAGGTCTAAATAAGTACCAAGGTGAGGTAAAGGGTCTGGCTAGAGAGGACATCTCTACTTGTCATGCCTTCCCGACTAGAAAATAAAAGGTGGGGAAATGAGGAAACAACAGGGACAACTTCCTTGAGTGAAGCAAATGTATGAAAAGCTTAAGAGTCCTCTTCATGATGTTGACCAGGTGAACTACTCCTCTTTTGTGACAGCACCTAGCCCAGAACCTGGCACATAATAGGGGGTTAAAAATGTTTTAATCCTCCCTGCTCTGCTCTCCCAACCCAAGGGCATCCAGCTTCTGGCTGGCAAAAACTCAGGGTCCAAACCACAAAGACGTGTAACATTTTGGGGAAACCTAGAGGTTGAGTGCAAAGAAATAAATCCTACAATCAACTCCCAAGTTCCCTGTACACTTGGTGACCCACCAGATACCAAACTAGAAAAGAATTGGAATTACTTCATTCTAGGGTGTGAGGGAAAGTTCTAAGAGGAAACTAAAGCCCTAAAGAACTAAAGTCAAAAGAAAATGTGGGTGATTATGTAAGAAGTAGAGGCCAGAAACATTAATAAAGACACAAGTACTTAAGAGTTATAGTACATCAAGCTAGTATTTTGTAAAGAGCAACCACATGACAAAAACACTCAAAGCTTTAAGCCTTCCTTGGCCTTGGAAAGTCATGAGACTTTTTTGGCTAAAGCAAGGAATGCTTTAGTGAGAGGGAAAAAGAACTTCCAGACCTCTAGGTGGCTCCCATTTTTAAGCAACTACCTCTCTACCTTAACTAAATGGCCAAGCGACACTAGTTATTTATGCAAGTCACGGCAATAGCTGGACAGTACTAAACATCCTTAGAACTAAAACTCTCCTTTTTCTACTCCAGTTTGCCTTTTCTTCCTTTGAATCTGAGCACTGGTGCAATCCACAGCTGCTGACTAACATGTTATCATATGACATGTGCAAAATAATGTGACATGGTAAGTTTTTTTTTCTTTCAGTAATCCTGTGCTGATGAAAAAACCATAATTCCTTTAATGATGTACTTAGAAAAAGGATTATCTACAACAGAAAATCACAAGGGTAACACCAATTAAAAGGTGTCTCAATTTATTTATGAATTTTCCACAGAGCTCCAATGTGTTCACATTTTACCTGGTATCTGCAAAGGATATTTCATGTTATACATAAAACCATCAAAGAAAGAGTGTAGGAGACAGCCAGTCTGGCTTTTGTGTTAGGAGAAGCAGATTTAACGGTGATAAAGAAGGCAATCAATATACAAATCACAAGTCGTATTACTATCTTATTCATTACAACAATAACTATTTATTGAGCATTTACTATATACACACCAGGCACTGGGTATAGACTGGTGAATAAACCAGGCATTATTTCTGCCCTCAGGGGCAAGAGAGAAACATTAAACAAATAATACATAATTATAAACTGTGGTAAATATTTAAAAGGAAAAGATAACTGCTATGAGGGAGACAATCAAGGGGTTCTAAGTGGCATGACGATACGGGTGGCCTTCTCAGGGAAGACTTTTATAGAGGATACCTGAACCAGCACCCAAGGATGAGAAATTACTCAAGGAGGTGGTCCTGAAATAGACCACCAGCAGGAGCCCTGAGGTGAGTCTGCTAGAGAGCTGGATCACGTGGCTGGCCAGAGATGAAAATGGGGGACGGGACCAAATGACACAGGACCTTGTGGGAATGTTGAAGATTTTGTATTTTATCCCAAGAATAAGAACTCTGAAGACTTCAAACAGCAAGTGACTTCTTTTTTCTCCTTCTGGCTGCTGGTGGAAGAGGGACGGGAAGGGGGGGCAGAGTGTGAGCCGGACGCCTCTGCAGTGGGAAAGAGGATGGTGGCTTGAACTAGGATGCGAGCATCGTGGAGACTGAAAATCAGGTTTGAAAGAAAATCAGGTTTGAAAGAGATTATGCCTGAAAAGTAGACAGGACTTTGTGACAAACTGGTTGGGTGGGGGATGACAGAACAGAACACGGAATGGAAGATAACTCCAGCCTTCTGGCCTGAGCCACTCATTAGATGGATGAGATGAAAAACTGAGGAGGAACAGTCTGAAAGGTTGCGTAATCATGAGCTCATTTTTCAAGAAGTCACAGATGCTGCCATTTACTGGCTAAGATGGGCCAGGCACCATGTTAGGTGTTCTACTTGTCACAGCATCGCTCTTAGTAATAATATCCCCATTTTGCAGAAAGCTTTGAAGTTTGAAATCTCTTTAGGGTTGGAGCAAGCTAGCAGGAGAGAAAACAGGTGATACATTATTTTTAAAATCCAATCCTCAGAGTTATGATGCACAATGTTTTCCTATCCTACTCCCATCTCCACTCCACTGCTACCTGCAAAGAGTTTTGCTATGTTTTGAACACCAGCAAGATATCTAGGACCTTAATGGTTTACAATAAATCTGCAAAGCCATTATGCCAGGAATCAACCATAATGGAAAGAGCAACAATATTCAACACTGAACAACATTTTTACTCTCATTACCTACATCAACATAAGACAGACCAATTAATGAGTAAGAAACTCTGAAACACTCATCATTTCTCAAAATGACCAAGACATTCAAGTCAAAAATTAATGCAAGCCACCCAGTACAGAGGCTACAAAAGCCAAGCATTGAGATTCACATTAAAAAATTGAAACCTTAATAAAAATAAAATACTAGGCAAAAAGAAATGATACCACAACCTCACAGAATTTAAAATCTGCAATTCCTAAATATCTCAACCGAATGCCAAATTCAGGAAACATGCACACTAAAAACAATCTAAATATTCTCACTTCTTTTTAACTGCTTTTCCCTGCAGCATGCTGACACTTCAGCAAACTGAAATGCCTTTCCTCTCTGCACAGTCCCATGATTTCCTCCCTCTCTGAGCTCTCTGATGTCCCCCTCAGCTACTGAAGCCCCCAAATTAGGTCTTCTCAATGAACCTAGAAAGAATTCAATGCATTACTGCCAACTGTGTATCGAGAGTACCGTCTTAAGACTCTTAAAAGGAGAGAAAATGAGGAAGGGGAGGATTTTTGAAAGGTTTTACCATCTACAGTACAAATTATATTTTTGTTGGGTCTGATCCTTCAAAAGTCCAATCATCAAATTATGTTCAGTCTTCTTTAAGTGGGGTATGGTCACATATAATATTTATAGTTTGGGATAGTTCCCCATGGGGATAAATAGAATTAAAAGTACAATTGATATGCCAGCTAAAAGATAAAATCTCACACAAACCATCCTCCAAAACAATACTGCTCTGTCCTGCCTCCTGACTCCTGTGTGCACGCAGTACCTCTCCCTGCAGAGGGCTAGCTGGCATTCACTACTGCCTCACCCAGGCAAAGGACGGGATGCTGAAAATCCACTAAGAAATCTTCCCATTTTTCTGTTCCTTCACAACATGACTGCCAACTCCTGGCAACCCAGAGATGAAAGACTTAAGAAAAATGAAAATTAAAAAAAATAAAAGACTGGGACTTCCCTGGTGGCACAGTGGTTAAGAATCTGCCTGCCAATGCAGGGGACTCAGGTTCAAGCCTTGGTTGGGTAAGATCCCACATGCCTCAGAGCAACTAAGCCCCTGAGCCACAACTACTGAGCCTACGCTCTAGAGCCCGTGAGCCACAACTACTGAGCCCACGTGCCACAACTACTGAAGCCTGTGCGCCCAGAGCTCAACAAGAGGAGCCACTGCAATGAGAAGTGCCCGCACAGCAACGAAGAGTAGCCCCCCACTCACCACAACTAGAGAAAGCCCGCAGGCAGCAACGAAGACCCAACGCAGCCAAAAATAAATAAATAAAACAAATAAATCTAAAAATAAATAAATAAAAAAAAATAAAAGATTACCTGGGGCCTCCTACCAGAATGGGTGGTTAATCCCACCGACAGAAAATCGGAAATCTATCCATATTTAAAGGTGCTTCCTGCAGACAAAAGAGATCTAACGAAGAATTGCTGAGACACATTACACTGGAAAATCCATAAATGTTCGTCCCTCTGTGTCACCAGGCTGGAGGAATTTTTTTAACGCAATGCTTTGATGTATTGACAGGGTTAACCTGACGGGTTTAAGTCTGCTATGAAACGTGCCCTGCATCTATTTCCCGTCTAAATGCCTAAAGATCAGGGGCAGTACTGACCCGCAATTATATGCAGCGCTTGCACTGCTCAAGATGCCGTTTGATGCTGAGAAAGTAGTGGTTCAGCAACCAGGCGGCTCTAGGATGCTGAAATAACAACGTAACGCTCGATTACGAGCCCAGGTACTCGGCGTGAAAGATCCTGTGCTACACGAGGACCCCACATTCAAGGCTCACGTCCCTTCGGCTTCAATCTTACTAAGCTTTCCGCGACGTACCCTCTCAAAGTTTCTAGTTTGCTAAACGGAATTACTTTGAAAGTCCCCTCTTCTGGACTCCCCTCCCCAGACGGGTTGGCGGCAAGGGGAAATAGGCACGGAGGATGGCTAATCGTTCAAACAACATTTAAAAACCTGTAAACCAATCATCTTTTCAGAGGAAAAAAATAAGCGTTCACCAAGCAGTCGCTCGGCAAGCGAGCATCCGATTTCCATTTGGAGCGAAAAATATTAAAGAAGCCAGACATACATTTCCCTTTCCAACAAAAGTGGCCTCTAAACTCCCCGGCCAAGGACACTAGGAGGAAACAGAGGCTGGAAACAAGCTCGTACTCTCGGTCAAAGCGCGTGTGTGCGGCGAGGAGAACGCGCAAAGGGGAGACAGCGGGGAAAAGGTGAACTGGAGGAAGCTGGAGCCCGCGGCGGCGGCGGCGGCGGCGGGGCGGGGGCAGATCGGACGAAGAAATCCGAGGTGCAGAGAGAGGGGCGGGGAAGGGGGAGCCCGGAGGCTCCAGGAGGAGGAGGGAGGGCTCCCGGACGCTGCCCAGAGATCTCGGCCGCCTAGTAAAGTTAATACTTACTCAGTTTCGCAACTGCGCCGCCCCCGCAGGCCGCCCCGCGGGGCCGGCCGGGGCGCTGGGGACGCGGCGGCGCCCGGCGGCCGCCCAGCGCCGGTCCCCGGCCACGCAGCCCGGCGCGCCTCGCTCCCCGGCGCTCCTCCGGCCGCGCGCCCCGCACCGGCGGGAGGCCCTAGCTCCCCGGCGCGCCCTCTCCGCGCACCTCCTGGCCGGCGCTAGGTGAGCGCGGACGCCCCGGGCGGGGGTGCCTGGGTGTGCGAGCGCGCGGGCAGCCGCGGCACCGCCGGCGGGAGCCGCTCCCAGCGCTGCGCCGATGCCGCGGGCCGGCGGGCAGGCGAGGCTGGGCAAGGAGCAGGGCTCCGGGCGCGGTGCGGGACGCCGGGCGAGCGTAGGCGGCGGAGTCCGTGCCCGGCTCGCTCCCGCGGCCGGTGCCTCTGGGCGGGGGGCCGGGCTGGGGGCCGGGCCGGGCGGCTGGCGGCTCCGCCCCTTCGCCGGGCCGCCGGCTGAGCGCGCGAGAGCGGCGGCGCGGGGGCGCCCCCCTCGGCCGGGCGCTCGGGTTACAGCCGCCGCTCCCCTGCTCCCCCGCCCGCGCCTCGCCGGTTCGCCCGCGCCGGGAGACAGTGTAACGGAACTGGGACGCCAGCGCTGCATTGTGGGAGCTTTTAAAGCGGCGGGGAGCGCGGCGCGGCCGCTCGGGCTCTCGGTTCCCCGCCCCATACCCCCTGGCACGGCCCCCACGCCGCCCGGCCGGTCGCACACCCTCAGCCAGCCGAGGCCCGTGGACCCGAAAGCCAGAAATGGTGAGATGACCGGTGCCTCGCTGACTCTCACAGAGCAAAATCTTCCATAGCCCGGGGATGAGACTTGCAAAACTGCCCTCCACCGTCACCCCGGAAAGTAGGAGGCTTTTTCTGCGGACGCTTTAAAAAAAAAAAAAAAAAAGGCCCTTCCATCCCCTCAGGACTGGGTTTGAATTGCTTTTCATCTGGAGTGGCAATGATTCAGCGACCCCCTTCTCAGCAGCAGGCAGTGACAGAGACAGGAGACGAAAAACACAGCGAATGAATCAGACGTGAGTAACCAAGTTTAGAACGAGCTGGGCTCAGATTCAGAAAACCGCTCCCCACTCCACCACATACACACACGCACGCACACGCACGCACACGCATATGCACACGCATCTACCTTTAAATATAGCAAATTGTCAATGAAGGAAAGCAATGCTTTTATGTGGAAACGCAGATGTGTGTGTTGTTTTCACCATTCCACCTCTTTTTTACGGCATGCAAAATTACTCTAGCCACCAGACAGAATCCAGTTTTTGGGCCAGACTTGTGCTCACACAAGCCCACAACTCAGGAACAGCTATCAGTTTGTAGGGAAATGGGATGAGGATGAATAATGGATGAGGTGCAAGGAAGCATTCCAATTATAAAATGTCCGTTTTGATTCTCCAGACACTCGGTTTTTTGGGGTTTTTTTTTTTTTTTTTTTTTTTTTGCTTTTTTGCTTTTTTAATCATTGAAACGGAAATATTACATTTGAAGCACAACTTGTTACCGCTCGTCTTACTCAGGGCTTGATTTGTTTTGTTTGGAGTTTGGGTTTGTAGGCTTTTTGTTTCTTCCTCTTTTTATTTTGCCCTTTAGTTATTGCACAGCTCATTAGTTCCTCTACCTCAGAGGTGAACTGAGGAGAGGGATGGTAAGACTCAGCTTAGGCTAATCAACATTTGGAGGATTTGGGGACAAGAAAAGTTCTCTATGATTCAAGTGTAAAGCCCGAGGGAACTTTTTAAGGGACTCTGTAGGGCATGGATCCTCTTCCCTGAGGAGTTTTCCAGGCTTAATGTTAACATTTCCTAAGCTCTCATTCCCTTGTCAACCTTTAACTCCACTGAGTAACGTCAGTCACTGCCTAATTACCAAATCTAATGGAAAAATTCAGCACTCATCTTCTGGTGCCCTTTGTGGCATTTGCCAATGTTGACCCCTCCGTCTTTTTTAGGACCGTCCTCCCTTTTTTTGCTGTGATAGTCATCCTTCTTTTTTTTTTTATTATTATTAATTTTTATTGGAGTATGGTTGCTTTACAATGTTGTGTTAGCCTCCACTGCACAACAAAATGAATCAGCCATAGTCATCCTTCTTTTATGGAGGTCTTGAAACAGGGATGAGTGATAACAGGAAGGAGTGTGGCTATTGTTAAACCAGGACTCAGGATCTTACCAAGTAGAAGAACCTTAATCTAGTTTCTGTTGGTCACCAGGAGGGTCCTGACCTCGACTTTATCATGCATCCGGAGGTGAACAAGTTGACTGACTCATGACAGCTACCTTTCATGTCACCAGCATTTAAATCAAGATGAAATTTGCTATGATTAAATATCTGTGTCCACTATTTAGGGGAAGCACTTACTAGGATCCAGGTACCTGGTGAGGTATCCCCACCTCCAAATCAGAGTGTGCCTTACTGGTGGCTGCAGAAGTCAGTGAAGTTACCTCTGTCCAGCCCGGATAAACCCAGAAGAATCTCTTCCCTACCTCAGCCCCATGTGGTTAATGCATTCTTTCTTCAGCATATAGTATAATTTGTTTTGAGCTTTCTTAGCCATAATCACATCCCTGTTAAGCCTTCCTGAGATCACACCAAATGTCCTTGGCAGGATTTGTAAACGACCCTTACTTCTGCTTTCTAATTATATTCCCTGAAAGTAACCTAACTAGATGAGTGAGTATTCATGCACTTCAAGCCCTGTGATGTAATCAGATTTGATTTTCAAGAAAAGAATCTGAGAGGATAGATTCAGAAAAGAGGAGAATCCAGAGGGAGAGAGACATACATGGAGAGCAAAGAGAATGAACAAGCGGGGTCAGCACCTAGAGACATATTGAATGTATTATCAGTTTCCTACTGCTAACTATAAGCAAGTTACCACAAACTTAGTGGCTAATAACAATAAGAATGTGTTATCTAACAGTTTTAGAGATCAGAAATCCTAAAATCAAGGTGGGGGCTGTTTTCCTTCTGGAGGCTCTAGGGGAGAATCCATTTCCTTGCCTTTTCCAGCTTCTGCATCCCTTGGCTTGTGACCTCTTCTCTTCTTTCATCTTCAAGGCCACAGCATAGTATCTTTAAATCTCTCGCTCTCTTTGTGACTTCTGCTTCATTGTTAGGAGGATGTCTCTTTCTCTAAGCTAGGCAAAGAAAATAGGAATTGATGTAGATACATCTCTAGCCATATATGTTATGAACTGAATTGAATTATTTGCAGGAAGAAAAGATGTTGTCTTCATTACTAGTGAAATTGTCATTTGGATAACTTTTTTGACTGTGTCATTGCTGAAGTGGTGACTCATTAGTTCAACTAACCCTATAACCCTCTGGTGACCCATGTAACTGAAACCCAACGTGTTAACACACTAAGAAACCAAGTTCCCATCTGCTCTTCCTGGGGATAAATTCCTTTCTCTGGTAATCCCTGGCAACTTTTTCTTTTTTGTGTCAGTGGAATCATATTGCTAAGCTTGAGAAATATGTATCTGGACCAGCACTTCCCAAACAGGTCCACCAGGGAACACCACCTTGTAAGATGGGATGCTGGGAAGAACAGTTGTACCATGCTCAGATAAGGCCCATGGAACACAGTTGTGACTACAGTTTAGGCCAGAAGAAGCTTGTTAGTGGGTCAGATCCGTTAAGGGCCACGTGTCGGGAAATCCGTTCATGAGGAAGTCCAAGGGAGAAACAAATTTTGTCAGAAACAAGTAGGTATGTGTGCTGGAAGGAGTAAATTATGGACTTCTGAGTATAACTTACACATTTCTTTATTGGCTAGTCCCACCTATCTTCCCTTCTCTTTTGCTGCTTCTGTCCCCACTCTGTGTTTCACCCAGACTACTTACAGCTTACTAACCTCAAACGGTGGTTCAGGACCACTCCTCAGTTCTCTTACCATGTGACCCTGAAATTGCTTGTTTACCAGTGGAGCCCTGGCTATCCTCCTCCAACTTCGCCCCACCCCCACCCCCACCCCCTTCTTAAAACCAGGGGCTCTGTTGTATTTATTGCTATATCCCCCATGCCTGACACAGGGCCTGGCTCAGACTGGGAACTCAATTAATATTAGTTGAAATAACAATTAAATGAATGAATGATAGTATAAATGCAGTAAACTCATGTCACCTACTCATCTGTTATACTTGCCTTGGATCTTCTTCCTTCTAACCTATAACGAGCTGAGAGTTCCATTTTCGTCATTAATTTATAAACATAATAAATATGGTATTGTGCTAGTTCTGGGCTTACAAGAATTAATATGACAAAATTAATATTAATATGACCTCACAGGCCATCTGAGGAAAGAGATGCTAAAAGAGAAAATTAGGTAAATAATGCTAGTTACCTATCCCATTCCCTTTCTCCACTCCTTTCTTAGTAATAGAAACCTGGTTTTGTGCCCAGTGAGAAGTTTTCTTTCACAACCTTCCTTGCAGATAGGGGTTACTAAGTATTGACCATGTGGATATGGGCCTTTCAGGAAAACTCATTTGTGTGTCCTCATTTATGAGCAGGGCTGACTCAAGCACTATTTTTGCCTGAAACACAGATGTAATAGCTGGAGTTACAGCAACAATCTTGTGATATCAAGGCTACCTTGAAGCCTGAAGTCATGTACTAAAATTTGTACAAATGGGATCATTTAAAGTTATTCAGCCTATCTTACCAAGCCTGCATTTAGTCACTGTTACTGACAAGTTTGGAAGGAAAAAAAAATCATCTCTCCTCTTCTCTTCAGTATATGTGTGTAGAAAGCAATTAAATGTGGTTTTCTTCACCATTCCTAGTGAAAATCTTGTACACATACTGAAATACTGCAAAGATCTATAAATATTGTGATTTATTTGACCCACATAAAGGGCCTTTTTAGAAACAACCAACAGTTCTCAGATCTGTAGGAATTTTTAATTTAATGATAGTTTCTTGTTAAAAAAATAATAAAATGTTTAGAGACCAAGTCATAAATAACTCCTTAAAGGACCCTCCAGTAATTTGATGGAGCAGGAGGGTGATGAAAATTTTATTTTGTTAAATAGCGAAGTACAGTATAGAAAGAAAATAAAGCATAAGCTATAAATGGAAACTATAACAGGTTATACCAAAAGGAATAAATACAAATATATTCAGAAATAGGATTTAAAATATGATTGACTTCTTATTTAGGCAGGCGTATTTTGAGAGGATAATCCTATGAAAATGAAAGTCTTGGTTTTTTAATTGTAGGCTAGAAGAATGGATTTAGTCAGCTAAGATTAACTATGGGGGACTCCACAAGAGCCTATACTAGGATCCGAATACTGGGGAATAACAGTGAATGTGGTGCCTGATGTTAAGAAGTTGCATCTTTGTAAATACGTGCAGTAAAATCTGGACTGTCTCGCATTCTTTCCACCTGAATGCCACTCACCAATCTCCCTACACTTCTCCAATGCTATAATTGAGGTTTATAATGATGTCCCCAATATGACTCCTGAATCATAGCAGAAAGATTAAATTATCTTCTGCTTTGCCTTTATGTGTTTAATTATATTTTTATTAATTGCAAACTGGAAATCTGATCTGTTTATAACACTGCTGGATTAACCAGAGCCTCGTTATCAGGGACCCAATCATTCACGGTAACAGAGTTTATAGTTCTTGAAGGGAAAACAACCCAACAACTGATTTAAAATGTGAGATTTATATGATCATAGTAAGAATAATTATTATAAAATAATTTAGAATCATCCAGCCACATTTGAAAGAATTATAACAAATGTATTAATAATAAATGCTACACATCTAATTCTTTTAATAAGTATAATAACTCATATTCTGTAGAAAGAGAAAAATTAGAGTATGAATAAGTAAATCTTCATTTAGGCGTAGGCCCAGGAATATTATAAATTGAGTTGCATTGTATGTCCAAATTTGCCTTAGGGTCCTGTCAAGCTGCTCCTCTTCTCACCCTTGGTTTCCTCAGAGATGTATTGCTCTGGTGACAGTAAAGGACCTCTAATAAACATGAAATGAGCATGTATCTTAGATCAGGTTCTCTGGAAGCAGAGCCTGAGACAGGGATTCTTGTGCAAGTGACTTATTGAGGGTGTGCCTCAGGAGAAGGGGCAGGAGGGAGGTAGCATAGGGTAAGGGGGATAAAAGCAAAGACAAGACAAGGCCTCAGCTGGAGACCAGCTTTAGCATGATCCTGTGGGGAACTCTAGAGCAGGAATTGGACCACAGAGTTGGTCCCTTGGGGCAAAGAGACTGGCCTTTTGCACTCCTATTATCAGTCACTCATTGACTGAAGGTTGGTGGTAACCCCTAAGGCAAGGCACCTCCCGTTCCCGCCAAGGGCAAAGGCGGTTCTCTGAGAGAGAGGCAGCTGCATTTAGCAGCCAACACTCACAGCAGCTAGAGATGCACGTACTGGCCCAAGGAAGGGATCTGAGAAGGGTACCGACAGTACCCATGACACATCATGTATGGATAGGTTAGAGCTCCACACCCAACCCTTAAGGATCCTGTAACAACCGAAGCATACTACTAAAAGTACTGCGGAGACCAAGCACCACGTGTGGCCTTGTCTCTAAAGGAAAGTATGCTCAGAACACAACTAGGGATGTGAGGAGCCCATCTCTTCTTCCAGCACAGGCTTGGGAACTCCCTCTCTCCTCACCTACCTTTCGTGCCAAGCAGTGGCAGCTGGTGGTGGCTTCAGGGACTGAGGCGAAGTGCCCAGTAAGGAAGGAACTAAGGATGTTAGGGAAATTTAGGATAGATCCAGACAGGCTGGGAAGGGACAAGGGGACCTTTGGGTTAAGGCTTATGACTGAGGCCACTTGCTAACCTCCCCCTTTGTCCTCTTCCACTGGCCCTAGAAATGTACTTGCTTGCTTATCTTTCCTCTGTCAGTCTCTCAGCTGCCCACTAGGGTTTCTGTTTCTCCTGGTCGCTGGAGCTGTGTTTGTCTGTCTTCAAACAGCTTTTCTGCCACTCTTTTTTTTTTTAAATTATAGTTGATTTACAATTTTGTGTTAGTTTCAGGTGTACAGCAAAGTGATTCAGTTTTATATGTATATATAAAATTATTTTTTTCTTTCTCAGATTCTTTTTTCCACCACTCTTAATATAACAAACATTCAACTTCAGCTTTGCAACACCTTCTAACAGTTTGACGGCTAAGTATGATGGTGGGTGTGGGGAAAGGGAATAGAGTGAAAATCCTTCCCATGCTATTCCCCTTCCTAAATGTAGCCCCATGAGCCAGGTGTAGCGTGGGTGCCACAGGTAGGTCTTTGGGAAATACAGAGGCCATGCTGTTGATTCACCTGCATTTCAGGGGAGCACCCAAAGGCTGTCCTGGGAGGTGCTGGGTGAAGGCTCTGGGGTACAGTGTGGGAGTGAAGGGGGCAGAGAGCCCCAGGGGAGGTACACGTGTGGGCAGGTGGTACAGGAGCAGGGACAAGGCTGTGCATGGTGTTCCTCTAGCAAACATGGGCACTTTCCTTCTCTCTCTCCCCTGGTCCTTCAGCCCCAGACCTTCCGCTGAAGACACCAGTTTAGACTAATGGAAGATACATTGACAACTGAGAATAGGTGAGTGTGAAGCAAGAGTGCAAAATACTGGCTATTACAGGCTCTGAAGGAAGGGAGGAAAATCATAATTTTTTTTTTCTAATCTGGGAAAGGAAGAGATGTTCCCTTTACCCTAAGGCTGGGGTAGAAATAAATGACTCCCCAGAACTACTGACATTGAGATTACAAATAGTACCACTTTGGCTGGAATCAGAACATTTTCTAATACTGTACTCAAATAAGTAAGGGGTCCGGGTGGCCTCAGCAGTACAGCCCACGTGGGTGCCGTGTGACACGGTGGAAGGCAGGGTGGGCTGGTTAAGACATTAATGGTGTCATCGTCTTATGCCTGACATCTTCCAGGAGAGACCCTTCCCTTCCTGCTGCTGCCCTTCAGCCTCTGTAGGGATTCCAGTCTTCCTGACCTGTATGGGAGGTAAGGCAACCCATTTAAGTCAAAGAAATTTAAAAGAACTCTAAGGCTCTTTTCTCAAAAAGATTGGGAAGATACCAAGACAGATTTTTGTTCAAGTCCTGACTCTGCTTCTTACTACTTGAGACCTTAGTTTCCTTATCTGCAAAAAATAAGGGGTAGAAGAGAAGAGGATGATATTAGTAGCATGTAAAGACTTACTGTGATTAACTGGAATAATGTGTGTAAAGTGTTCAGCACAGTGCCTGGTACATAAGTGGTGTTGTTGCCATTATTATTACTATTATTATCATCATCATCTACAGGCTTGTAGGTGAGAATATACTTTAAACAAAGCCAGTAATTATAATATTCCGATTCAGTATACTTTGTGCCAAACATTGTTCTAAATAACTCTCATATAATAACTTTTTAAATACAACAACCCTATCGGGTATACTGTTATACCCATTTTATAGACTAGGAAGCCAAAACAGAGAGAGATTAAGTAATTTACTCAAGAGTCCATCATTAGATAGCGGCAGAGCTGGGATTCAAACCCAGGAAGTCTGACTTCAAAATCCGTACTCTTTACCACTGTAATTAGAGTGAGGCAAGATTCAAAAAGGGCTGAGAGAATGAAGCATAGAACTGGCAAAGGTTCAGGTGCAAAGATTAGAATGGAATTGCAAATTGAGGTCTGGGTTAGACGGGTTCCTTCCACCTGGTGCCCAGAGCGTGCTGAGGGTGAGGGCTGGGGAGTGAAGATCAGGCAGCCCCAGCAGCGTCACAGCTTCCTCGTCAGGGACTGCTCACCCAGCAAAATAAGTTAACCTACTATTTGAGAATGACTGATGTTTCCAAGTCAGTTTACAAGCAAATTGGGCACATAACCCACAGGTGAACTATGGCTAAGACAACAGTGTGCATTCTCAAGGACATTCCTGGTCTTATGTGTCTTTTACCAGGTAAGGGACCATCCTAGGAAATAGCCCAGTGAGTGCTAGTTCTTCTGCTTAATAAGCTTTTTCACCCTGGGTGAGTCCCTTTGCCTTCCTGGGCCTTTCTAAGGTGGAAGCGTGGTCTGACAGAGGTCTTTCCTCTTCCACTGTTCCCTGTGTACCCTCCGTGTGTTTATTCCAAGAGGGCCGGACATCCAGGTGGGGCTGCATTGTTCTTACAGCAAGGGCTTCTAGAATTACCTTATATGTCACATCTAGCTCTAATATTTTGAATATATGCATCATAAATTGAAATAATTGGTGTCACTGAAAGAGACGAGACATGGCAGAATAGGCTTGTTCCAGCTTCTAATAATGACCCAAACAGCAGTTCAAAAATCCAACTAAAGGGCTTCTCTGGTGGCGCAGTGGTTGAGAATCTGCCTGCCAATGCAGAGGACACGGGTTCGAGCCCTGGTCCGGGAAGATCCCACATGCCGCGGAGCAACTAGGCCCGTGAGCCACAACGACTGAGCCTGCGCATCTGGAGCCTGTGTTCCGCAACGAGAGGCCACGATAGTGAGAGGCCCGCGCACCGCGAGGAAGAGTGGCCCCCACTTGCCGCAACTAGAGAAAGCCCTCGCACAGAAACGAAGACCCAACACAGCCAAAAAGTAAATTAAAAAAAAAAAAAAAATCCAACTAAAAAATCCAGGAAAAAAAAAATTGAGTTAGGCTTAATTTGTACCACGAACATAATATTCAGTGAATATGATTCTGTTATTTATTTTTTACCTTATTCTGTGACTTCACTCGTAGCATTCAATTTATATATTGATTTCTAAGCATTGGTTTCCAAAAAAGTCATTATCCTGTGAGCAGTATGGGCCACTAGAGCTTTATAACAAATAAACGGACGAAGAGTGGATGCCCTTTGAAGAAATAGCCTCGTGTTACTTGTTGCCCTCAAAACTGGGATGTCCACATACTAATAGGGGTCACGACAGCATGTCAAACTGCAGAAAAAACTGCATAATACTTCAGTGATTTTAGACAGAAGTAGATAATCAATTCAGCCCCGGGTAGCTTCAGAGAGTAAGTCAAAAGAAGGAAATCTTTTTATTCTCCTCAGGGCAGAGATGTTTTTCTGGTTCTGTGTTTTAATTTTAGCATCTGCTGTTCCCTAGCGAAGTGTTGGTTAAAACAAAAACCACTGTTTATTAGAACCAAGTGTCAGAACTTAATCAAAGATGAGTAGCATGTCAGTTTCCCTACTCCTGTAATAAAAGAATAATTGTGATTGTACTCTGGGGGTCCATGTAGGTAAGGGGTCTAGTTCTGTCTGGCCATTTCATGTAGAAGCAAATAAGGGGATAAAAAAGAGTTATTAAAAACAAAAGCAAAACAAGCAAGACAAAATGAAATATGGGAGCTAAAATTCCAGTCCTTGGCAATCAACCCCCAGGCCTGGATGTTATGCAGAAAAAGGAAAACGTTGGAGACCCCATGGCAGTGTCAGTCAAGGCAGGTGATTTTAATTTCTGTTTTTCTAATAGGCTGGAGTTGGAAAAGGGAAGAAGTGGTGATTTGGGGGAAGAACTACTTTGCACATAACAAATAGTTTACCGTGAGCACTCAAGGACATCCTTAGGGTATATTTTAGAGATAGTGAAAAATTCACATGAAAGATTAAAATTCAAATTTCTAAAATTGAGAGAAAATAATTCTTAATTATTTATTTATTAATTAGAATTATTTAATAATTCTAATTTCTTAATGTTGGCAGAAGGTAACACAGGCAGAAGAGAAGATGCGTTGGGAGGTTACATGGCTTTAAAGGAGGGCTGACAGGCTGCGTACAGGACTCTGATCCTCCTAGGGCGAGCACAGCATCTTGGCGCGCCCTCCTCTCCTTTCAGACCTTCTCTCCAGCAGCCAGTTCAGTAGTTACCGTGCATGTAAGAGGTGCTTGAGTGAGTCTTTGTTAGATAAATGAAAAGCAAATTAATGCACTTTTCAGAGCTCCCTTCAGAGACCGGAGCCTGATTGAGGACAATTATCAAAAGGATAGACTCTTTGAGAATGAAATATATTGAAGTCTTCTGATGCTGGTTGTCAGTCCTTCTTCATCCTCCTGGCTACTCTCACCCACCCCAGAGGACAGAGCCCTGTAGATGGCTCCAGGTAAACTGTGAAGTGAGTGGATTAGCATCCAGGGTGGGGCCGGTGGGGCTGACTTTGGGCAATTTATTTTATCTGTCTGGGCCTCAGTTTCTGCCTGTGGTGGTGACGGTGGTGGTGGTGGTGGGATGAACTGGGAGATTGGGATTGACCTACATACACTAATACGTATAAAATAGGCAACTAATAAGAACCTGCTGTATAAAAAAATAAATAAAATTCAAAAAAAAAAAAAGAATGTTTACCAAATAGAGTGATCTGACCTAGAGTAGGCCCCAGTTCAAGGTAGCCTTTATCCTTACTCTTACTATTGAAATCAGAAGTTTCATGTCAGAGGCCTGATCTTTTAGTGAGATGCTTTCCCGAATCTGTCTCATGGTGGGACAGGGAGTCAAGTGTGAGACCAGAAACCCAGCTTCTCAGGAGCCGGGAGGGAGGGCACTGATGCCCTGGTGATGATTCAGAAATGAGCACCAGTGCCAGGCGGGCCAACATGAGACAGAAAAGTTTCTTCATGCGCTTATTTGTTTTTGTTTTGGGTCCATTCTGCTGATAAACCTCCTCACTCAGAGGTTATTACTGCAAATGAAAAATACTGGTAAACCAGTATTTTGGCATTAGCGTTCTGAGTGAGAGCTCCAGTGGCAGGGAGGGGCTGAGCCGTGGTTGAAGGGTTTCTTTGTGTTGACTGGGAATGCCTGTTCATCACTTTGTAAAGTTGGCTGAGGGTCTTCAGGTTATAGTGGAAAACCTTAAGAGTCGCATGGCAGCTTTTCCAAAAGTCTTTATTGCTGGAATTTCACTGGCTTCATGCCCATCCAAGCAGCCTCTGTCAGAAGGAACCAGAGCAGCTGTGACATGTCTGTTCAGGGCAGTATTGCATAGGCGTGAAGCAGTAGCTCCATCTTCCCAAAACCCAGTAAAGTCCCCTGTCACGGCACAACTGAAGCTGAAAAAACTTGAATTACTGCCTGCCGAGCTGGAAGGGCTCTTAGAGCTCATCTCATCCAATCCCTTCGATTTCCGGTTGAGGAATCAAATCCAGAGATGTCTGAGGACCTGCTCAAGATAACGCAGCTAATTAGGCTCAGAGTTAAGACTCAAGATGGAATACAAACAAACACTTATATTTATTAAACTTCATGTCGATTCCTTGTCTCATAAACTTGTATCTCTCTGCAAAATACTTAAGACAACAATAAGCTGGGATAAGAGAAATTTGTGAAATTGTGTTAACATGTTTGGGGTTGTCTTCATATTCTCTGAAACCACAAAAGGCATTTGATTAGTTTGCAGCCAATCTGAGAATTTGTATTTATTTTCAAATGGTGTTTTCATTTTCAGAAGTTAAAGAAATCATTTTTTCGTATTCGGGCTTCAAAAAGGCTGGGTGGGCTTTCGATACCCATGGCGATGGTTCCTTATTGCCAGAGCCACTGTTAGACCAAGTACTGCTTGGAAGGCAATTCGAGGCAATTTCAGAGGAGCCCCATGTCATGTCTCTCTGATTATAGTACGTGTGGTTGTCAAGCGAGAGAAACCACATCCCTTGGTGAGCTCCGCAATCATGGGCTGTGAGCAGTCAGTCAGGCTCACTGGGAACAGCCTTCCACTGTACTTAAGACACAGGACTTACCCCCAGATCAAGCTGCTCAAAATTGCGTTTTTACTCAAGATCAAGCATTTCAGAAGTCATGCTGCACGCAGTAGGGGAACTATTAAGTTGTAATGAAATAGAACAGCTACAAAGAAGAAAACAAATGTGTACTTCAAAGATGCAAAGGAGTGTCTTCATCAGGGCCCTGTTCAGATGTATCTTTTCTGCCATGAAGATTCTTCTAATTTTCATTTTGATATGTTTTCCTTTTCTTAATTTTAAACCACGAACTCTCCTTGTGCCAATTAACAAAAAGTGAAATAGAAGTCAGTCACTCCCTAAATTCCTCTTAGATGGCGAACATTCTTTCTCTAGCCGTGGTTGCTTGCATACTGCCTCTTCTAATCGGAGACCCTCACTGCAGGCAGTAATCAAATTCCTGGAGATGGGGTCAGGGAAAACTCAATCCCAAGTTGTCCCCATCCTTCCCCCCTGAGAGATCATGCCTATGTCAGTCTTGGTTCCTTTTCTCCACCCTCATCTTTGTCTTTCCCTCTGTTTAGCTCTTTCTTTATACCTTGTAGACTAGAGACATGAGCATATGAGATTCTTCCTCCCTTCCCTTCTCTTTCTTGGTTACCTTATAGACTTCTCTCCTCCTACACCTCTGTTCATTATATTCTCCCTCCCATTTTGTTCCAAAAATCTACCTGTAACGCATGGCTGATAAGCATATTCATTTTGCTTATGATTAACCTCGAAGGAGGAAAACACATTTTGGTGTGTTTTCAAACTAAAGAACCACTGCCAGAATACGTCTGAAAGTTCGCTTTGACTTTGCATTAAAGTATTCATTTCCCACTCCCCACGGCCCTCACCTCGTCCTTCTCTAATTAAACTTAATTTCCATGTTAAAAATATTAAAAAAAATGATTTCTAGCTCACGTTTTGAGTGCTACACTACCGTGTTGCGTTCCACTGCCTTTTCAATGCAGATGTACCACAGGAGGTAAATGAGCCCTTTTGAAGTAATTTTGGAACCTGGCCATTTTTAGAACATTGTTTCTATGAGAAAATGAATTCCCAGCTTTTAGAACATGATTTATTTTAAGTTGGGTATTTCCTCTCTGTGTTTGGTACAAAAAAAATCTTTTTGACGTGGTGACATAAAGTCAAAGAGAGCTGACTTGGTTTTTACCTTGTTGAATATTTTCATAATAGAAGAAAATTAACCTGTTTATTTCTTACATTTTATTGTGTTTTGTATGACGTTCTAGAGACCTTGAGATGCATATTGTTGGTAATTCATAATTTTTCATAACCAGAGATACGTGGAGACTGCAGTTGTACACCGTTTCTGTTTTTCCCCTCTTCCTGGGCACATGGAGAGACTGTATTTTCCAGTCTGCCTTGTAGCTAGGTGTGGCCATGGGAGTGGGTACTTGCCAATGGAATACGAGTACAAGTGATTCGAGGAACTTCTGCCTTATCTGCTTAAGAGGATCTCCCTGGCCTGAGACTCCCTCTCTTTCCCCCACGTAGCCACCTGGACCAGAGCAACCCTGCAAGCCAACTGTGGATGGCAGAGTTATTGCCAGCCTGGGTCTCCAGTGACTGGCTGGAGCAGAGCTGCCCACCAAGCTGGGACACTTGTCTTGCACTGTTACCTGGGAGACAAATGAACTTCATTGTTCTTTGAGCCACTGCATTTTGGGGCTCTTTTTCTTACAGCAGCTTAGCCTACTCTATAAAACTACTACAAAAATTATTTTACAAGATGTCCTATTGTAAAGTATTTTACCAAAATATACTGAATAATCAAAAACTACATAAGCAAAAAGTAATTTTCTTCCAAAAACAAAACTCTAGACATTTTTTTTTGATTCTGCTAGTGTATTTCTCTATATATTAAGAAGTGGATAAGGCTAATTTAATCCTCGATTCAAACATAAAAGTCTGTTTACCAAAGCCAGACATGTTTTCCAAAGAGTTGTTATTTGAAAGGGGTAATATGTTCTGGCTTGCATTATATCTATTAAAGGAAAACAAGTAAAAGAATACCCACCTCAGAAGCACATTTGTTTGATATAGTATCCCATAATAATCCCATTTTAATTAGGGCCAAATTCTGCTTATGATCAAATGCAGTCTCAAGAAACAAAATTCTTCCAGGGTCACGTTATAATACAATAGTGAAAGAAGAATAAAGCAAGGTTAACATCATTGAATTTCAAAAAAAAATTATAAATTGGAATGAGGGTAGAATCACACACATATTCATGGTTTATTTTTTATACCACAATTGGTGTATCTAATGGTACTTCTTTGCTGAATATTTTTGTGTATTTGTTGGTGGCTTCGTTTTTCTCACAAAGTAAAGTAACATTTGTAATTTAGGTTTTTCATAAAGTTCTTCCATTAGAATATATATTAAGATAATCTAAAATATGAAAGTTAAAATAAATAGTGCCAAATTGGCCCATGGCTAAAAAAACAAACATCTAAGCCCTGAACGAAGTAGGGATGAATTCATTCCTCAAAATCCTAAAGCGGGAGAGGTAGGAAAAGGGGTTACGAAAGAATCTACGACCTTAATAACATTAAAAAAACTAAATGAATATTACAGTATTCTTCGTAGAACTCAGAACTCTGGGTGAATTCTGAGACAAAACATTTAAGAGGATAAAATGGGCATTAGCTACAGGAAAATAATCCATTCTCTCTGTACATATTTTTAACTAGTAGCAAATTCATCTCACTGTATTTTTTAAAAATTTTCTTTTGTTTTGTTTGGCCACGCTGCACAGTTTGCAAGATCTTAGTTCCTGGACCAGGGATCAAACCCGCGCCCCCTGCAGTCGAAGCGGGGAGTCTTAACCACTGGATCGCCAGGGAAGTCCCACTTTTTTTTTCTTTAAATGCAATACTGGACTTTAACTCTGTCTGCCAGTATCAAGATTATGATAATTGTAATCTAGATCTTCTTTATGCATACGATGATGTCTACTTCAACCTTAAACTGACATCTGTGGAACTTTGCTCTAGTAAACATTCCTTCCCCTCTTCCACCAGTTCCTGGCTGCCTGACATAACCAGCCGTCAGACGAGAGAACGTGCTTATAGCATTCTGTAAGGGGGATAGAATGCAATATGGATAGAATGCAGTGTGGGATAGAATGCGATATGGATCATAGGTCTGAAAAGAATCAAGGTTCTTAGGTTTTCTACTTCTCGGTCTCTGTGTTTAAAAATATAAACCCACAGGGACTTCCCTGGTGGTGCAGTGGTTAAGAATCTGCCTGCCAATGCAGGGGACACGGGTTCGATCCCTGGCCCGGGAAGATCCCTGGCCCGGGAAGAACATGCCGCGGAGCAACTAAGCCCGTGCGTCACAGCTACTGAGCCTGCGCTGTAGAGCCCACAAGCCACAACTACTGAGCCCACGCGCCACAACTACTGAAGCCTGCGCACCTAGAGCCTGTGCTCTGCAACAAGAGAAGCCACTGCAATGAGAAGCCCACGCACCACAACGAAGAGTAGCCCCCGCTCGCCACAACTAGGAAAAGCCCGCACACAGCAACGAAGACCCAACGCAGCCAAAAAATAAATAAAATTAAATAAATAAATAAATAAAATTGAAGTTGCTTTAAAAAAAAAAAAAATATATATATATATATATATATAAACCCACATTATAGTAACTGACCGCTGTGTGACAATTCATCTAGAGTCTTGGTCCAAAGAGTCTTCTAATGCTGACTTTAGTGCTACTCAACTCTATGACAGATCCAAGCTGGGCCTCCACTTCCTTATCTGGACATGGGAATACTTTATTAATATTTGTTTTTCCCAAGCCCACTCTAGAAGAAGTCTGTACCTGCAGGAAATTACACGGCACACAACTCTTCACTTAAAGCAAAAATAAAGACAGCCTTAAAGAGGAAACAGTATCACGATGGGGAGGGAGGAGTAAATGGCTGAGGGGCATGTGACCGTGGCGGTGCCTCTGGGATGGGTCAGCCGGTTGGAGGGCCAAATCCAGCCTGCTGCCTGCTTTGTTAAGAGCTAAGAAAGACTTCTCCATTTTTAAATGATTTTTTAAAATTCTGAAGAAGAAGAGTGTTTCGTAATACATGAAAATTTTATGAAATTCAAATATTAGTGTCTATAAATAAAGTTTTATTGAAACACAGACATGCCCTTCCATTTATGTGTTGTGGCTGCTTTCACACCACAACAGCGAGAGTTCAGCAGTCATGACAGAGACTGTACAGCCTGCAAAACCTAACACATTTACTAGCTGTCCTTTATAGAATTAGTTTTGCAAACCTTCCTCTAGAATGTTCAAAGTAGAAATGTCCAGTGGCAGTTGCAATTTAGATTTTTGGAGTGATCCACAAGAAGCAGTAGTTTAAAATGTGGGAGTTGAGGAAGTCAAGAAGAGATTCGAGAAAAGAGGTCTGGAGAAAGCACCTGTGGAAGATGACTTTGATAAGTTGGGAGAGGAAGGAATCCCTGAAGGGAGGAAAGAAGGCACAGGTAGAACAGGGTGGGTGTCCCAAAAGCCAAGCAAAGAGTGAGTTGGTGACAGCAGACATGTCAGAGAGATCAGGTAAACTGAAGATAAAACAGTTCACTGGATTTGGTGACTAGAGGTCATTGGTGGCCCCCGAGAAAGCGATTTCTAGGAAACAATGTGGCATTTGCCAGTTTTCAAGAGGTCCAGGAGCAAACAGATTTGCCCTGGAAAGGAGGCCAACATTTGTCTGCTTGCTTGCTTGTTGTTTTTCATAGAATACTGAGAGTGTTTGTAGGCCTAACAGAAGCATTCAAGAGATGGAGATGAAGAGAGGAGACAGAGAGCTGAGGAAAGGAATGGAGAAAAGGTTGAAGGGATGCTTAAGTTGAATATAGAAGGGGCACAGCTCCCTCTGAAACAATGAGGAAGAAAAGAGTGGACACACAAAGAAAATTTGAAGGGGGAGGCCAAAAAGGGCATGATAACATTAAGTGGCAAGGTTAACTACATAGAATAAGGAAGCTGGAATAACAACGGGGCATTTCAGGAGGGTAAACCAGTAACCATCGTGCATGAAGCTGTACAAAGTCTACTGGAGTGTCTGAAAGGACTGCTGAGGAAAAGTATTTGATATGGTTTTGGAGTCTTTCCCAAAAGTTTGGTAGCTTAGGTGTGGAGATGGAAAGGAAGTTGAAAGAGGCTAAGATTAACATGAAAGACTCCAGAAAAGGTAACACGTGGAATGACTGTTCAAGAAGACAGTGTTGAAACAACTTGTCCTGGAGTCCAGACTGGTTGGTAGAGCAAGGGAAGCCAGAGGGAACTTGACCAGCTAGGATTAGAAAGAAGACTTAAGAAAGAAATGAGACCGAAGTGTCATTTCTGTAAGGTGAAGGAAGTACAAAAGATAGAAATCAATGAAGATAAAATCAGAAAGGAGGACTTCTATCATCACTATCACCAAATGAAAGATCTTGGAATATTGAAAATAAGGTGTAAGATCTGGCTGTCATGGGGACTATGGGAATCTCAGAAGAAATCTGAAGATGCAGCTGCTTTATCCTGGAAGGCTCTTGTTCCTCAAGGTTTCTTGTCCATGTATGCGTCCCAGGGTCATGTAGGTGGAAGGTGATCAGAGACCAGATAAGTGATGTCTGAGCTGTTTCCAGTGGGAGTAGATCACAGAGAAAAGTCTTAGCCAGAGAATCTTAACTTGAACCTAAGGGGTTTAGTTGAAACTGAGTAGTCCTTTGGAATGGAGCTGAACAATGACTCAACTCATTGACTTTGGCTCACTGGGCACCCTTTCCCTCCCTCCCAGGGAAACTGAGATTGAATGAATAATAGCTGTGAAATGCCCCTTTGAGAACAAGACTCCTACACACTAATAAATACTAAATGCTTTTCATTACAATTTAAGTGAATGACTTGCTTCCCCTCAAAATGCGTCATAATGAATGGCATGAGAAAGAATGACATTTCCCCAAAATGTTGCACATTAACACTAATTTATTATAGACTCATGGATGTCTATAAATTTTGTTGATTGAAAATTAATTTGCATCAACATTTGAGGAATGGTAGGAGGGAAGTTAATAAGTACCTGAACCATTCAATTATTTGAAGTACCTAGACTTAGCTAAAATTTACTAAAGGATAATTTAAAAACTTATTCATCAAATTAAATTGTGACATTTGGGGGTCATTTGAAATGAAAAACATCTTTTTTTTTCTCAGCTCCCATTTTACCTCTTCTCCCCTTGCCCCTGGTCCCAATCCCCATCCCATCCTTGCTGCCCCTAGATATTCTTTCAAAGATTCGGCAGTGGTAGGAAGGAAAATATTCACATATTCCAGAAAGCAAATAATTTCTTGGTCTTCATGACATAAGAATACTAGCTTTCCCACAGAGAAGCAAATTGGATGACAATTTTAGGATAATTGAATTGCTTGATGCTTTTCAAGTTGTTCGGAAACCAGTGCTGTGAAAACCAGTTTTTTTCAGTGCTACCTGTAGTTTCCTGTGCTAGGAGATTTTCTATTTACCCGTTAAAAACAAAACACAGAGCAAAGGCTTGCAGATTTGTGAGTGGGTTTATGTTATACAGTGGCTTTGAAAATGAAAACTTGGTAAACTAAATTAAAACAAACTGAGTTGCCCGAATTTTCAATAAGTTAGGTATAATAATTTGGGGTGGACAAAAAAAATCTGTATAAAAGAGACCCATAGATCTTAATTTTAAATCATTTGAGGGCCAAATGGTCACCCTTTCCCCCCCCCCCCTTTCTGGATGGAGATGGAGGGTATCAGGGCTTTCAGGTATGAAACAATTGATAATGATACCAAACAAAATGGTTGGCAATCACAAAGAGTAAGGCACAAAAAGAAAAGTATCTGGGCAGAGACAAATCATGGAACTGAGCAGAAACCAAATGATGTTGGCCTCTGCTTCTGAACCTTGACCATGCATCAGAATTACCTGGAGGGCTTGTAAAAATACAGATTGCTAGCCCCCCACCAACAGTTTCTGATTCAGTAGATCTGGGATAGGGCCTGAGAGTTTCCTTTCCACCAAATTCCCAAAGGATGCTGACGCTGCTGGTTCCGGGACCACACTTTAAGAACTAAATTTAGGTTGATTTAGGGCGGTGTCTAGAGACAGAAAGAAGAAATACGAAAGTGTGGAAGACAATGATGAGAGATAGAAGAAGCCAATTTATTGGAGGAAATTAAAGGGAAGAAGGAATCAAGACAACAGGTGATGACTAAATTAAAATTAAGAAAAGCAAAGGAAGGTAAACTTTAATTGAATGCCAAGCCCTGTGCTAGGCACTTTACATTCACATTCCTGCCAGGTAGGTAAAATAACATCCAGAAGAGGAACAAGGTGTTCAAAAACTTGACAAACATGAGTGGATAATGATGACTATAGTAAAATAGCTTTGCAAGGTCAACACAGTTAAAAAACGGTCCTGAGTTCTAAGCCACTTAAGAGATAGACAAGGAGAAAGATGGAGATCAGAATACCATACTTATTACTGATTAAGGCTGGGAGGGATGATGTGGCTTAGGAGTGCAGCAATGGTGGGGTTCCCAATGCTGCTGCTCAGAAACAGACTGGTCTATCGGGCCAGGCCAGGTGGACATGTTTCCTCCCGTGGGGCCCTCCCCTTGGAAAATTTCCAACATGGAAGATAAGACATGAGTATGGGAATTATGGTAGCCATTCCTCAATGAAGGAGAGCATGGCAGGGGCTGAGCTTTGCAAGCCCTATATACTCTTTTCAAATTTACCATTCAAATAATTTGCTTTTCATTCTCTGAGGCAGAGTGGTGAAAGAGTAAAGAGGTTGGGAATGTTACATGAACTGAGGTCTCTCTAGATGCAAGGAAAAACATCAGGAGCCTGGAATAAATATCCTCTCCCTATAGGTAGGTGAACCTAGCATAAATGCAGACTCTTTCCCTCTAAAGCCTGCTCCGTTTCAACGATTCTGTTGGTACTTCCCTGGCAGTCTGGTGGTTAAGACTCTGGCGCTTCCACTGCAGAGGGCACGGGTTTGATCCCTGGTTAGGGAACTAAGATCCCGCGTGCCACACTGCGCGGCCAAATATATATATATATGATTTTGTTGCTTCTAGAAAGAAAGCATGACAAAGATTGGGGAGTAGTAAAGAATCCCAGGAAGATGCAAGATGAAGGAACCAATACCGTATTTTGGTAGCATGGTAACTTGAATTACTGGTGCCCATCAACAGGGGATTGCCTGCAAGACTAAACACTGGAAGTGGGCCTGGCTGGTGGCCGGGTCAGTATCCCGAGGAGAGGCTGGTTGATCTAAATTTAACACGTGGCTTCTGAGTCTGCTTCTGTCTGTGGCCATTTTGACTAGTTTTCGTTTTCTATATTCTGCTGGCCATTTAGTTTGTTCCTGAGGAAAATGGCTCAAATTGACATTTGGACACATTTGGAAAGGAAAAAAAGCACTAAAGAGCAGCCTCATTCTACTTAAACAGTGTGCAATCAGACTAATATTTCCAGTAGTTCAACCTGCTATGAGTCCCAAGTCATCACATCATCAGAGGTTTGTGCTCCGTGGCCGTAGACGTGCAGAGCCTCTTCAGTTCTCCTTCCGCCCTGTCGCTGCGGTGTCAGCTTGCGCTCTGGGAGTTACCGCAGCGGTGCACACGGCCTCCTACAGTGGATGAGGGTGGGCTGTCCCTCATGGAGGGCTCTCACCACGTGACTTTCCAATGTGCTCGTGCTTAGTAGAGCACCTCCTTGGCACAGTGAAAGTTTTTTAAGTTGGACTTTGTTGAAATGCCCCTGGAGGCACATTTTAAAGCTGAGATTTTAATTACAGACCATTAACTACTGCTGCGTCTGTGTCTTTAATTGAGTACCATATGTATAGTTCTAGGGCCCTTGAGGATTTTACCCCAACAGGTGAAGTTTTATGTGTTCAGTGGATTTTTGTTGTTGCTGTTTAAGCGAAAATGTTTGAATTCCGATCATTCTTGCTAGGAACACAAAAGAGGAAGCAGAAGATGCCCAGGAACTCAATAATTGAGTGGATGAAGATGAATATAGGAAAAAAAACAGCAGGAAAATGGTATCTGAACTGACTGAAGTACATAAAGTCCTAGAACCTTCACACATTTTTATTACTCAAAGAATTCTATTTTTATTTGGCAAACCAGAGGGTTTATATTAGTTTTATTATCTTATGGTTGGGATGATCAGCACACTTAAACCTGAACTCAAACCTAAACCTGAACCTGAACTCAGACCTATAGTTTCGTCAAAATTTTAGCTAAAAGCGAGAGAAAAACTTTAAAAATATCTCTTTCAGAAGTTCCAAACACCTATATAAAATTCTTAACACTTGGAAAAATTGTAAATTTACAAGTATTAGTTACCATAAATGAGTCTTCCTGATTATTTTCTTAACATGAGTAAAATGTCTTCAGAACTTTCTTCTCTTGAATATTCACTGCGGTTAATGAGTGTTCAGTGTAGTTTATAAATGATTGTTTAAACACAGAGATAGGAAGAAAATGAAGAGACCAAGCTTCTAGTCTACATTCTGCCATAAACCAGTGGTATGATCTAGGGGCCAGTTAGTGTTCTCATGATTAAAATACCTGTTGTAGAGCATTCAGAGGTATCTCATAAGGGTAAAAATGAGGTCATGTATACAAAGCACTGAAAAAAATTTAAAGTGTTGTATGACTTTTAAAGTAATCAGCATCATTTAAAATGGACGAATAGCATAAACTGAAGATGTTTAGCGTAGGGAAGGTAAGATGGAAGTGGTAAAGCAAAAGTGTCTTCTGATACTTGAGAGCTGCTCAGTTGATCTGGAGGACAGACTTTAAAAGTGGGTGGAAATTACAGCCCAGTAGTTTTCAGCATAACATAATAAAACAACTGTCTACAGCAGTGGAGTAGATGGTCTTGTGAGAGCGTGATCCAACTGTCCATGACAGCGTGCATGCCAAGTTCCTATACTGATTGTCAGAGATGCCTTTTGTGACATTAGCTGCTGTAATTTATTATTGGACCAAGAGCTCTCTAAAATCCTTTCCAACTTTCAGAGCCTTAGTTCCTGTGTTCATCTAAAAAACTAATCAATGAATTTTGTGGCAGTTGATTCTATTGATAATGTTTATATGACAGGATACAATCAAGTGGAAAAATATATTCACTTAGGTGTACCATGAAGATCCTAATGTGTTCTCCAGAGAACAGTGGTATTTCTAGAGCATGGGAGGGATGTATGCTTAGTGGGGATTCCTTAGCCCTCCCAGAAATGCCTTCACTAAGCAGCAGTGCTTTAAACAATCATTTGATGTTAGCAATATAAATCCAATTGAAGTTAGTATATACTATATTATACCGTATTCTTTTTCTTCACATGAGAAATACCTTTGGAATTTAAAATCAAGGAAAGCCTTTCTTTTTCTGAGGAACTAGAATATTTCCTTATTCCAGTAACAAAGCTTTGTAATTTAGTGAGCCCATTGTCCTGGCTGCTAGGAAGCTCAAAGCAGATTTGAAATAACCATGGCAACTCTGACAATTCTCAGAGTTGGCATGCTTACATTATCTCTTTTTCCCTTGGTCTGAATTTTCTTTCTCTTTCATAATGTTTTAAACTGTTAAAAAAATTTTTTTAAAGATGGTCATACTTTTAAGGTAGTCACTGTAGATACCTTCAGTTGATTTTGCAAAAAAAGTCTTTTATGCTCTTCTTTCTTTAGCCAACCTTGCTATTTTCCACATAGACACAGAAGCACAAACACACACACACGCCAGTGTACTATTTTCTTCTTTTCAAAATATGCAGAAAATAAATTTAATAAAACACAGTAAATTATTTGCAGCTCTGAAGGGTTTGACAATCAAATAAATCTGATTATGTTCTCCTTGCAGATGATGCCATATTTACCTAAAGATCAGGATGGTTTGTTCTTTCTTGGTCTTCTAAGGGTTACAGAACCTGTGAAATATATTACTTCACCGTCCTCATGAAGTGTTTTAGTGATGGCCAAGAGGTTTTGGACAGTGAAGAATTTAGGACTCTTTTGAAGCTTATGACAAACGTTAATTTGAAGTTCAAAGATGCATAGTCTCTGCCAGTTTTTCTTGCCATTTATTTATTTATTCAAATTTTATTCCTGTACTCCTACCCGCATTCCTGATGATAGCACTTAACCCTTTCATAAAGAAGCTTCCTTTTGTCTTTTTAAGTTCCCTTATATCAACTACTAGATATCATGGACATTCTTTTGCTTTTTCAGAGAACTCTGGAAAGCAAGCAGCTTCCTCTTCATGTCCGAACCTGCCACAGGTCTAACATGGTAAGTTTTTGTATTTCATTTTGATACAGATTCTGTAGGCCCTCTGTTGTAAGCAACTAAAATTTTTTGAAAAGAAGTTATCTTTTTAAAAATTTAAATATAGTTGATGTAAAATATTGTGTTAGTTTCAGGTATACTACATTGTAATTTGACATTTGCATATACATTACAAAATGAACACCACGGTAAGTCAAGTACCGTCTGTCCCCATTCAAAGTTACTACAGTATTATTGATCATATTCCTTATGCTGTATATTATATCCCTGTGGGTTATTCATTTTATAACTAGAGATTTATACTGTTAATTCCCTTCACCTGTTTCACCCAACCCTCCACCTGCCTCTGCTCTAGCAACCATCCATCTGTTCTCTGTATCTATGAGTCTGTTTTCATTTTGCTTTGTTTGTTTGTTTTGTTTTTTAGCGTCCACATATAAGTGAGATCAGACAGTTTTTTCTTTTCCTGTCTGATTTATTTCACTCAGCAAAATGCCCTCTAGAGTCATCCATGTTGTCACAAATGGCAAGATTTCATTTTTAATGGCTGAGTAATATTCCATTGTGTGTGTGTGTGTGTGTGTGTGTGTGTGTGTGTGTGTGTGTGTGTATCACATCTTCTTTATCCATTCATCCATCCATGGACACTTAGGTTGCTTCCATATCTTGGCTATTTTAAATGATGCTGCAATGAACATTGGGGTGCATATATCTTTTGGAATTACTGTTTTTGTTTTCTTTGGGAAAATACCCAGAAGTGAAATTTCTGGATCATATGGTAGTTTTATTTTTAATTTGTTGAGGAAACTGCATACTGTTTTCCATAGTGGCTGCATCAATTTACAGTGCACAGGGTTCCTTTTCCACCATATCTTCGCCAACACTTGTTATTTGTTGTCTTTTTTGGATGATAGCCACTCTGACAGGTGTGAGATGGTATCTCATTGTGGTTTTGATTTGCATTTCCCTGATGATTTGAGACGTTGGGCATCTTTTCATATGTCTGTTGGCCATTTGCATATCTCCTTTGGAAAAATGTCTAGTCAGGTCCTCTGCCCATTTTTGAATCAGGTTGCTGGTTTGTTTGATGTTGAGTTGTATGGGTTCTTTGTGTATTTCAAGTATTACCCATTATCACATATATCAGTTGCAAATATCTTACACTCAGTAGGCTGCCTTTTCATTTTATTGGCGATTACTTTCACAAAGTGAAAGCTTTTAGTTTGATATTGTCCCTTTTGTTTATTTTTGCTTTTGTTTTGCTTGCCTGAGGAGACAGATAAAAAAAATATATTGCTAAATCCAATGTCAAAGAAATTACTGACTATGGGTTTTTTTTAAAAGGACTTTTATGGTTTCAGGTCTTACATTTAAGTCTTTAATCCATCTTGAGTTTATTTTTGTATATGGTGTGAAAAAGTAGCCCAGTTTGATGCTTTTGCATGTAGCTGTCCAGTTTTCCCAACAACATTTATTTAAGAGTCTGTCGTTTCCCAGTTGTATATTTTTGCCTCCTTTGTTGTAGATTAATTGACCATATGAACTTCAGTTTATTTCTGGGGTCTCTCTTCTCTTCCATTGATCTATGTGTCTGTTTTTCTGCCAGTACCATACTGTTTTGATTATTGTAACTTTGTAGTATAGTTTGAAACCAGGGATTGTGATACCTCCAGCATTGTTCTTTCTCAAGGTTGCTTTGGCTATTAGAGGTCTTTTGTGTTTCCACACAAATTTTAGAATTGTTTGTTCTAGTTCTGTGAAAAATGCCATTGGGATTGCGTTGAGTCTGTAGATAACATAGGGTAGTATAGTCACTTTAACTATATTAATTCTTCCAATCCATGAGCACAGTGTATCTTTCCATTTGTTTGTATTCTCTTCAGTTTCTTTCATCAATGTCTGATAGTTTTCAGAGTACAAGTCTTTTACCTCAGTGGTTAGATTTACTCCTAGGAATTTTATTCTTTTTGATGCAATTGTAAATGAGATTGTTTTCTTAATTTCTCTTTCCAATAGTTCATTATTAGTGTATAGAAATGCCACAGATTTCTGTATATTAATTTTGTATCCTGCAACTTTACTGAATTTATTGATGAGTTCTACTAGTTTTGGGGTGCCATCTTTAGAATTTTCTATATATAGTATCATGTCATCTGTAAACAGTGACAGTTTTACTTCCTCCTTTCCAATTTGGATTCTTTTTATTGCTTTTTCTTGTCTGATTGCTGTGGCTAGGACTTCCAATACTATGTTGAGTAAAAGTGGTGAGAGTGGGCATCCTTGTCTTATTCCTGATCTTAGAGGAAATTATTTCAGCTTTTCGTCATTGAGTATGATGTTGGCAGTGGGTTTGTCATATATGACCTTTGTTATGTTGAGGTATGTTCCTTGTATGCCTACATTGTTGAGAGTTTTTATCATAAAATTGATGTTGAATTTTGTCCAAAGCTTTTTCTTCATCTATTGAGATAATCATATGATTTTTATTCTTCAATTTGTTAATGTGGTGTATCACATAGATTGATTTGTGGATATTGATTTGTGGATAAATCCCACTTGATCATGGTGTATGATCATTTTAATGTACTGCTGAATTCACTTTCCTAGTATTTTGTTGAGGATTTTTGCTTCTGTATTCATCAGTGCTACTGGCTTGTAATTTTCTTTCTTTTTTTGTGTGGTGTATTTGTTTTGGTATCAGGGTGATGCTGGCCTCATAGAATGAGTTTGGAAACAGTCCTTCCTCTTCAATTTTTTTTTTTTTTTTGAAGTAGTTTGAGAAGGATAGGTATGAACTCATCTTTAAATGCTTGGTAAATTCACCTGCAAGGCCATCTGGACCTGAACATTTTTGTTGGGAGATTTTTTGTTTTTGTTTTTTTAATCACTGATTCAGTTTCATTACTGGTAATTGGTCTACTCATATTTTCCATTTTTTCTTAAGTCAGTCTTGGGATATTGTATGCTACAAGGAATTTCTCCATTTCTTTTAGGTTGTCTGTTTTATTGGCATATAATTGTTCATAGTAATCTCTTATGATGCTGTTCATATTTTCTATTTTTTCCTAAGTCAGTCTTGTGAGATTGTATGTTTCCAGGAATTAATCCATTTCTTCTAGGTTGTCCATTTTATTACCATATAATTGTTCATAATAATCTTTTATGAGCCTATGTATCTCTCTGGTGTCAGTTGTAACTTCTCTTTCATTTCTGATTTTATCTATTTGGGCCCTATCTTAGTCTCTATTTCACTTGTTTCTGCTCTTTATGATTTCTTTCCTTCTTCTAACTTTGGGTTTTGTTTGTTCTCCTTTTTCTAATTCCTTTAGGTTTAAGTTTAGATTGTTTATTTGCTATTTTTCTTATGTCCTGAAGTATGCTTGTATTGCTGCAAACTTCCCTCTTAAAACTGCTTTTGCTGCACCCCGTAGATTTTGGATCATTGTGTTTCCATTTTCATTTTCCTCCAGGATTTTTTGTTTCCTCTTGATTTTGTCAGTGACCCATTGGTTGTTTAGTAGTATATTGTTTAGACTCCATATGTTGGTGTTTTTTTGCAGTTTTTTTCTTGTAGTTGATTTCTAGTTTCATGCCTTTGTGGCAAAACCTGGGGCCCAGGTTCAGGTTCAATCCCTGGTCGGGGAACTAAGATCCCACAAGCCATGCTGTGTGACCAAAAAAAAAAAAAAAATAGAATATCTAATTTTATAGGTAATTTCCTATTTTTTGACCTGTCACTATAAAATTTTTTTAACTTTATAATCATTATTGTTTTCAAAATTACATGAAGTAATTTTTAGAAGTGTCAGTGCAAGGTTTACAAAAGATTTCTGACACTACTTAAAATTATATCATTTTAAAAAATGACAATAAGAAGTATATCTATGAAAAATTACATTGTAATTTTATGTATTCTTATTCTCACTTGTTTCCTGATTAAATTTGCTAATTAGTTCTGTAAATAATATTTTTAATTGCACCCACTGCTGCCATGTTCCTTGGGATGTGAAGGCTTGAAGGCTTTCTGCCTCTTATATCTTATAAAGATTTTGTAAAAAGAATTCAGATGACTCTAAGGGTGATTCATAAACCACACTTAGATAAGGTTAATTTTCCTTCATCAGATTTGGGGTGGGGGGATAGTTTTAATCTCTCAGTGATATTTAAAAACTCAAAGGCAGCAAGATTGTATAATTAATTCTGGGTTTATCTTGATAATTTTTTCAATTGTAAAGTTCAAAAATTATTCTTTTTTTTTGAATTTTATTTATTTATTTTTTATACAGCAGGTTCTTATTAGTTATCTATTTTATACATATTAGTGTATATATGTCAATCCCAATCTCCCAATTCATCCCACCATGCCCCCTCCACATTCCCCCCCTTGGTGTCCATACCTTTGTTCCCTACATCTGTGTCTCTATTTCTGCCTTGCAAAGCGGTTCAGCTGTACCATTTTTCTAGATTCCACATATATGCGTTAATATATGATTTTTTTTCTCTTTCTGACTTAACTTCACTCTGTATGACATCCGTGTCTCTACAAATGACCCAATTTTGTTCCTTTTTATGGCTAATACTCCTTTGTATATATGTACCACATCTTCTTTATCCATTCGTCTGTCGATGGGCATTTAGGTTCCTTCCACATCCTGGCTATTGTAAATAGTGCTGCAGTGAACATTGGGGTGCATGAGTCTTTTTGAAAAATTATTCTTCTAAACTAAATGTATATTTTTTTCTTTGAAATTAATATATGGGGAGACACTTTGAAAATAGGTAAATAACGTTATTTCTCATAAAACTTTTACCCAACTAGTTTTAGTATCCATTGTTGATCTTCTGTCTCCATGATTGTTTTTCTTTATTAGTTGATATTCTACTATAAGGAAGCACTGTCCCTTCTTATTTATTTATTTATTTGGATAGGGACTCACAGATTCTTATTTTATTAAATAGGTTATGATCCATTACTATCATCATTTATTTTGATGCTCAAATTATCCTAGATTTGGCTAGGGGAAGCCCCAGTAGTCCTTCTGTGTCATTTTTACATACCCCATTATTTTTTGAAAAATCCTTTACTTTTTTGTGAAGTATGATATTCCAAGCTCATCTTGTACTTTCTCTGCCCCAGCCCTGAAATCAGCCATTTCTCCAAGCAGCTATATTTCGTTTTGATAGAGAATGATACCAAGACCTGAGTGCTAAGTGTGCTCATTTCTACTCGTATGGCATTATTTCCAGGCCCTTTCAGAGGAAAAAAGATAGATAGGTAGATAGATAGATAGATAGATAGATAGATAGATCAAACTATGAGTTCACATATTGGAATATGATAGCTGCAATTCCAGTCCAACACCACAAGCTACATTATAGTTTAGTACTGTGCAATGGGTACAAATGTGAGCCACATATGTAATTATAAACTTTCTAGTTGCCATGTTTAAAAAAGTAAAGAAACAATTTAAATCTATTTTAATAATGTATTTGTTTAACACAGTGTATCCTAATTTTTACCATTTCAACATATAATCAAATAAGACGTTATTAGTGAGATATTGTACTTTTTCCCCCCTTGTAGTAAGTTCTTCCTAAGCTAGTGTATATTTGATGCTTACAGCACATCTTCAATTTGGTCTAGCCACATTTCAAGGGTTCAGGAGCCATATGTGGCTAATAGCTGCTGTATTGCACAGCAGAGTCTTCTTACTTTCTGTGTTGGTTATCCCATTCCTCAACAATGAAAAATCTGGCTCCCATTATTTTCAGAAGCCCAGAATTTTGCTCAAGCCTGGAATATACAGGAGGTAGCCTCAGAATGGCTAATTTATACCGCTGAAAAAAAGCAAAATTACTAATTAGTGTTTGTTCCCATTTTTTATATCAAAAACATACAGTGAAAGCCATAAGTCTTACCTGTGCAATTCAATGAGTTTTAATCAGTGCCTACACCTGTGTAACCCACATCTCTAGCATTTTCATCACCTAAGAAATGACCCCTGTGCTCCTTCCTAGTCAGTCCTCTGCCCCTTCCAGAGGCAACAGTTTATCTGACCTTTTCCATTATGGAATAGATTTTCCTCTTCTAGAAATTACATAAATAAAATCACAGTGGATTTTGTGTGTGTGTGTGTCTGGCTTCTTTCCTCTTAGTATAACGTCTGTGAGATTCATCCATGTTGCTGCATTTTTTTTAACTGCTGAAAAGTATTGCATTGTATAAATATACACACTTTGTTTATTCATTGCACTGTTAATAGACATTTGAGTTGTTTCCAGTTTGGGCTAATATGAATAAAGCTGCTAAGAACATCTTTATCTTAGTCTCTGTGAGGACATACATTTTCAGTCCTCTCCGGTAAGTACCCAGCAGTGGAATAACTAGGTCATAAGGTAAATGTAATAATTTTCTTTTATATGGTTAAATAGTGTTAACACTGAAATGTTATTAACTGTTTTTGAAACCATCGACAATACTTTTATCTACAGTTTGGCTTTAAAAGCTAACTAAAGGCATTTATATTATTATGACACTTTTTCATGCTGGGTCAAGTAGTGTGCCAGGATAACATTTTCTCCTTTCCAAGTCCATTATCATTTCACCCTTTCCTCCTTCTGCACCCTCCTCTCCTCTCCTTCTCCCGTGGACTGGACTTCTCTCACTCATCCTTCAGGCCTCTCTTCAGACTCTACTCCTCTTGGAAGCCCATCGTGACCTTCCCAGTCTGGTGAGGTGACCCTCTTTCTCCTCTGTTTCCTCCTATCATGATCTGTCTCACCCAGCATTGTGAACATTGGCGTGTGTGTCAGTCTTCTCTTTTTCATTGCGAGCTCCTTGAGAACAAGAATTGTTTCCCATTTTTCTTTGCATACCTGTTGCCTAAGCATATCTGGCACAGTAGGCCCTCAGCAAATGTTGGTTGAATGAATAATGAAGAGTCAGGTAACTACTTAAGGTCTGTAGTGAGTTAGAGGTAGAACAAGAACTCGAATTGAAGTTTGTTTTTAAATTCATTGTTTTCCTCTTAGTTTTCTGGATCATGCATTTTGTTTCAGCCAAAACAAATGTAAAAGAGATTGTTCACACTTGGTTGAGATAAAGAAACTAATAAATCTTTAGAGGCCAGATGTGAGTATCTCAGAGACAAATAGTTGGCACTAGCAGTGGTACCATTGGATTCGTGTGTGGGTGAACAGCAGAACCTGTGGAGCCAAGGCAGGTAAAGGATGAGAGCAGGACCCATGGGGATGGGGATCTCCGGAAACACTGGGCCCCTTTTCAGGGCTACTCTTCCTAATGAGAAGGAGCACTGACATCAGTTGCAGCAACAGATACCAACACAATTTTACTCACAATCTACATTTTAGGTCACTTGGCCAGATTTTTCAGTATCCATGGTGACGGGTTGATCTACTATTTCCAGGGCTGGATTATACTCCAGGGGAAAGAGCTGCATGATGCACAACAGTATTTACAGACATACATGTGTGGACAATAATATCATTGTCAGTCACTGTCAAACAAAACAAACTTTATGGTTGTTTTCTTCCCCAGCCATTGTTCTAAGTGATATTTCAGTCTTCATTTTAAAAACTGGGACTGTATAGTGTTCAGAAATCTTTAGTTCCTGTTGTGATTAAAATGGAATTCTAGCCGTTAAGAGTTGCAGAACAGGACCAAACAAACAAACAAAACAAAACAAAACAAAACAAAAACCCAAATGCTAAACATGACATCAAAGCTCCTGATCAATTCACAATCCGTCATCCAACATTTATTTACATTTTTTAGACTGCAGAAGGGTTGATTGAGGCACCTTAGTGAGAACATTACTAATAGTAAACCCAGTATTCTTGGTGTCAACCCAGGATATATTTATTTTTCCTCAGAGCAGCAGCACACAGAGTGTGGACAGATGGAAAGATTTTTTTAAATTCAGTCTCTCTGCCATGTTGATAATAAATAACCACAAGTTTTGATTATAGGACTGGTTTTTGTCCTTCCTGAGAGATAAAACCTCAATGTTAGCCTTCCATTTGTTTTCTTTTTTCCTTCTGCTTTGCCTTATCCTTTTTCTGGTTCAGCCAAGTGTCCCAAGGCATGTTGATTATAAAATGGAATCTGATTTTTTATCTCTAGGACATATTTTGTGATTATAAAACATTAAAAAAAACTTACATCCAAAAACGTTTAACATAGTGTAATCAATCCTCTTTCAGTTAGTGATACCAGATAGTGTCGTAGCATTAATCCAAAAAAGCAAATTATATTGGTCACCTTCAGCAGCATCAGAAACTAATTTGCTGATTTAAAAAAATCAATGGCCACAAAAGTATTGATGGAAATGCCTGGCACCTTCGTAGTGTTTGAACTATGCTGGTTTAAACTCTATAAATACAGTTGATGATGTATTTATATTAATAAATACACAGTAATAGAAATAAATATTACTTTTACAAATGAGTAAGGACCCTGTGCTTTTTGAGTAGAGAGAGACAAAATTCAGCTCAGAAGTTACCCTTTTCATTTGTGCATGTAGACACAACTTATTAATCAGGTCTGGTCGATTTTTCCTTTTTTCAGGCCGTCTTAAAAGGGGAATCATGAGTTAGGAAACACTGAGGGGGGCCAACCTAAGGTAGGCCCCAGCTTTGTCTGTAATCAAATTAAGTGACATCCTCAAGTTTTTAAAATTGCCTGTTTAAACATATCCCTTGCTTGTTGGTGATTTGCTCCAGATGCCATAAAAAGAGTATACTTTAAAGGGCCTGGCTTCCATGGAGATCAATTATGACTTTCCTCAAATTATGAGGAGTTGGTTTTATGAATTGGTTTGTTTGTACATCATTGTCTGAGATGTCTGTCTGAAGACTTTATATGGAGAGGATATAGACATGAGATCCTATATGTTTGAGCTGTTTTTCCACATGTGCTGATATATTAAAATTCTATCACATACTCTTCATTTGAGAGTAATTGAAAAAATTTTCAGGTATATTCTCTTTCAATAAAGAAGTAGTTAAATTTATATATATATATATTTATAGATTTATTTATTTTTATTTACTTATTTTTGGCTGCGTTGGGTCTTTGTTGCTGCGCGCAGGCTTTCTCTAGTTGCGGTGGGCGGGGGCTACTCTTCGTTGAGGTGCAAGGTCTTCTCATTGCGGTGGCTTCCCTTGTTGTGGAGCATGGGCTCTAGGCATGTGGGCTTCAGTAGTTGTGGCACACGGGCTCAGTAATTGTGGCTCACGGGCCCTAGAGCGCAGGCTCAGTAGTTGTGGCGCACAGGCTTAGTTGCTCCACGGCATGTGGGATCTTCCTGGACAAGGGATCGAACCTGTCTCTCCTGCATTGGCAGGTGGATTCTTAACCACTGTGCCACCAGGGTAGTTCCAAATTTATATTTTTATAAAAATATTTTATGGGCAGATATTTCAGTATGTATCTCTAAAAAATAAGAACTCTTTGTAATTAAAAAAAAAAAAAACCTTCTCCTTGTTATAATTCTCACACCTGAAACATTAGTAACATGAATTTAAGTTTTGAAAAGTTGGGGAATAGGTTAGGTTGTATTGTATAGCTATAATTGTAAATAATAAGTTGATATTATCTGGATGTTACAGGAATTGCCAATGTCAGCTGTGATTATAATCATTGATGAAGAATGAGGGTTACACCTTTCCTGAACCTGATAATATTCTCCGTTGTGACTCTGGTATCAAATAGAGTATCTAATTCACACCAATCATTTGTTATCTGTACTAAGAAGCAAATGGAAAAAATGGGAAGATGATTTTGAAAGAATTGTGGAGTTATGTCAAAGAAGGGTCTTACTAACGATTGAAAGCCCTTTGTACCTTGATCTTATCAACTCTGTTAATTCTCAAGTTTGAGTAAAACCCCATTATACATTTTCAGTGCCCTATTCCTCAGTTAATGAGTATTTCTTGAGAAATTCACTCTGTATATTATTTGTCTAATCTTTTCCAAACCCTTAATGCACTTTGGTAGTCTTTTAATTGATCCACATTTGACTTCCTATGAAATTTATCATTGCTTGTGATTCCTCTATCACATCATGTAGAAGATGAGGAGTCAGACACATCCAGATGAGCCCCACGGGGACTACTGAAGGGCAAAAGGGTGGGGCATAAAGCTGGAGGACACATTTCAGGGGTCAGATAGTACTAGGGACTCATCATCATAGCCTAGAGAGGAGATAAAGTCACAACTTCAAACTCAGCACCAGATGGAGAGCAGGAATTAAACAACACATCAATTACAAAGTTATCTGGAAAATCCCCAAATATCCCCAAATGACACATTCTAAATCTATGGGTAAAAGAAGAAATCACAAGAAAATTTAGAAACTGTTTTGAACAGAATGAAAATGAAAATACAATGTATATATAAAAACTTGTGGGATGAAGTCAAAGCAGTTTTAGAAACAAATTTATAACATTAAATGCTTATATTAGATAAGAAGAAAGGTCTCAAAACAAGGATCTCAATAAAACTAGGAAAAGAGAAGCAAATTTAACTCAAAATAAGCAGAAGGAAGGTAAAAATGAAGATCAGAGCAGAAATCAATGAAAGAGTAAACAGAAAAACAATAGGAAGAAATCAGTTAAATTAAAAACTGGTTATTTGAAAAGATTAATAAACTTGACAAAACTTTATCCAGACAGAATAGGGGAAAAAAAGAGAGAGAGAAAACACTAATGAGCAATATTACAAATGAAAAAGGGAACCTCACTACAAATCCAACAAATTAAATTTTATTTCTTACACATTCAATGAGTCTATCCTTAATTTTGTTTTTTATCAGCCCCAACATTTAAAGGATGATGAGGGTATATTATAAACAACACATAAAATTGACAAATTCCTGAAGAGGTGCAAACCAGCAAACCTCACTCAAGAAGAAATAGAGTACATGAATAGCCTTATATCGATAGAAGTAATAAATTTGTATTCATTTAGCTGCGTCCATCCTAGATTTGTTTGACTCCAAAGCCACTGTGCAATGAAGTGGTCAAAGCTGTTCAACAAAAACTCTCCTACTATTCCGCTTACTCACCTTAAAATGTCTCTATGAGCCCATCCAACCAGTTTTCTATCCCTCGGGACTCTGAGGATAAAGTGTTTCTAGTCACTGATTCTCAAATATACTTGGTTTTGCTCATGCAAGCAGGATGAGTTACTTCTCAAATAGGAATAGAATGAATCACAGAAAACTTCACAGAGGAGACAAAAGTTAATTTGGGTGTTAAAATGTAAGGATTAGTGTACATGGAGAAAAGGTAAGAAAAGGTTTCCCAGTTGTAGTGCGATGCTAGGACATTCTTGATGGATTTCCAGAATGGCCTCCATTCATTGGAAGGGTTACTGAAATAGAAACTACAGCCTAGAATGCTTTATTTCTATACCTGGAATGCAGTTGGAAGCCAAGATTAAGTAGAGATTCATTAAATGACAAGAAACATAATTTATTGGGGGAAAGGTTTATTTTCCTCTAAGGAAACAAGCAAGCATTTGGTCAGGGCAAAGTTTTTGAGGAAGACTTTTCTTTATAAAAGTTATCAAAGGATTGAAGAACAAATTCTGTCATGGATAAATGACTAGTTTGGAGACCTAAAACAAAAGCATAAATAAGTATTTTCTAAATAAATAGAATTACAATTAGTAGGATTACCTGGGATCAGGACTAGAATTGGCTTTATTTAAAATTTTTATAAATGAGTGAAAACTTCAAATTCACAAATGATATGATATTTTTCTAGGTGGAAAGATGCCAGCTACAAAGGGAAAATCTGAAGCTATATCTCAGAGGCTGAGTTAATGGACAGGAAAGTGGCAAATGGGTTTCTTTCTGAGAAACATAGGTTATCATGCATTTATGGAAAAATAATTCAAACTGTATTTATCAAATGATGAGTTTCAGTATTTAGTCACACTTCTGAAAAGGAATCCAGGAGTTACTGTAGACTATTCCTATTCTCCTGGTTTTAAAAGGACAATTAAATAAATAGGAGAGAAAAAAATGTTTGTGTGTGCTTGTGAAAATATTTTTGTGTCATTAGAAATGTTCCTCAACTTCTAACCAATGTCGCCAGGCATCATAAATTGCCTAGAAATGGCAGAGTGTTACATTATACTCAAAATTCCATTAAATTACAGAGAAAAGGAGTCATCGTTTTAAGAAATCCAGCAGAGTATCTTTGAGTAGATGGCAAAGATGAGGCACAGGTTGTAATTTGTAATTACATCTGTGAGTATAGTCACATATTTACTTCTTGATTTCAGTCAGCGTGAAATAATTATGTGTTCCAGATTGGAGTGCATTCAAAGTTATGTTTAAAAAGTTCATGCAGATTTCCCACTTTGCTTTAAGAAAAATCTGCTCCTAATGTTATGCTCCCCTCCAGCATTCCATAAACGGGCACCCTAGAGATCAGAATAACTAATAAGTAGAACAATTTAAGAATAGCCTCTCGCAAATCAAATTGGAGCAAATGTGAGATCCATCTAGCAGTAACCAAATACATGCTTCCCCAAATCATATACACCCATTTAAGCTCTGAGTATATTCTATTAACAAATTTAGGTTTGAGCCTCCCTGTAGGCTCTAGTAATGCAGTTTAAGAAGTGAAAAAGGCTTTACCTGTTCAAGAAAACTTAAGTAGAATATTAAACAAAGAATATTTAACCCACATTTCCCTTGTGGAATATGATAGCCATCATTTTTCTTTGGTTTAGTCCTCATACACCTCAGTGCAACATTTAGGTGGACATAACAATCTTCCTTTCAGCTCTTTTTTCAGCAGCCTGCACATCTGTGAGGTTTTTTTAAAAACATACTTGAAAATCACGGTCATGGCTGCTTTCTCAGATACATCTGTGCTTAGGTCAGGCAGTAAAAATAGTGAATGTTCATGGGGTAAGGTAGGGCACAAGGAGATTCAATCATGAAAGCAATTACAGGTGATAAAATTCTTCCATTTTCCTGCTCACAATTCTAAGAGGATCATTATTCAGTTGCCCTACCCGTTACTCCGAATCCCTTCATCTTCACATACTGAAGAAGTCTGTGTGATACTTAGTTCAGAAAAGTTCTTGAGGAAAGAGTCTGAGTGGTTTTGGTCTCATAGGAAACAAAGGCTGAACTTATTAAGTATAAGAGTACAAAAGTTCCGTAGGTACACACTGAATGCATTCCAGTTAAATGACTTAAATCAGGTAGTCTCTAAAGAATCAGAGATTTGGTCCTTCACACACACTTTTGATACTGAGTGAGTGTCCTTGTTCTGGGCAGAGAGGTAATCTTCTGTATGGAGTAAGTGGCTCATATCTCTGAGTCCACTTTTTACCTTACATGCTCAACTGTGTGTGATGCAAGAGCTCAGCAGAGAGCATCAAACTGTTGAGTATCAGCATCTTTGACTCGGGGAGTGTGCCCAGGGCTTGGAGTGAAAACTGCACGTGAGTTCTGGCTCAGATGAGTGACAGGAGAAGTTCTCTCCACCAACCTGAGTCTCCTGGTTTGGAGGTGGTAATAATAATAAAAACAGCAAGGCTACTCGTCTGGTGGTTTTCCATTATGAAGTTGGAAAGGGTTGTGTTTGAAAATACTTCGTAATCTGCAAAACACCCTACTAATGTTCATTATTGTTATTGTTTCTTGTATTTGATAACAATGCTCATGGCATTGTTATTTCTTAAGCCAGTTTTCAGCTAGCCTCTGGATGGATTCTGAATTGTTTGGACAATGAATGGCAATTGATCATTGCCCTCTGCTTTCTATGCACATGTGGTCCAGAAGCACACAGTGTAGAACCCTTGGCAGGTGTCCAATCATTGTCTCAAGAGCCAGAGTGGGCTCCTCTTTTGCATCCTACAGCACTAATGTAAGCTCAGATTCCCCTTGGACTCTTTATAGCCCTGCCTTCAGTTGCATCACTTAAGATACACACAAGTGGGGACTTCCCTGGTGGTGCAGTGGTTAAGAATCTGCCTGCCATTGCAGGGGATACAGGTTCGAGCCCTGGTCCGGGGCGATCCCACATGCCGCAGAGCAACTAAGTCCGTGTGCCACAACTACTGAGCCTGCGCTCTAGAGCCCGCGAGCCACAGCTACCGAGCCCGCGTGCTGCAGCTACTGAATCCCACATGCCTAGAGCCTGTGCTCTGCAACAAGAGAAGCAACAAGAGAAGCCACCGCACCACAACGAAGAGTGGTGCACCACAATGAAGAGTAGCCCCCGCTCTCCGCAACTAGAGGAAGCTGGCACGCAGCAACAAAAACCCAATGCAATAAAAAATAAATAAATAAATAAAATTGATTTAAAAAAAATACACACAAGTGGTTAAGTATTTAATTATCTGGTTTTTGCTTGATATTCAGAATTCATAAAACATTAAAAAAAATTCCTGTGACCTTAGACAAGTCATGTAATCTTTCCAAGTCTTGTTTTTTTTCACTTCTGAAGGAGGTTAAACTACGTATCTTCTGCGTCTTCTCCAACTTAGAATTTTTATGATGTTACTGTAATGTCTCCCTAAATGGTTAAAAAATAGCACCAAATAGGCATGCTATGTGTAATAGGGATTCCCTATTTTTAGAATGGATTGATGTTTTTAGAAACTATTTGGCTAAATAACTTTCTGTTAACTCAGTGTCACCCACCAACTTGTTGACCTCGGGGTGCTTTAAGTGAACTTAATATTAAGAAAGATTAAATTTTGACACCCACAGGTATTATCATCTCTGTTTCAAGCTTTTCATGAGTATAACCTGTCAGAGTTACTACCCTACAAATCAAAATGGTTATTAACCATCACAATTCCAGGCACCAAATAAGCAGAATAACCCTTTATCTCCATGGCACATCTTTAGATATGGGCCTGAGCAGTTCAGGCCAAGATCTAGGGTCCTGTCTTCTAATGTATTCCTTTATTTGCTAGAGAGAAGCCTTCTCAAAGTGAGGGATCAGAGCCCCAGGGGAGAGTGTGGACCCCTGGAGAGCTCAATGGAGCTGTACTTTTGTCCTTTCTAGCTACTCTGCCCAAGGTCATTACAATCTCAGATTCTTATAAACATAAAACAAATAGAGTTTTAGGTAGCTTGACACATACACGTACTCTACATATAAACATGTGCATTTACATATACATAGATGTGTATAAATGTATGAATGTGTGGATAAGTATTTATTTAATCATTAAATACATTATCTTGGCTCTCAAGAAATTTACTGTCTTGAAGGATGGAGATAAAAATGTGCAAGTGCTCTGGTAACCTAGGTGTTCCTAAATAAAGATACACACATGGGCTATCCAAATGTTTTATGACAGCTAGCATTTACTGAATATATACCGTGTGCCGGGACTAATTTAAGCTCTTTACATATGTTGGCTCAGTTAATCCTCCTAAACAGCCTTATAAGGTAGGTGCTGTTTGATTCATATATATATATATATATATATATATATGATATAATATAAATATTAAATATATTTGTATGAGGTAGATACTATTATATATTCAACTTCTAGGTACTATTATATATTCAAATTTCACAGAGATTAAGGAATTTGCTCAAGGTCATATGCCCAAGCAAGTGGCAAAGAGGTGGGATTCTACCCAGGCAGTTGGCTCTAGAACCAGGTGCTTATCTTCCCCCACCCAGGCTGCGTCTGTGATAAACGCAGGTTTCCAGTCAGCCTTTGGTGGGCAGGTACTCTGAGCACGCACCCCCCTGCTCCCTCTGGGTTCTCGCTGAGCAGCTGTGCACGTGCTTAGTGGATTGTCAGGAGCCTCACCGGCGGGATGGTCCTACCAGATTCTGTCCTTCATCGTCAAAGGACATGGACAGTCTACAAAATCATTGTAGCTCGATTTTCTAACATAGGCTCCGAGATGGAGGTATGCGTGCAGGGAGTTAATTGGCGAGAGCTCCTAGGAACACCCATCAGGGAGTGAGGGAACAGGGAAGAGTCAGCATCCACTCGGAGGGGGCAGACTTGGACGGTGATGCAGTTGCAGCAGAGGCCCCAGCAGACCCCGTGTGAAGTTCTAGAGCTGAGATCCCCTTCCTGAACTGAGGCAACAGTGCAGGGCCTTAGTATCCTACCGCAAGTGGTCACGGGGTGCAGGCTGCCCGAGGAGAGCAAGGCAGCTCCTTTTGGTTGAGAGCCGTTCCTGGGGAGGGAGTGGAGTGTGAAGTAGCCAGCAGGCAACTGTCCCAGCAGCGGAGGGAATGAGAGGCCCAGCCTGCAGGGGGATCTGCCTCCACTATAGACCCTCAGCGTCATGGCGAAATGGCAGGTGTTGGCCGTAGTACTTTGAGAAAGGAGTTCCCTGCTGTTTCCCTGCAGTGTTCATCTGCCTTGGAAAGGCAGATAGCGTTATGGAGAACGATGTGTATATATGGTCGGGGGGTGGTAAGCAGGAACGAGGAACGAGGGAGAGAATGTTATCTCCCCCTCCCACTTCTTTCCATTCTGTGGGTGGATTACCAAAGCTCTTGCAAAACGAGGTCGGGTGGACTCAGACTTGTCAGTCCCTGGGAGGTTATGACGGATGGGCAATCTCTCCCACTCCCTCTCCCTGGAAGAAAATTTCTCGCCTACTCTCTGGGAAATTAAAGTAATATATCCCTCCGGATGGAAGCCGACTCAGTGTAAAATCCATAGCTCAGGTAAATTCTATACTAAACCTGAAATGTTGAAATGATAAAATAACAAAAATATGTTTCTATAGGCTTCTCCTTTCTCAACAGCGTAGAATTATTGCCCCCTTCTCTCCCCTTCTCTTCTCTCCCCACCCTTGTTGTATGTGTGTTTGTGTGTGTGTGTGTGTGTGTATGTGTGTGTGTGTGTATTTTGGGTAAAACATGGAGATTTGTTATATATTTACAGCAATGTTTATCATGTATTGAAAGCTGCCTATGTGCCAGGTACTTTATGTATATTATTGCTGAATATCCCAATAACCTGCACAGTAGGTCACACTGTTTTGTAGAATGAGAAATTGCTGCTCAAAGAGTTTATGTGACTTGCTCGTGATCCACAGCGAGTAGGTGATAGAAGCACTTTGGGCAGATCCTGAATTCACATTGCCTCTCTGTGAAAAGGGGTTTGAAGTTCCTTGTGCCTCATTTGGGGTGTCTTGGGGTAGATGTTAGCAAGACGAAAGGCAAGAAGATGAATTTATGGGTGGAGAAATAGGGCTGTACTTAGGCTCCTGCCCACCTTCTACAGTGCACTTTATGTATGCTGTGTGTGATGGCAGGAGCTAATGGCTTACACATCCCCAGTAACACACACAGTCTTTAACCAGAAAACTTTAATAACTGGTTTTTGCCTTGCTAGAAACAGCCTCTAATCTTCCTGGTAGAAGGTGTTGAATTTTCCTCTCACAGATGGTATGGGCTTCCATTACAATAGAATAGTTAACTTTTCATCTGTAGCAGGAACTTGGATAGGAATATGCAGAATACAATTGAATAATGTTGTAATCCAAACTCAAAAGAGTTTGCCTTTAAATGTTGTCTACAGGATTTTTCCATCATATCTAACATTGAAGCTGGTAAACTTATCCAAGAACTTAAGACCCTTCATGCTGGTTTTTCATGGGGGACATCTGAAAAGAATGCCATTACCTAAATGATTGCTCCTCAAGGTGAATAAGATCGGCTTTAGTGCCTTCCAGTTAGAGAGGAGGACCCTAATCTTTGCCACTTGCTCCCAGGTCAGGAGCAAAAAAAAAAAAAAAAAAAAGGTCAGTGTGAGGGCACATCGGTCCTTATCTTGGAGCCAGGATGGATGAAGATCTGTGTTCTCCCATCTCCCAAGAGCCTCCCCAAAGATGTTTCTTCCACAGGTTAAGTAAGTTTGGTCTCTGGCATGCCCAGCACACAGCCCATGACACTTTTGTCTTAAACAGTACCAGGTTTTAGAAAATGAAGTCAGATTGTCAATTTGAAGCAGGTTAAGTGTTTGTGCAGGTTAAGGCCTTTACTCAAGGCATTGAGTTACTGAAAGATTAGTCTTATGCTGAAATACTAAATGGCTGTAGAAGAAATCTGAAAAATGCCATTTAATATTATTAAAGACTTGAAGAGAGAAGAACCGAGTCACGAGAAAAGAAAGAATTGAGGAGCAGGGTCAGTTAACTAAAGACTTAGAGACAAGTTAGGATCCGTACTGGAGAGAAAAGGAGGAAATAGAAATGTATTCGTTTTTACTGTAGTCAGTTTTTGTACTGTCTTATATCAGTGGTACACAGATGGTTAAACATTGCCTACAGGTCACTTAAGTGACTAAATAGCAGTGTAGCTTTCTGAACTGTGACCATAGAAAGATGAGTGTATTCTGCTTATGACATTGTTTGGTAAAAGATTACAACAAAACCTTTAGTGACAACATGATACATTAGCCAATACAGCGCAACAGGACAGAAACATAGTAAGGCACACGCACTGAGCAAAGGAGGCCATACCAGGGAGGACCCCACAAAGTACAACTTGAAGAGCGATTTCGTTTAGCAGAAACCCCATAGGCATTAGCAGACAACTTAGGACATGAAGACATGAAGGTCTGTGAAATGTTAATCCCGTGTAAAGTTGTTAATCTTATAGCAACCTTATGAAGAAAGGTAAGTGCTGTACAGTAATAAAAACCCTGTGCCACGGACAGTGTTGTACCAAGTTCACCCAACAACCTCTAAGCATGTTATAAACATGTGGTTTTGCAAGGGAGAAAGCTCCAGAACAGAGAGGATGGCCGTTTTACCTGAGGGCTCACAGCGGAATGAGTCCAGCCAGACTGTAGTTCTTAGTACCTCCTGAAATTATGCTTTATGTTTTCCTTCCTGATCCATTGCTCATGATTTTCCTTCCAGCCTGAGAAGGAATGGTTTGACCTTACCCCACCACCCCCTCCTTCTCCTTTCTTTCAGGTTCAGTGCAAGCCTCATCACCTTCTTTCTCAATCACTATGTCCCACTTCTCCCTTCTGCCATCTTTGATAATGCACAGTGCTTATTGTTTTTAGTGTGTTTGAAAAATCTAGATTGCCATGAAGTTCATCTTGATTTTTAAGATATGTCTGTCTTCCCTTAAACAGAAGAAATAGGGATTTACTTATACTCTAAGACTATTCTTATAGTTTTTTCTGTTTTTACCCAAACTTCTCAAATAATGCTGAAGTCAGAACAGGCAGTCAGCAAATGCATGGTAGTCAATGAATGAATGAATGAATGAATGAAGTAGTGTGTCTATTAGGAATTGTCGAATCATTAGTAACAATTACTAGATAATAGTGACCTTTAAAAGATAGGTGTTTATTTTCTTTGACATAAAACAAACAAAAGTCTGCAAGCAGGAAGTCCAGGGCTATATAGTAACTATCCAATATTGTCAATGCCCTCAGGCTCCTTCTATGTTTCTGTCCCACTATCTTTAGCATGCAGAGACTTTTTAAAGGTTTCCTCATGGTTGTAAAATTGCTGCTGAAGTTCCAGCCATTATATCTCAGTAATGAAGAGGGAAGAAAGGGGAAAGGACAAAAGGAAGCAGACCTCCCAGATGAGTCAGCTCCCTTTAAAGATCTTTCTGGGACCCCTACCCAGATGACTACTGCATATATCTCATTGGTTACCTCTATTTGTAAGGGAATCTGAGAAGTGTAATCTTTGGCTATGCACATTGTCATGCTGAAGAAAATTGGATTCTATTAGGAAGGAAGAAGGATATGGGATAGGCAATTACCAATCTCTGCTGTAAGTAGTGGTCAAAGTTACCTCCTGATTGGGGTTTAATATCTTAGTATGTCTATAAGATTAGATGTCCTCCCAATATAATGCATCTGGGGGTGGGGGAGAATGAGCAAGGCTTTGGAATTTAGACAAGGAAATATAAAAAGGAGTTATATCAGTCATCCTAGTTGGAAAAGAGGAGTCAAAGATTTGGAGATGTCAAGTTGAGGTTGTAAGGAACTGGAGCTTTTGATGAAGTTGAAAAGCAAGTATCATGGGAATGATAGGCATGAAGGAGCTAGAAAGATAGGCAGCTGTGGTCTGAGGGTGGAACACAGGATTTAAGATTCCAGAGGCTTAGCTGTTCCAGTGAGTGAGGGAAAAGCTTCAGGGCCTGGTTTCCAAAGTACACTGAGGTGAAGGTCATTAGAGTAGAAAAGATTTATAGGCTCCCGTGGAATAGAATCATATCTATTGAATGTGCTTTATATATTTCTTAGCTGTGCCAAGCACAGATGGACTTTCTTTTTGCTGTAAAAATAATATAATTACATTTTAGAAAATAGAGGGGGAGAATCCTCACGTTTCCACCATCTGCACAACTCATGTCTCAGTTCCACATGGTGTATGTGGTTGCAACCATAGCTTACAGATAATTGCCTATCCTTTTATTTTAATTCAACATTATAATGTGGGTACTTGGATATTTGTGCTCTTGGCTATCACACGGGCATCTCAGGATCAAACTCATTATATTTTATAAACGTTAAAGCTTTCTCGTTATAGGTTCTACATCTATCCAGCCACCAATTCAGAAATCTGGAAGGATCATTTACTGTTCCTTTTCTGACACCCCACATAAGTATAATCATATTTTGTGCATTCTATCTCTTATTTTACTTCAAATCTGTCCCTCCTCTTCACTTCCGTGCTGGCTACATTAGTCACTCCCCCAGCATAAACGGCAGTGGTCTCATAACTTGTCTTCCTAACTCCAGAGTTGCTTCCTCCAAGCCACCCTCTTTTCTCTCAGGGTCTTGTAAAACACTAGTGTTCATAGTACTTGGTCTGCTTAAAGCCCTTCAGTCAGCTCCCCCATTACTCAGAAAAGGGTTAAATTCTTTAATGCGGCAAACAAAACCCTCGGTAAATGGAACTCAGTCTTACCTTCCTAGTGTCATCTCTTGCCTCTACCGTTCTCCTGCACTCAGTCACACGGAACATTCATTTCAGCAAACGTCCCCATCTTTTACACTGCGCCGTGCTGTCCCACAGCTGTTCCGTTTTCTGCTGATGATCTGCTGCTCTTCTGCTGATTCACCTGCTTCCTGACCTCTAAGCAGAGACAGGGGCTTTCTCCCTCCTCTTCCCCTGGTTCTTCCATCACACTGCTATCACCACTCTCATCACATTTTTCTGTGGCTATTCATGTTTCTGTCTCCTGCACTAGATTATGAGTAACTTGAAGGCAGGGACCAGATCTCAAGATAAAATTATCTTCCTAGTGTCTGACATATATTAGATAGCTAGGAAATGTTAAAAAAAAAAAAAAAAACCAAAACAAAACAGAAAAGCAAGAACCCTCTTACACTGGGTTCCCTGTAGCTCCCATCTTGCACTCATTTCCCTCAACCTTCTTGAACGAATTGTCAATGCCATGTAGCTCTCCCCTTTTACTTCCTGTTCACCTTTCCACCTCAGGGTACTCGATTCCTACCGTCTCCACTTCCAAGAAGTGCTCTTGGAAAAGTCAGCAATGCTGGCATATTGCCAAGCCCCATAAACACTTTCCAGTACTTGACGTAACTGATTTATCACATGCCTTTGACACTGGAACTACTCTCTTTGTTGGAAAGTGCTCTCTCTCTCTTTCTTTCTGACACTGGGCAGTCCTCTGCCCTCTCAAACCCTTTCTCCTCCTTTGTAAACTCTCCTCTTCTTGCCCTTCTCGAAGGTTTGGTCCTCAGTGTACCACTGTCCTTATCTTCTGCTCTCAGTGTAGAAAACCTCCACAGTGTCATTTTAGCTCTGCAGTTTTAACTACCACTTACACTCTAATAAGTCTCTCAGCTACATCCGGCCCCCATCTCTCATCTGCACTTCCAATTTGAATATCCAGCTGCCCACTGGACATATATATTTGTATGTTCCGTAACCTCCTTAAACACAGTGGTAACCTGAATTAAACATCTGCCCTCTAGCCTTTCCTCATCGCAGTGCAACCCTCCCTCTCCCCACCGAAGGCTCCTTCTGATTCCTTGTGTGAGTCAACAACACCACCAAGGACCCGGTCAGCTTCCAGCCATCAGTGCTCTCTCTCTCCTCCCTCCCCCCCACAGCTAATTCACCATCTTCAGTATGGCACCACACCCTACGTCCTCCACTAAGTAGAGAGATCTTTTGAAACACAAATCCCACCTTGTTCTTCCTTATTTTAAACCTTTGAATAGCTTTCTGTCCTCTAGGATTAAGCAGACATTCTTTTGTTTGTTTTGTTTTGTTTTTTGGCCGCGCGTGGGCATGCGGGATCTTCGTTCCCACATTGGTGCCCCTTGCAGTGGAAGCGTGGAGTCTTAACCACCGGACCACCATGGAAGTCCCTACGCAGACATTCTTGAGCAGGGCACAGCTGACTCACCTTGACCTGGCCCCATTTCCATCTCCATTTCACCAGCTGCCGCTCCCCGCTTTGCATTTTTATGCTCTAGTAACCTTGAACTACTTGTAATTCTACCTTAAGTCCTTGTCTTGTTTGTGGTGGTCCATCTGCCTGGAAAGCTCTTTAACCCTTATTCGCTCTGATGATCCTAATCATCACCCCACGTCCCCAGGCTGGACTGCTCTTTCCTGCACATTCTTGCTTAACACTCTTCCTCAGCTCTTACCACTTTATACCGGGATTGTCTTCCTCTGTTACCATTCAGCGCTTATCACTTTATACTGACATAGTCTTTCTATGTTACTTTTCCCTCATGGAAAGGCTAGGGGCTCCAGTTCTGGAATTACTCCCTTTGGGCTCAAACCCTGTTCCACACCTTATTAGCTGAGTGACCTTGGGAAAGTTACTAAACCCCTCCAATTTTGAGTCTCCCCAACTAGCAAAATGGAGATGAAAATAGAATTTAATTTTACAAAGTTGTTAGAAAATTAAATGAGATGCACAGAGCCTGTCTCAAGGTAAAAACTCAATAAATACTTTATAACGTGATTATCATTCTTCTGCACTTTGCCTTGTTCATTCTTCTATCACCAGAGCTAAGCAGTGCTTTGCATACTGTAGGTACTCAACCTACAGTTTTTTAATTGAATGAAATTAAATGAATTAATGAATGAACTAGAGAATATTTATGCATGGTGGCCCATTAAGAGTGTACAAATGAGCCAGACAGAATAAATCTCAGTTAATAAGTGCCAACTTCTTAGTCTTACAGATATGTTCCAACATTCTTTTGTAGAAAGAGGCTGACGTATTTAGTTCGCTGGTCGCTGTGAGCACTGCTCCCTTCCACCCTTCAGGATGGAAGCGCTCGCGCCTCCTGCTGCTGGCAGTATGATGCTGACTTCTCGCAGCTGAGTGAACGTCCCTCTCTGGCCACTGCACTGGGCTGAAAAGAGCCACTTTACCCAAGGTGCTGCCCCTGCCTGCATCTAAACACTGGTTTCCAAGGGGGACCTTGCTTCAACTCCGGACAGCTTGGCAGGGCCATCCCAGCTGCAGAGCTCCCCCGTAGGACTGGGTGAGGCTCTGTTGGGACTTCATTGCAGCCCAATTGCTCCCTCTGCCCGATCCTACCTAATTCCTTAACATCTGTACAAATATTGACCCCAAGAACACACCTTGTAACATCCAGTGCACAGCTTTCTGTTTTAGGGTCTGTTTCCTGGAGAATCTAATCTGCAACATTTTGTGAAGGATGAGAGTTTGGTGAATTACTTTTTTTTTTTTTTGGCCCCGCCCCACAGCTTGTGGGAATCTTAGTTCCCAGACCAAGGATTGAACCCGGGCCCTCCACAGTGAAAGCAGTGTCCTAACCACTGGACCGCCAGGGAAGTCCTGTTTTTAGACACAGTGTATATGACATGCATATGAAATGACTACCAGTATGGCTGGCACCAAAATGGAAGATATGTTGATGATGATTTTTTGAGGGGTGATAGGATTTAGATGGGGGTGCCAAGATAGAAGTGGCTGGTCATGGCAACTCTAACCCCTGGCTCATGCTGTACCTTGAGTAGTGTCAGTTGTGAGTCCTTTAGGCTCTATGCCCGCTTACATGTATTTTCCATCACTTGTGTCCACTGGGAAGTGCAAACGTGGAAAGCAAAAGAAGTCCCCAAGTTTCCCTGCTCATGGCATGCTCCTGGGGAAATTGGTAAACCGTGAGTTGTGATCATGTATCCCCTGGCAGGCAGTGATTGAGTCAAGTGGTGTGCTGCATTTTTATTCCTAAAAAAAAGGCAGTAACATTAGAAACAGTATTACCTGTTCATATTACTTTAGAATTTCACTTTGAAAGTATTTGTGATAGAGAAAAACTCACTACATAACTAAAGCTAAGAGGTTTTAGTTATTAAACTTACCACAAGGGTCTAGCTCAGCATAAATTAATTCTTAGCATGGATGGCCAGGACAGGTTGGGTTTTTTTAAAACATAGGGGCTATCATAGTTTCTGCTTATGAATTACAAAGGAAACAGCTATACATTTTATTGTGTAAAATACACACACGTAAAAAATTAAACTGCAGAATCATACAAATTAAAAAGTGGAAGTCCTCCCCCATCCCATTCCCCACGACATCACTCTTCAGAAATAGTCACCATTAAGAGTTTGGTGTACATCTCGGAGAATGTATCTCTCATATATTTATATTTATAATAACATGGTGAAAATAACACATAAACATGGATAGTGAATCTAAATGTTAAATTTCTTAAGCTAATAAAGGTAGATATGAAAGCCTCTACTCTGTCATCCTTCTATTCAGTTAAATCTCCTGAGTACATAACACAGGAGCCTCACATTGCTAGAATATTGCCAGTTTTCCTTTTCCTTCTTTCCCAAAACAACTTCCCATGGGAACACCAGTGGTGGGACTGCTGTGTGTTTCTTCGGAAGTTCAGCTTCTTTTTTTTTTTTTTTTTTTAAGATTTTTAGAAATTTCATGTAATGTCTGAAACATTTATATTAACATATTTCCATACATATTTCCATACAAATACAAATATAAGATTTTTAGAAATTTCATGTAACATCTGAAACATTTATATTAACATATTTCCATACATATTTCCATACAAATACAAATATAAGATTTTTAGAAATTTCATGTAATGTCTGAAACATTTATATTAACATATTTCCATACAAATAACCCAATGAAAGTTTAGTATTAGTTGTTTTGTTTGTTTTTTTATACTGCAGGTTCTTATTAGGCATCAGTTTTATACACATCAGTGTATACATGTCAATCCCAATCGCCCAATTCAGCACACCACCATCCCCACCTCACCGCAGTTTTCCCCCCTTGGTGTCCATATGTCCATTCTCTACATTTGTGTCTCAACTTCTGCCCTGCAAACTGGCTCATCTGTACCATTTTTCTAGGTTCCGCATACATGCATTAATATACGATATTTGTTTTTCTCTTTCTGACTTACTTCACTCTGTATGACAGTCTCTAGATCCATCCACGTCTCAACAAATGACTCAATTTCGTTCCTTTTTATGGCTGAGTAATATTCCATTGTATATATGTACCACATCTTCTTTATCCATTCGTCTGTTGATGGGCATTTAGGTTGCTTCCATGACCTGGCTATTGTAAATAGTGCTGCAATGAACATTCGGGTGCATGTGTCTTTTTGAATTATGGTTTTCTCTGGGTATATGCCCAGTAGTGGGATTGCTGGGTCATATGGTAATTCTAGTTTTAGTTTTTTAAGGAACCTCCATATTGTTCTCCATAGTGGCTGTATCAATTTACATTCCCACCAACAGTGCAAGAGGGTTCCCTTTTCTCCACACCCTCTCCAGCATTTGTTGTTTGTAGATTTTCTGATGATGCCCATTCTAACAGGAGTGAGGTGATACCTCATTGTAGTTTTGATTTGCATTTCTCTAATAATTAGGGATGTTGAGCATCTTTTCATGTGCTTCGTGGCCGTCTGTATGTCTTCTTTGGAGAAATGTCTATTTAGGTCTTCTGCCCATTTTTGGATTGGGGTGTTTGTTTCTTTGATATTGAGCTGAATGAGCTGTTTATATATTTTGGAGATTAATCCTTTGTCCGTTGATTCATTTGCAAATATTTTCTCCCATTCTGAGGGTTGTCTTTTCTTCTTGTTTATGGTTTCCTTTGCTGTGCAAAAGCTTTGAAGTTTCATTAGGTCCCATTTGTTTATTTTTGTTTTTATTTCCATTACTCTAGGAGGTGGATCAAAAAAGATCTTGCTGTGATTTATGTCAAAGAGTGTTCTTCCTATGTTTTCCTCTAAGAGTTTTATAGTGTCCAGTCTTATATTTAGGTCTCTAATCCATTTTGAGTTTATTTTTGTGTATGGTGTTAGGGAGTATTCTAATTTCATTCTTTTACATGTAGCTGTCCAGTTTTCCCAGCACCACTTATTGAAGAGACTGTCTTTTCTCCATTGTATATCTTTGCCTCCTTTGTCATAGATTAGTTGACCATAGGTGCGTGGGTTAATCTCTGGGCTTTCTATCTTGTTCCATTGATCTATGTTTCTGTTTTTGTGCCAGTACCATACTGTCTTGATTACTGTAGCTTTGTAGTATAGTCTGAAGTCAGGGAGTCTGATTCCTCCAGCTCCATTTTTTTCCCTCAAAACTGCTTTGGCTATTCGGGGTCTTTTGTGTCTCCATACAAATTTTAAGATGATTTGTTCTAGCTCCGTAAAAAAATGCCATTGGTAATTTGATAGGGATTGCATTGAATCTGTAGATTGCTTTGGGTAGTATACTCATTTTCACAAATGTTGATTCTTCCAATCCAAGAACATGGTATATCTCTCCATCTGTTGGTATCGTCTTTAATTTCTTTCATCAGTGTCTTATAGTTTTCTGCATACAGGTCTTTCGTCTCCCTAGGTAGGTTTATTCCTAGGTATTTTATTCTTTTTGTTGCAATGGTAAATGGGAGTGTTTCCATAATTTCTCTTTCAGATTTTTCATCATTAGTGTATAGGAATGCAAGAGATTTCTGTGCATTAATTTTGTATCCTGCAACTTTACCATATTCATTAATTAGCTCTAGCAGTTTTCTGGTGGCAGTTTTAGGATTCTCTATGTATAGTATCATGTCATCCGCAAACAGTGACAGTTTTACTTCTTCTTTTCCAATTTGTATTCCTTTTATTTCTTTTTCGTCTCTGATTGCCGTGGCTAGGACTTCCAGAACTATGTTGAATAATAGTGGTGAGAGTGGACATCCTTGTCTCGTTCCTGATCTTAGAGGAAATGCTTTCAGTTTTTCACCATTGAGAATGATGTTGGCTGTGGGTTTGTCATATATGGCCTTTATTATGTTGAGGTAGGTTCCCTCTATGCCCACTTTCTGGAGAGTTTTTATCAGAAATGGGTGTTGAATTTTGTCAAAAGCTTTTTCTGCATCTATTGAGATGATCATATGGTTTTTATTCTTCAATTTGTTAATATGGTGTATCACATTGATTGATTTGCGTATATTGAAGAATCCTTGCATCCCTGGGATAAATCCCACTTGATCGTGGTGTATGATCCTTTTAATGTGTTGCTGGATTCTGTTTCCTAGTATTTTGTTGAGGATTTTTGCATCTATATTCATCAGTGATATTGGTCTGTAATTTTCTTTTTTTGTAGTGTCTTTGTCTGGTTTTGGTATCAGGGTGATGGTGGCCTCATAGAATGAGTTTGGGAGTGTTCCTTCCTCTGCAATTTTTTGGAAGAGTTTGAGAAGGATGGGTGTTAGCACTTCTCTAAATGTTTGATAGAATTCACCTGTGAAGCCATCTGGTCCTGGACTTTTGTTTGTTGGAAGATTTTTAATCACAGTTTCCATTTCATTACTTGTGATTGGTCTGTTCATATTTTCTGTTTCTTCCTGATTCAGTCTGGGAAGGTTATACCTTTCTAAGAATTTGTCCATTTCTTCCAGGTTGTCCATTTTATTGGCATAAAGTTGCTTGTAGTAGTCTCTTAGGATGCTTTGTATTTCTGCGGTGTCTGTTGTAACTTCTCCTTTTTCATTTCTGATTTTATTGATTTGAGTCCTCTCCCTCTTTTTCTTGATGAGTCTGGCTAATGGCTTATCAATTTTGTTTATCTTCTCAAAGAACCAACTTTTAGTTTTATTGATCTTTGCTATTGTTTTCTTTGTTTCTATTTCATTTATTTCTGCTCTGATCTTTATGATTTCTTTCCTTCTGCTAACTTTGGGTTTTGTTTGTTCTTCTTTCTCTAGTTTCTTTAGGTGTAAGGTTAGATTGTTTACTTGAGATTTTTCTTGTTTCTTTAGGTAGGCTTCTATAGCTATAAACTTCCCTCTTAGAACCGCTTTTGCTGCATCCCATAGGTTTTGGGTTGTCCTGTTTTCATTGTCATTTGTCTCTAGGTATTTTTTTATTTCCTGTTTGATTTCTTCAGTGATCTCTTGGTTATTTAGTAACGTATTGTTTAGCCTCCATGTGTTTGTCCTTTTTACGTTTTTTTCCCTGTAATTCATTTCTAATCTCATAGCGTTGTGGTCAGAAAAGATGCTTGATATGATTTCAATTTTCTTAAATTTACTGAGGCTTGATTTGTGACCCAAGATGTGATCTATCCTGGAGAATGTTCCGTGCGCACTTGAGAAGAACGTGTAATCTGCTGTTTTTGGATGGAATGTCCTATATATATCAATTAAATCTATCTGGTCTATTGTGTCATTTAAAGCTTCTGTTTCCTTATTTATTTTCATTTTGGATGCTCTTTCCATTGGTGTAAGTGAGGTGTTAAAGTCCCCCACTATTATTGTGTTACTGTCGATTTCCTCTTTTACAGCTGTTAGCAGTTGCCTTATGTATTGAGGTGCTCCTATGTTGGGTGCATATATATTTATAATTGTTATATCTTCTTCTTGGATTGATCCCTGGATCATTATGTAGTGTCCTTCCTTGTCTCTTGTAACATTCTTTATTTTAAAGTCTATTTTATCTGATATGAGTATAGCTACTCCAGCTTTCTTTTGATTTCCATTTGCATGGAATATCTTTTTCCATCCCCTCACTTTCAGTCTGTATGTGTCCCTAGGTCTAAAGTGGGTCTCTTGTAGACAGCATATATATGGGTCTTGTTTTTGTATCCATTCAGCCAGTCTATGTCTTTTGGTTGGGGCATTTAATCCATTCACGTTTAAGGTAATTATCGATATGTATGTTCCTATGACCATTTTCTTAATTGTTTTGGGTTTGTTTTTGTAGGTCCTTTTCTTCTCTTGTGTTTCCCACTTAGAGAAGTTCCTTTAGCATTTGTTGTAGAGCTGGTTTGGTGGTGCTGAATTCTCTTAGCTTTTGCTTGTCTGCAAAGCTTTTGATTTCTCCATCAAATCTAAATGAGATCCTTGCCGGGTAGAGTAATCTTGGTTGTAGGTTCTTCCCTTTCATCACTTTAAGTATATCATGCCACTCCCTTCTGGCTTGCAGAGTTTCTGCTGAGAAATCAGCTGTTAACCTTATGGGAGTTCCCTTGTATGTTATTTGTCGTTTTTCCCTTGCTGCTTTCAATAATTTTTCTTTGTCTTTAATTTTTGCCACTTTGATTACTATGTGTCTCAGCGTGTTTCTCCTTGGGTTTATTCTGTATGGGACTCTCTGCGCTTCCTGGACTTGGGTGGCTCTTTCCTTTCCCATGTTAGGGAAGTTTTCGACTATAATCTCTTCAAATATTTTCTCTGGTCCTTTCTCTCTCTCTTCTCCTTCTGGGACCCCTATAATGCGAATGTTGTTGCGTTTAATGTTGTCCCAGAGGTCTCTTAGGCTGTCTTCATTTCTTTTCATTCTTTTTTCTTGAGTCTGTTCTGCAGCAGTGAATTCCACCATTCTGTCTTCCAGGTCACTTATCCGTTCTTCTGCCTCAGTTATTCTGCTATTGATTCCTTCTAGTGTAGTTTTCATTTCAGTTATTGTATTGGTCATCTCTGTTTGTTTGTTCTTTAATTCTTCTAGGTCTTTGTTAATCATTTCTTGCATCTTCTCAATCTTTGCCTCCATTCTTATTCCGAGGTCCTGGATCATCTTCACTATCATTATTCTGAATTCTTTTTCTGGAAGGTTGCCTATCTCCACTTCATTTAGTTGTTTTTCTGGGGTTTTTTCTTGTTCCTTCATCTGGTACATAGCCCTCTGCCTTTTCATCTTCTGTATCTTTCTGTCACTGTGGTTTTTGGTCCACAGGGTGCAGGATTATAGTTTTTCTTGCTTCTGTTGTCTGCCCTCTGGTGGTTGAGGCTATCTAAGAGGCTTGATGGGAGGCTCTGGTGGTGGGTAGAGCTGACTGTTGCTGTGGTGGACAGAGCTCAGTAAAACCTTAATCCACTTGACTGTTGATGGGTGGGGCTGGGTTCCCTCCCTGTTGGTTGTTTTGCCTGAGGCAACCCAACACTGGAGCCTACCCGTGCTCTTTGGTGGGGTTAATGGCAGACTCTGGGAGGGCTCACGCCAAGGAGAACTTCCCAGAACCTCTGCTGCCAGTGTCCTTATGCCCACGGTGAAACAGAGCCACTACTCGCCTCTGCAGGAGACCCCCCAACACCAGCAGGTAGGTCTGGTTCAGTCTCCCCCAGGGTCACTGCTCCTTCCCCTGGGTCCCGATGCACACATTACTTTGTGTGTGCCCTCCAAGAGTGGGGTCTCTCTTTCCCCCAGTCCTGTCAAAGTCCTGCAATCAATTCCCACTAGGCTTCAAAGTCTGATTCTCTAGGAATTCCTCCTCCCGTTGCCGGACCCCCAGGTTGGGAAGCCTGACGTGGGGCTCAGAACCTTCACTCCAGTGGGTGGACTTCTGTGGTATAAGTGTTCGCCAGTCTGTGAGTCACCCACCCAGCAGTTATGGGATTTGATTTTACTCTGATTGCACCCCTCCTACCATCTCACTGTGGCTTCTCCTCTGTCCTTGGACGTGGGGTATCCTCCTTGGTGAAGTCCAGGGTCTTCCTGTCAATGATTGTCCAGCAGCCAGTTGTGATTCTGGTGCTCTCGCAAGAGGGAGTGAGAGCACGTCCTTCTACTCCGCCATCTTGGTTAATCTCCTCCAGCTTCTTTTGAAAATGATGATATCTCATCATATTGCAACCTCATTAGAAGGACTTCTTATTTTCCCCCTTTTATGTTTTTAGTCCCCATGTTTATGCCGCACCGAGATTTGTTGCTTTCATTAGGTCATATCACTTTCGGCTCAATAACAACAGAAAATTAGAAAGTTTCTGCTTCTAACAACATTGCTAGTATTTCTCTTCCAATTTGTTTTTACCTGTCATGACTTGTTCTCTCTCCCATCCCCAAACCAACTGCGTTTCCTTTGTACATGACAGTAAAAGGCCTCAGTCATTACTGCAGAAATCATTAAGAAAGAACTCCAGATTTTGAGGCCTATAAGCCATGAAATGCACTACCATTGAAAATGATACCAGTTTCCTTGGAGAATTCTAAAACATAAAAAGTTTGAACATAAAAGACTAGAAATCATCCAATTTCATTTCACTGAAGATGTACTTTTAACAGCACAGCAGAATAATCTGATATGCAAACATAAAACATGTCAGATCTCTGAGTGGCTTAGATTCAAATGTGTTAAGAGACCAGAATCTGGACAGATACATTTGGATAAATAGATTCAATGATTTGATGAAAGACCTTGACCGAGTCCTTTGCGTTAAGAAAGGAAATGTTACTGCTGCTTTTGAATATTTGCAGAAAACTGGGCAGAAACTAGCCAATCTAAAATTGTGCCAGTTATGTGATGAAATTTTTTAAAAAAGGGGGTGTTAGCCAAAGCTGGAATTTTTTTATTAAGAAGTTATAAATTTAGATTTTTCAAGTTTAAATGAAAACATATGGTCCTTAATTATAGACAGCTACTGTTTTTCATATAAGAAACAAAGGACTAATTTATATTCGTGTTTTCTTTGTCATTTTATAGACAACCAAGAAGACTGCCTTTTACATGATGCATCTTACAGGCCCAGAACTTTGATCTTAACATGGTCATCCTTCTTAGAACAAAGACAATGGTAGTCAGGGAGGTGGGTAGTGATCTTCAGAATAAAGAAAGGCTACAGATTTTTCAATTGCCACCATGTTTTTGTAACCATATACCATCTGCATTTTTTTTCTTAGTCTATTATAATAAGCACACTTGAGCCAGTCAAGCACAAACTTTCATACAGTAAATGTTTTGAATGCAGTGGCTATTAGACCTTGGCTGTTATTTACTCATACCTAATGCAGTTCACCATGCCTAGATAAATAGAGGACATTCCCCCTGCAACTATCAGCACAGCCGGTGCCTAGGACAACACACAACAAATCTGGCTGCAGCTGCCCCAGGAATCCAAGCCTGAGATTGGCGATTTTACACTGATATTCTGTTGAAACTTCCTGACTCCCATGAAGTTAAAATCTTAGAACATCTAGAGGAAAGAAAGTAAGTACTTCTAACACAGTGCTGGAAAAGGGGCTAATAAATTCTTCAGCATTAACACCAAAATCTGATGCAAATGAATTTAATCTCCATTATATTCAGGGAGAAATTAAAGCTAGTGAATTAAATATGCAAGTCTTCTTTTGTTGAAATTCTCTTTTGCAAATATCACAATAATCTTGCATTGTCAACATTACTGGAAAACTACTTTTTATCTATTTTGAACATATTTCCCTGCTGAACATTTGTACACTTAGAATTTTGATGTTGAGTGCCTTGACTAATTTTCAAGATCCTGAACTCTTTCTTTCATAATATTTTGATTTTAGGAAATAGACAAAGAAGTTTTATATGTATGTGTATGTTATTATACTAGTATCTTTTGAAATAGATAATAAGCTGTTTTAGTTTTGCCATAAGCATATTGTAAGTCTTTTTCTGCTATCTTAAAATGATGTGCTAACCATAAGGTTTTTATAAGAAAGCAAAAGAGATTAGGAATTTTTAGACTTTCTATCTAATACCAAAGTATCCACAAGATGATGAGAAATATGTTCTCATAGTAAATATTTTCTGTTATTTTTTTATAGCCAAATGTTTCAATAAGATATTTCAAACTCTGGAGTCACTCCTAGTCATATGAAGTCTAAATATGTATTTCTCAAGTCATTAATTTATTAACACATTGGTGGAGTATATTTATGTAGCTTAGTGTGTTACACTTTCCACTGGTACTAAGCCAAGGACACGTTATGGGTTTGTACTTAGTCTAGGGCTCTTTCTTTGAACTAGGGAGAAGGTGTATTTTTGGTTCTGTAATGTAGCTTGAAGTGAAAGCAGAACATGTCTCTTTTCTACCACCATATTAAAAAAATTTAGTATCTTTGATGACAGCAATTCTAAGATTGGTTGAATTGTCAAATTAAAATTCTTAATCCAGGCTCAGAGGAACCAGAGATTATATTATCTGAAAAGGTCAATGGAAAGCTGTAAGACAAGATTTTTCACCAGAGTGTGTATAAATACTCTACCCAATAAAATATTTAATGTAGGGATATTTGAGCCAAGTTTCATTGAACATTACATTCCTTGCTTGGAATGCATGGCGCAGTGCTCAGTCTACCTGCTACCTTGTGCATGGGTTCATTTGAGTTTGCTGGCCTCTACATAAAAGACCACATTGCCTGGAATTATTTTATTTGCTCAGTGAGACCATATACAGCTTTAAAAAAAACCTGGGATGCCAACAATGGTCTCTTCTCCTCCCCACCCTTCTTTTTCTTTTCTTTTCTTCATTTTTTAAAAAAAGCATAAATTTTCCCTGGAGCAATCAAGGGAATGGTAGACAGTCTCCACCGTTTCCTAATTTCCTAAGTGCTACCTACAATGGATTTTGGCATGTTCTAAAAGGCCTGATGGCAGAACCCTCTGTGTGCTTTCCAAAGATGAATTCTCACGACACACTTTACCTAAGATGGTCCTGAAAAATCTGATGGTGGCATTCTCCCCATTCCCCGCAAAAATGTGACGTCTTTTTCCACTCAGTTAACTAAAGGCTCAAAACTATCTCATCTAGAGCTGGTGGAACAGTGCCCTAAAGGGGGCTTCTCCAGGAGTCAGAGCACTCAGGCCATGCTGAGTCCACCCACAGGGCCCATAGTCTCTGGTGTTTTTCACTACACTCCTCAAGTGCTTGGTGTTAAAGACTTGGACCGCTCTTTTTTTTTCAGTTACTGATACCAAGAATCATTTTCTAGTCCTAAATGGCTTGGAGAATAAAACAGATTTAGAGAAATATCAAACCTCTATAGAACATTTTACTGAATTCTTACCTCCTCTGGAAAGTCTTAAGTCTTGAAGAATCATATTCTAAAAGGGAAAATAGTGTTTAAAAAGGAAGGAGAAAACCAATTTTCCCAGTTTAAGAATACAAAGGTAGAGGATTATTTTTTTTCTCCAAAATGAAAATTAAGGGCATTAGGGTTTAAACTAAACCTCAGTTTAGTTTATTTCAGTTCAGATCAGCTCAGGACATAATTACTGAACATCCACAGGTGCTGGCATCAAATGAGGTGCTGGAGATACCAAGATGAAGAGAAACAGTCCCTTCGTTCAAGTAAATCAAGGTCTGAGAGGGGAGACAGGAACATAAAATGGACACTTTGAAAAATATGGCAAAAGCTATGATGGTGTTGTTCTCAGGATGCTCTAGGAATCCAGACGAAGGGCACTGCATTTAGCCCAGTGATGGATGGGTGGATGGACGCTGTTGGATGATGATAATGCCTAAACTGTGTTTATAGTGTGAAAAGGAGGTTGCAGGCTAAGGGAGACTGGGGTGGGGCAGGGGAAAAGAAGTGAGGTTGGGGAGTTTAGAAGGCAAGTCAGGCAGAAGGAATAACATGAGCAAAGGTGGAAAGACACAGAATGAGATGTGCTAATTGGAGAGCTATGAATATCTCTGAACCATGAGTAAATATTAGGAGGAGGAGAATAGTAGAGGATGGGGCTAGAGGGACAGGTCCACTCGGGTCACTAAGGGCTTTAATGAGAGCATGAAGAGTAGAAAGAGAGTTGAACCAACGACGGAACTCTAGGAAGCGTTAACATTTAAGGGCTAGGCTGTAATTAGGAGGTACCCAAACTTCTTCAGATGTGACATCTTCTTTGCACGTGTGTATGTATGTGTGTGGGATTAGAAGAATGAAGGGATTAGAGAATGCACTTTAATGCTAAACAAAACAACTCTTCCCAAGACCCTCAACTCTGAAAATCCTCCAAATTTTGTCATTCATTCTTCATCAGGATAATAGAAGGCTTCTAAGAAATTTAAGAGGCACACTCATATTTTTTTCTCTTTTCAATTTGTGATTTTGAGCATACAGTTAATTAAGAAGGACCTTGGTTTGCCATACTGAGACCCAAACTACTTCCATTAGAATCTAGTTCTTCATTTCATCTGGGAAAGGCATACAGGTGGGTTTGTTTCACTCTTTTCTGAATAGAAATAAGGCGGCAGTCATTAGTTATTCATTTATTTGGTCAGAAATTTGACAAATATTTAGTGAGATCCTACAGTGTGCATAGCTGGGCACTGTGGAGGATAGAAAGATGGATAAGACACAACTTGCCTGTGTTTAAACCAGCGGTCCCCAACCTTTTTGGCACCAGGGACTGGTTTCGTGGAAGACAATTTTTCCACAGACCAGGTGAGGGGGATGTTTTCGGGATAATTCAAGTGCATTACATTTATTGTGCACTTTATTTCTATTATTATTACATCGTAATATATAATGAAATGATTATACAACTCACCATAATGCAGAATCAGTGATAGCCCTGAGCTTGTTTTCACTTGCCACTCACTGATAGTGCTTTGATATGAGTCTGCAAGCAAGTGATTTATTATGGCCTCTGTGCAGTCAAACCTCTCTGCTAATGATAATCTGTATTTGCAGCCGCTCCCCAGCGCTAGCATCACCGCCTCAGCTCCCCCTCAGATCATCAGGCATTAGATTCTCATAAGGAGTGCACAACCTAGATCCCTTGCATGCGCAGTTCACAGTAGGGTTCGCGCTCCTATGAGATTCTAATGCAGCTGCTGATCTGACAGGAGGCGGACCTCAGGCGGTAATGCGAATGATGGGGAGCGGCTGTAAATACAGATGAAGCTTCGCTCACCCACTGCTCACCTCCTGCTGTGCGGCCTGGGGGTTGGGGACACCTTGTTTTCGTTTTTGTTTTTTTTTTTAACATCTTTATTGGAGTATAATTGCTTTACAATGTTGTGTTAGTTTCTGCTGTATAACAAAGTGGATCAGCTATATGTATACATATATCCCCATATCCCCTCCTTCTTGCGTCTCCCTCCCACCCTCCCTATCCCACCCCTCTAGATAGTCACAAAGCACAGAGCTGATCTCCCTGTGCTATGCAGCTGCTTCCCACTAGCTATCTATTTTACATTTGGTACTGTATATATGTCAATGCTACTCTCTCACTTCATCCCAGCTTACCCTTCCCCCTCCCTGTGTCCTCAAGTCCATTCTCTACGTCTGCATCTTTATTCCTGTCCTGGCCATAGGTTCATCAGAACTTTTTTTTTTTTTTTTAGATTCCATATATATGTGTTAGCATACGGTATTTGTTTTTCTCTTTCTGACTTACTTCACTCTGTATGACAGACTCTAGGTCCATCCACCTCACTACAAATAACTCAATTTCGTTTCTTTTTATGGCTGAGTAATAGTCCATTGTATATATGTGCCACATCTTCTTTATCCATTCATGTGTCAGTGGACACCTAGGTTGCTTCCATGTCTCGGCTATTGTAAATAGTGCTGCAATGAACATTGTGGTACATGACTCTTTTTGAATTATGGTTTTCTCAGGGTATATGCAGTAGTAGTATTGCTGGGTCATACGGTAGTTCTATTTTTAGTGTTTTAAGGAACCTCCATACTGTTCTCCATAGTGGATGTATCAATTTACATTCCCACCAGCAGTGCAAGAGGGTTCCCTTTTTTCCACACCCTCTCCAGCACTTATTGTTTGTAGATTTTTTGATGATGGCCATTCTGACCGGTGTCAGGTGATACCTCATTGTAGTTTTGATTTGCATTTCTCTAATGATTAATGATGTTGAGCATCCTTTCATGTGTTTGTTGGCAATCTGTATATCTTCTTTGGAGAAATGTCTATTTAGGTCTCCTGCCCATTTTTTGATTGGGTTGTTTGTTTTTTTAATATTGAGCTGCATGAGCTGTTTATATATTTTGGAGGTTAATCCTTTGTCCATTGATTCATTTGCAAATATTTTCTCCCATTCTGAGGGTTGTCTTTTCGTCTTGTTTATGGTTTCCTTTGCGGTGCAAAACTTTGAAGTTTCATTAGGTCCCATTTGTTTATTTTTGTTTTTATTTCCATTTCTCTAGGAGCTGGGTCAAAAAGGATCTTGCTGTGATTTATGTCATAGAGTGTTCTGCCTATGTTTTCCTCTAAGAGTTTTATAGTGTCTGGCCTTAATTACATTTAGGTCTTTAATCCATTTTGAGTTTATTTTTGTGTATGGCATTAGGAAGTTTTCCAATTTCATTCTTTTACATGTAGCTGTCCACTTTTCCCAGCACCACTTGTTGAAGAGGCTGTCTTTTCTCCATTGTATATTCTTTCCTCCTTTATCAAAGATAAAGTGACCATATGTGTGTGGGTTTATCTCTGGGCTATCTATCCTGTTCCATTGATCTATATTTCTGATTTTGTGCCAGTACCATACTGTCTTGATTACTGTAGCTTTGTAGTATAACCTGAAGTCTGGGAGCCTGATTCCTCCAGCTCCGTTTTTCTTCCTCAGGAGTGCTTTGGCTATTCGGAGTCTTTTGTGTTTTCATACAAATTGTGCAACTTTTGTTCTAGTTCTGTGAAAAATGCCATTGGTAGTTTGATAGGGATTGCATTGAATCTGTAGGTTGCTTTGGGTATTATAGTCATTTTCACAATATTGATTCTTCCAATCCAAGAACATGGTATATCTCTCCACCTGTTTGTATCGTCTTTAATTTCTTTCATCAGTGTCTTTTAGTTTTCTGCATAAGGTCTTTTGTCTCCTTAGGTAGGTTTATTCCTAAGTATTCTATTCTTTTTGTTGCAGTGGTAGATGGGAATGTTTCCCTACTTTCTCTTTCAGAATTTTCATCATTAGTGTATAGGAATGCAAGAGATTTCTGTGCATTAATTTTGTATCCTGTTACTCTACCAAATTCATTGATTAGCTCTAGTAGTTTTCTGGTAGCATCTTTAGGATTCTCTATGTATAGTATCATGTCATCTGCAAACAGTTACAATTTTACTTCTTCTTTTCCAGTTTGGATTCCTTTTATTTCTTCTCTGACTGCTGTGGCTAAAACTTCCAAAACTGTGTTGAATAATAGTGTTGAGAGTGGGCAACCTTGTCTTCTTCCTGATCTTAGAGGAAATGGTTTCAGATTTTCACCATTGAAAATGATGTTGGCTGTGGGTTTGTCATATATGGCCTTTATTATGTTGAGGTAGGGTTCCCTCTATGCCTACTTTCTGGAGAGTTTTTATCATAATTGGGTGTTGAATTTTGTCAAAAGCTTTTTCTGCATCTATTGAGATGATCATATGGTTTTTACCCTTCAATTTGTTAATATGGTGTATCACATTGATTGATTTGAGTATATTGAAGAATCCTTGCATTCCTGGGATAAACCCCACTTGATCACAGTGTATGATCCTTTTAATGTGCTGTTGGATTCTGTTTGCTAGTATTTTGTTGAGGATTTTTGCATCTATGTTCATCAGTGATATTGGCCTGTAGTTTTCTTTGTGACATCTTTGTGTGGTTTTGGTATCAGGGTGTTGGTGGCCTCATAGAATGAGTTTGGGAGTGTTCCTCCCTCTGCTGTATTTTGGAAGAGTTTAAGAAGGATAGGTCTTAGCTCTTCTCTAAATGTTTGATAGAATTCGCCTGTGAAGCCATCTGGTCTGGGGCTTTTGTTTGTTGGAAGATTTTTAATCACAGTTTCAATTTCAGTGCTTGTGATTGGTCTGTTCATATTTTCTATTTCTTCCTGGTTCAGTCTTGGAAGGTTGTGCTTTTCTAAGCATTTGTCCCTTTCTTCCAGGTTGTCCATTTTATTGGCATAGAGTTGCTTGTAGTAATCTCTCATGATCCTTTGTATTTCTGCAGTGTCAGTTGTTACTGCTTTTTCGTTTCTAATTCTATTGATTTGAGTCTTTTCCCTTTTTTTCTTGATGAGTCTAGCTAATGGTTTATCAATTTTGTTCATCTTCTCAAAGAGCCAGCTTTTAGTTTTATTTATCTTTGCTATCATTTCCTTCATTTCTTTTTCATTTATTTCTGACCTGATCTTTATGATTTCTTTCCTTCTGCTGACTTTGGGGTGTTTCTTTTTCTCTAATTGCTTTAGGTGTAAGGTTAGATTGTTTATTTGAGAAATTTTTGTTTCTTGAGGTAGGATTGTATTGCTATAAACTTCCCCCTTAGAACTGCTTTTGCTACATCCCATAGGTTTTGGGTCATCGTGTTTTCATTGTCATTTGTTTCTAGGTATTTTTTGATTTCCTCTTTGATTTCTTCAGTGATCTCTTGATTATTTAGTAGCGTATTGTTTAGCCTCCATGTGTTTGTATTTTTTACAGATTTTTTCCTGTAATTGATATCCAGTCTCATAGTGTTTTGTTCGGGAAAGATACTTGATTCGATTTCAATTTCCTTAAATTTACCAAGGCTTGATTTGTGACCCAAGATATGATGTATCCTGCAGAATGTTCCATGAGCACTTGAGAAGAAAGCATATTCTGTTGTTTTTGGATGGAATGTCCTATAAATATCAATTAAGTCCATCTTGTCTAATGTGTCATTTAAAGCTTGTGTTTCCTTATTTATTCTCATTTCGGATGATCTGTCCTTAGCGGAAAGTGGGGTGTTTAAGTCCCCTACTGTTACTGTGTTACTGTCGATTTCCCCTTTTATGGCTGTTAGCATTTGCCTTATGTATTGAGGTGCTCCTATGTTGGGTGCATAAATATTTACAATTGTTATATCTCCTTCTTGGATTGATCCCTTGATCATTATGTAGTGTTCTTCTTTGTCTCTTGTAATAGTTTTTATTTTAAAGTCTATTTTCTCTGATATGAGAATTGCTACTCTAGCTTTCTTTTGATTTCCATTTGCACGAAATATCTTTTTTCCATCCTCTCACTTTCAGTCTGTATGTGTCCCTAGGTGTGAAGTGGGTCTCTTGTAGACAGCATATATATGGGTCTTGTTTTTGTATCCATTCAGCCAGTCTGTGTCTTTTGGTTGGAGCATTCAATCCATGTACATTTAAGGCAATTATTGATATGTATGTTCCTATTACCATTTTCTTAATTGTTTTGGGTTTGTTTTTATAGGTCTTCTCCTTCTCATGTGTTTCCTGCCTAGAGAAGTTCCTTTAGCATGTGTTGTAAAGCTGGTTTGGTGGTGCTGTATTCTCTTAACTTTTGCTCGTCTGTAAAGGTTTTAATTTCCCAATCGAATCTGAATGAGATCTTTGCTGGATAGCAAATCTTGGTTTTAGGTTTTTCCCTTTCATCATTTTAAATATGTCCTGCCACTCCCTTCTGGCTTGCCGAGTTTCTGCTGAAAGATCAGCTGTTAACCTTATGGGGATTCCCTTGTATGTTATTTGTTGCTTTTCCCTTGCTGCGTTTAATACTTTTTCTTTGTATTTAAATTTTGATAGTTTCATTATTATATGTCTTGGCACGTTTCTCCTTGGATTTATCCTGTATGGGACTCTCTGTGCCTCCTGGACTTGATCGACTATTCCCTTTCCCATGTTAGGGAAGTTTTCAACTCTAATCTCTTCAAATATTTTCTCAGACCCTTTCTTTTTCTCTTCTTCTTCTGTCACCCCTATAAGTCGAATGTTGGTGCATTTAATGTTGTCCTAGAGGTCTCTGAGACTGTCCTCAAGTATTTTTATTCTTTTTTCTTTATTCTGCTCTGTGGTAGTTATTTCCACTATTTTATCTTCCAGGTCACTTATCCGTTCTTCTGCCTCAGTTATTCTGCTACTGATTCTTTCTAGAGTATTTTAAATTTCATTTATTGTGTTGTTCATCATTGTTTGCTCTTTAGTTCTTCTAAGTCCTTGTTAAACGTTTCTTGTATATTCTCCATTCTATTTCCAAGATTTTGGATCATCTTTGCTATCATTACTCTGAGTTCTTCTCCAGGTAGACTGCCTATTTCCTCTTCATTTGTTTTGTCTCGTGGGTTTTTACCTTGCTCCTTCATCTGCTGCATATTTCTCTGTCTTCTCATTTTGTTTAACTTACTGTGTTTGGGGTCTCCTTTTTGCAGGCTGCAGGTTCATAGTTCCCTTTGTTTTTGGTGTCTGCCCCCAGTGGGTGAAGTTGGTTCAGTGGCTTGTGTCAGCTTTCTGGTGGGAGGGACTGGTGCCTGTGTTCTGGTGGATGAGTCTGGATCTTGTCTTTCTGGTGGGCAGGATCACGTCCGGTGGTATGATTTTGGCTGTCTGTGAACTTAGTATGATTTTAGGCAGTGTGTCTGCTAATGGGTGGGGTTGTGTTCCTGTCTTGCTAGTTGTTTGGCATGGGGTGTCCAGCACTGGAGTTTGCTGGCCGTTGGGTAGAGCTGGGTCTTAGCATTGAAATGGAGATCTCTGGGAGAGCTCTTGCTGATTGATATTACGTTGGGCCGGGAGGTCTCTGGTGGTCCAATGTCCTGAACTCAGCTCTCCCACCTCAGAGGCTCAGGCCTGACACCAGGCTGGAGCACCAAGACCCTGGCAGCCACATGGCTTATTCAGGCGTCAGAAGATTCAATATGGTTAGGATGTCCATTCTCCTGAGGTTCTTATATAGGTTTGGTGCTATCCGAATAAAAATCCCAATCTGATTTTGAAACTTACATAGAAATTCGGAGGACTTGGAAGACGTGAGAAGTTTGAATCCTAAGCTGGTAGTGGAGACAGTCAAGAATCAAATCAAATTACATTGCATGACCACAAAAAGGCTCAGGAATTGGCAGCACCAGGTGTCTCATCTCCACTCATCCCTTGAGGCATTTCTTGGTGAGATATCCAATAGATAAGCAGCTCACAGGGACGTTGTGATGTCTAAACCACTATGAGCATTGGAGGCACACAGACTGAGCCCAAGTTCCACTCTCTACCGCCTTTGGGCCAGAAGTAGGGGACCCCTTGTTTAAACAAAATAATGGCAACACCAGGCAGAATATGATCAGTGTCTCAAGAGATGGTCACTAAATCTGTAGTGATGCTCTTGGTGTGTTTTCTTTGCTACTCTGTAATTATGCTTAGAAACTTCCAAAAAAACCCCCAGAAAACCATGAATCCATTCTTTTAAGTCATAGTGATCTATGGGTACAGATAGAGGAAACCACATGATCTGTCAGATGATTTAAATTAAACCACATGATCTGTCAGAAGGATTTAGGGTAGGAGGGATGAAATTCAGTCAATGCTATTGCCATCTGAGTTATAAAACCAACTCTCTTTGGTAGCTTGTTGAATATACTCATGTTACAAGAGTAGAAAATGCCCGCTTTTAAAAAAGAAATATAAGATCACATGAAGATAATGATATATACACAAATGAGTTTGACTTTAGTTCAAACAATGTTTTTTTAATCTAAATGACAACAGATAATTTTATATCTTTAAAAATATTTTTAAAATTAAAAAAAATTTTTGAACTGCTTTAGAGTTATGTAAAAAGCAAGCAAACAAATGAAAAGCAGAGATTCTTTCTTGCTTTAGCTCCAAAATTGAAAAATCTAATATTTATGGGAGAGGGTAAATTATATTGTCACAGGATTTTAAAATTTTATCATGAATACAAAATAAGCCAAACCAATAAATAGTCAGTTTCTTAATGTCACAAGCGTATATCAACATTTGAATGTGAAACAAGTCCGTATTTCCTTTCTTGAATTATTCATTTTTGATTCAGATATAATGTCTGGTTTACGCAAACCAATGAAAATTTGTTTGCTGTGAGTACATTCTTTGGTGGTATACAGTTAGGCCTCCAGCGAAAGAAGCTATAATTTTTACTTCTCAATTTTGATTTTAATTCACATAATTAAAGAATCCCCTAGATTATTAAAAGCAATTACATGTTCTACTGGAGGATCTATTGAGTCATCCTTTTGAACACTCATTATGGGAGTAGGTAATGTTAAATCACAGCTGAGTTTAGGTACTATTTTTCACAAAGCATTTGCATCTTTAAGTAATGGTGATCGTGAAAAATGCCTATTTTTGTTCATCAGAGTAAATTTCTTTGACTGACTAGTTCAGTAACAGATCTGACAGGGCCTTTGGTAACTGAGTTCTCTCAAGGCTCATGCAAATGTTGGTATGATGGGCCCCTCCTCCCCTCATTATTTTGAAAGCCTATTTGGAAATTGCAGTCTAACTCTATAACAGCAAATAACCTGGTTCAGCATGATCAGAATCTCGTCTACCCAAATCTGCCCCTTAAAGAAGAGGGCACATTCGTCCAGCCCTGAGTTGATCAGAATTAAAGAAGATTGTAAATGAATAAAGATATATTTGAAAGATCTTATTTCCCCCATTAATTTTGTAACAAAGCTTAATGAACAGTATTACCTATACTCAGGTATATAGGGTATATATACCCTCACATATATATGCTTCTAATGTCACCTCATAAATGCTTTATGTGTTTTGGCTCCTGCCCTTTTTCAGATCCTCCTTAGCAAGTGTCTGATAAGTGCAAGTGCATCTTAAATATAACTCTTAAGTTCATTGCTGAAGTTAATTTTGTCTTCATTTGGCTTTGAGTTTCTCTGGAGAGGGGCTACCTCTGCTATTTCCTTTATAACTTTCCTGATAGCAAGATACATGTTTGCAGTTGGGACTCAGCGGATATTACCACCTGTTTGCCCTCAAAACTTTATTAATAAGAAGCAAAGAACTGAAAAATAAGGTTGGTTGGAAGCATGGGCTGAAGCCCAATAGTGGAAGGCCTTATCTGCCAGGCAGATTTGGACTTGATGACGTTTTGTGAGCGGGGTGAGTGGAGCCACAGGAGCTGTGCCAGAGGCAGCCAAGCTCGGGAGGTAGATGGGCCATGGGGTTGGGGTGATGAACCAGGCAGTGGGCAACTGCTGAAGTTTAGGCAGGAAGAGTCAAAGGCCATAAATATAGAGTGTAAATATCACGGTGAAGGAAAGCCCTGATCACTGAAGTCTGAAGGAAGAGGTGAGATTCACAGAGTAGAAAGAAAATATTTGAGCAAAAAGAGAAAGGAAGAATATTCTAGTGTGCTAGAGACATTAATGGAATTAATGGAATTTCAGCAATGAAAATATTTTTGACAAAAAATTCATTTCTTCCTCACCAGGCTGAATAGGTCTTTTTTTCCTCCCTCCCTTCCTTCCTTGTCTCTCCTCCTTCTCCTCTTCCTTCTTCAACAAACACTGCCAACAAATCCTACATTTTATTTCCTCTGGTTTCATCCACTTCACATTTCCATGCCTCCTGGTGTCTCAGTATGATTTTGTTGACTGGAAACTGCCTTCCTTTGGCCTATTCTTTCTGCAAAATACATTATCAGACCTTAAATGAGTGACACAGAGAAGTTGAAGAACTTCTTCCCTGGAGATTTTTTTCTCAGATAAATATGCGGAATTTTACTGGATTTTTAAAGACTCCTTTTTGTTCCGTGATTTCCCTGAACTCCCTTGGCAGAGGTCAGGAAATTCTTTCAGGCTCTTTTATCTAAGATTTATGCCTATTAAATAATGCCTAAATCTCTGTAAATGGAGGGAAGTACATGTTGCTTGCTTCCATCAGCATAACCTGCTTCTCTTGCCACACCTTCCTTCCCTCCTCTGTATGTGTGTGTGTTTGTGAGGACGGGAGATAGTTTGGTGAAGGTAGGGTCCCTGGGCCCAGAGATGGGAGGCAGGTGAGGTGTCATTTATCAGAAGTATTAGCATATAGGGCCAGAGGACTGAACACACTCTTGTGTGTCCTAGTCTAAATTGAGTAACCAAGCAAAAGGCTCCATTAAGAGAAAGAGTTTGATAAGAACCCAAAATAAGGGGGGCAAGGTGGCATCAGGGGAGTGGAGCTCTAAATATAGTGGATGCTGGTCTGAGAAGTTCCAGAAGAGTAATGCCAATATTGGAGTCATTCTTTAGGAGAGACCAGTGTGACTCAGTGAGGTGGCTAAATTTACCTAAAGGGTTGGAATGGAGTGGAATTGTCTTTCCTGGTCCAAAGTCACTGAAGTAATGAAGCTTAGGAAAAGCACCTCTCCAAAATATATCGTTTTTCATCTGCAAAAAAGGGGGAGAAAATATTCCTTGTTTTATAACTCATCAACTGCTCTAAATCTTTAATCAGCTTTATTCCAGGAAAGAGGGAATTGATTGAACTGTATGATTTTCAAAGACAGTATATTCTTGGCAAATTGAAGATATATAGCTTTATGGTTTAAATTTCAGTATCTGGAATCAAACAAACCTGGGTTTGAATCTTTGTCTGATACTTACTAACTTTATGAATTGGGGGAAGTTGCTTAAACTCTGTAAGCCTCTGTTTAATAATCTATAAAAGGAGGCCAACAATAGTACTTATCTCTTAGGATTTGGGGGATAATTTAATGAACTAATGAACATAAAGTGTTTGGAACTATGCCTGACATAGAGTAAATGCTCAATAAATATTAGCTATTGTTACCATTATGATTATTTTCAATCTAAGTTTTCCTTCTCTCAGATTAATATCAAATTGCTTCAAATGTCTTTATTATAAAGAGAGAAGTTGGTTAAAAGATCATGTATACTCCCAAATAATTTTTGTCTTCTAATCTAACATTTGGTGGAAATTGTACAAATGAAAACACTTAAAATTCAATACAATAGAACAAAGTATATTTTCTAAGTGGTCTACTGTTGGATCTGACTATTTCCAGACTCCATGTCATGGAAATAGAAATGCTATTCTTAAATGAATGTATTGATTCCTATCTCTAAAATCTCAATATACTAGAGTCAGCTGTCTAATAATTTAGAGATGAGAAAGAAATGAAAAATTGAATATTAGTCATGGGGCTCCTATTGACAAGTTAAAGAGATAGAAGATAAATACACAGAAAAATAGAAGAAAAAGTGCAAATGAATATTTTAATAGATGAAATAATTTGCTATTAACTGAAATAGTAAAAGGAAAATAAGTGCTGTTGTTGTTATTATTATTAACATTAAAAAAATTTTGGTTAAATTATCCATACTCATGGAAAATGGAGACAGAACACAAAAGTGTACAGTGATGTTCCAAGAGTCCTTCTTTTATTGTTTACTTTCTGTTTCAGGAACTTCCTTTAGTCATTCTTTTAGAGTAAGTCTATTGGTAGACAAATTCTCTTTGTTTTACTTCCTCTTATAATGTCTTGATTTCCTCTTCATTACTGAAGGATACTTTTGTTGGATGTAGAATTCTAGGTTGATGGGTGTTTACTCTCAGCACCTGAAAAATGTTGTGCCACTTCCTACAAGCCCTCATGGCTTCTGGTGAGAAATTCTGTCATTTGAATTGTTTTTCCCCTGTAGGTAAGGCATCATTTGTCTATTGCTGCTCTTAAGATTTTTTTCTTTGCCTTTGGTTTTCAAAAGTTTGACTATGATGTGTGTTATTGCAGAATTCTTTGAGTTTCTCTTTGGAGTTTGCTCAGTGTCTTGAATATGTATGCATTGTGCCAAATTTGGGTAATTTTCAGCCATTATCTAAAAATGCTTTTTCAGCCCTGCTTTTTTCTCCTGTCCTTCTGGAACTCCAATGACACCAATGTTAGCTCTTTTGTTGTAGTCCCCCAGTCTCTGTCCTTGTTTTTTGTTTTTTTTTTCTAGTCCATTTTCTCTCTGTTGTTCAGATTGGGTTATTTCTATTGTTCTATCTTCAAGTTTACTGATTTTTTTCTTCGTCCTCTCCATTCTCCTGTTGGGCTTATCCATTGAGTTTTTCTTTTCTTTTTTTGTTTATTGCATTTTTCAATTCTAAAATTTCCATTTGTTTCTAATTTATATCATCATTATAAAAACTGCAAGTTTCTATTGTTTTCATTTTTTTCAAGCATGTTCATAATTGTTGAAGCTATATGGCTGCTATAAAGTCTTTGTCAGATAATTCCAACATCTGTGTTATCTCAGTGTTGGCATCTGTTTATTGTTTTTTTCTCCTTCAAGTTGAGATTTTGCTGTTTCTTGTATGACAAGTGACATTCAATTGTATCCTAGACATTAACAATATTATGTTATGAAACTCTGGATCTTACTGAAATCTTCTGGTTTAGGAGACTTTATCTGACACTGTTCCAGAGGGGAAGTGGGTGGGAAGCTGCCTCCTCACTGCCAAGTGGTGGTAGATGTCTAGATTACCCACTTGGTCTCTATTGACACCCAGGGGACAGAGTGGGCGGGGGTAGTTCTATAACTGATAGGTGGGCAGAGGATTCAGGCTCCACCTGTGATCTCTACTGACATTGTGAGGGAGGGGCATTGTTATGGTCAGGCTGGGATGAGATTCTTGACTCCACTAAGGGAGAAGGTGTGCCCAGCAAATCTATAATCCCCTCTCAGCCTTTGCTGACAGTGTTGGGAGTGGGGCTGCACATTTTTCTGTCACCACTGGGGTGGTGTCAGCAGAGGCCATTTGGACTGCCACCTCCACTTTGTGGTAGCAAGGCACCTCTCCCCCATAGCACTGATGGTAGAGACCATGTGGGGAGCAGTAATGAGGCGCCTCTCTCCCTCAGGCCAAGGTGGCTGGGGTAGTGGCAATTATAGTCTAAATGTTTTCTATCTTGCTTGGCTACTCCTTTCCTAGTCCTTTGGTTAGAGAGAATTGTCTCTTCTTGGGGCTTTTTTTCCTCCTCCTTGTGGGTGCCCGTTGGCACTTACAGGTGACTGCTTCTCTAGCAAAAAGAAAACCCAGGGAACTCACTTCAGTGTCTTTCCCCAGGTCCTGAGCTGGTCTGCCTCCCCTCTACCTTTCAAAGTCTTCTTATGTTTACTTTATATATAATGACTAGAGTTTTAGTTGAACTCCTTTTGTGCCTATCTTTGAGCCATAATTCATAACTAGTGAATATATAAATTGGTTCTGACTTTTTGTGTTATAAATGATTCTTCAGTGAACATCTTTATGTCTAAAACCTTAGGATAGATTATTAGGAAAGGAAATACTGACCTGAAGTATGTGAACATATTTAACATTTTTGATATATTTGCCAAATTGTTTTCCAGAAGGAACATACCCACATGTACTTTTACTAGCAATGTGTAAAAGTACTCATTTCAAAAGATACCCTAGCCAACTTTAAAATTTTCCTAATTTTAAAGGTGCAAATTGGTATGAGAGTTAAATTTCTACCATGGTTTTGAAAGATATGAAGGATTAGCATGATTTATTATAAAATAATCCACCAAAGAAAAGGTATAACAATAATATCACTTTTTTGAATGCTTAAAAAGTGCCAGGCATGCTGCTGAACCTTTAACATTTTATTCTCATAACAACTTAATGAGGTAGGTATTATGATCTTCATTTTTATGAGACTTGGAGAATGGAGGTAATTTGCCTAGGTCACATAATTAATAAGTGGTAGAATTAAAATTTAATCCATTGTTCTCCAGCTCCAAATCCCTCACAAGGATTCACTGTGGGCAGCAATAGTGTGCTGATTTGCTTAAATGATTCACAGGCTCATTCATTGTCAGAAATGAAGGGCAGCATTAGAACATTTCCTCGTTCAGTATCAGCAGATGGCATAAAGGAAAAACCATTCAATCTACTGATTCCAATTTCAATATACAACTATTAATAAGTGGTGATGGAGAGGATCAATCAAGTATGCCAAATCTTCACCTTAATTGCAGGCTATTAAAAACCTTCAAATCAATATCTAGTTGTAAAACATGTGAATGATTTCTTTTGTGAGAACTGCATTCTGTAAAAAGTGATCAGATCTGGCAGAAAACAAGCTGAGTTCTGTCAAATTGGGGTTTAGGTGGGGTTGGATGTGACTAATGCTTCAGTATTCTAAGGGATAAAAAAAAGTTCTTTTGCTTTTTAAAAATTTTTACTCAAACCCTTTAAGATAGACTTTGATTACCATTAAAGCTCTACTCTGATGACAATGCTTTGAAATACTCAGCAGAATGAGCCAGCAAGATACTGCCTTTCCAATCGCGTCTAATATAATGATTACAACTTGAATCAGAGCCAAGGGGATTATAACAATTGCACAGGGTCAAATGGCAGGAAAACCGAGTTTTATTCCTCACCTTTAGACTGTCATTAGTGAAACCCTGTGGACAGTCTTGAGAGTTCGAAGAATGTCATAAATTACTGCAGGTGATCTTATGCAAAGTGGACAGAGGTGCACAATTACTGTAAAAAGAATTTTTATCTAATAATTTGGAAGTCTTGCTTGAGACTATGTCTGTACACATAGATAAATTAGGCCTGAAAATTCCAGTTCAGCTAATTTACCACAGCTGATTAAGTTGACCCTAAATAGGGAGAGATCAATTATTTCCAGTTGCTGTTCGGTGGTATCATTTGAACAGCCCAGATTTTGCCTTTATGTCACTTGTTGAAAGGGGTGGTATGTGGAAACGATAAGGCCTTGTTAGACATAAATCAGATTATAATAAAAATACTGGAATCCAACTTTAATGCCTGTTGTTACTTGCAATGGGATTTTGATAAAACACAAAGCCTATTATATCTAAAGTTTGAATATTATGTTAATCAGAATTCCTGCTGCTAATTTCTATTTTTATATTGAATTTTTGTTAATTAATGAACAGTGTGTTTACTTAGAGAAAAGACAATATCTTATTAAATAGCTTTTTCATACAAACACAAAGGAAGGATTATTTGACAATCAACACGCAAACAGCATGTATGCATCTGAGAAAGTGGGGGAATCTTGTGCCCACAAAGTATTGAAAGAGTGTTTGTTTATGTATATATTATATATAAAAATATAAATATATGTATATATATATGTTTGTTTGTTTGTTTATTCATTTATTTATATTGCTTGTTCTCTGTTACTCTGGAAACCATTAAACATTTTCTCCAGGTGAGGAAGCCTGTTATCTCCAATTCTTCGTGAATTATTGAGAAAAATGATATGAGTAACACTTCAGTTGTCAACTCTATGCTAGGATGACATACAATGCAATTCGTTGTGACCTTGAACTGAACATTAATTCAACCCTGATGAAATTTTTTGAAAATAAAATTAGGAAATATAGTCAAAGCATGAAAAATGCAAAGAATCTGATTAAGTTTTGCTTCCTCTAATGAGATGAGATTTTATGTGTAGGAACTAGAGTGATTTACATTCAATACGTATGTGTTTGTTGCACTCAAAATTGTAAATAAAGTATTTATTTTTGGAAAAATAAAGAATGTAAAATTTGGAGAAATAATATATACAAATACAATGACTCACAACATATTCAGTGGCATAGCATACCTGTCCGTAGTTCACAGTACTTGTGTACCGTTGGGATATATATATGTATATATATGTGTGTATATACACACATACTTTTAACTTTGGAAGATGAGAAAATTTGACACTATGTTTTGTTATATGTATTTTAACCATTTTTGGAGAATCAAAATATTGGTGAGTAGAGCTGTAGAAAAAAAATTTATTTCCATGCTATTGGGAAAATAAGTGAACTACTGGGAGTTACAACTTATATATTATGTCACACTTAATATAGAAGAATACCTACAAATTAATACAAGGAAAAATAATCCCATTGAAAAATGGGCAAAATATATGAGGTAATCTGAAAAAAATTGAACCTCAACTGTAATCAACTGTAATGAATGAGATATGATATATTGCCCATTGAACTAGCCCCCAAAATGTCTAATATCCAGAGCTGGTTGGTGACAGTGTAGGGACATGGCTGCTATTGATAGAAGTATAGAATAGTATAGCTTTTTAGAAAACAATTTGACAGTATATAAACCATGTAAATGTATATACCCTCTAATCTCACAACTGGACATAAAGAATTTATCCTATAGAAGTATTCATATACATGCAGTAAGTTATATGTGTATGAGTTTCATTGCAACCTTGTTCATAATACCAAAAGGGGTGATAACTAAATGTTCATTTATAGGGTAATGATGACAAAAATTATGGTTTTATAGACTGCTATGAATTCATTAATCAGACAACTTTATATTAGGACCATACAACTTATTGTCCAAACTAGGCTACTTTTGATAGTGAAAAAGGGCACTGTTAATAGTTAATCCAGGAAAATAGGATAAACCCAGACAAATGTCCAAAACACAGTGTTAGGTAAGGAAAACAGAAAGAAAGAAAGAAAGAGAGAAAGAGAGAAAGAAAGGAAGGAAGGAAGGAGGAAGGGAGGGAGGGAGGAAGGAATATATATTTGAATCTTCCAAAACTAAAACTCTGGATGTGCATATTTGTATAAATGCATAGAAAGAAGCATGGAAAAATACACACTAAACTGCTAATATTTGTTAACTTCTGGGGAGGACCATGGAATTAAGAAGAGTGAAGGTGAACTTATTTTAAACTCTATCTACATGTGTATTTTTTTTTTTTTACAGTGAGCAATCATTTATAATTATGAAATGAAATAGCAATAAAAACCTTCCAAAAATTAACTATTAAAAAAAAACCCCAGGCTTCCCTGGTGGTGCAGTGGATAAGAATCCGCCTGCCAGTGCAGGGGACACGGGTTCGAGCCCTGGTCCGGGGAGATCCCACATGCCGCGGAGCAACTAGGCCCGTGCGCCACAACTACTGAGCCTGCGCTCTAGAGCCCACGAGGCACAACTACTGAGCCCACACGCCTGGATCCTGTGCTCCGCTACACGGGAAGCCACCGCAATGAGAAGCCCACGCACCGCAGCAAAGAGGAGCCCCTGCTCGCCGCAACTAGAGAAAGCCTGCGCTCAGCAACAAAGACCCAACACAGACAAACAATGAATTAAAAAACAACAACAACAACAACCCAGTTTTGTATGCATCACCCAGTAATTTAGTTTTGTTAATTATGAGGATTGCTTTGGCTGATATGGTCACCTCCAAGTGAAGATCCTACAATGTCTAAGTACAAAGCTGAAGGCAGTGGAATCACTTTCAACAAAAACCTTCCTCAATAGTAGTGAACAATGAGTGTTTTGTTGCTCTCAGATAGAATAGAAAGGTACAATTATGAATAAGCACAAATTTTATATTATGTTAAAGAATTTAACACAGTTTTATAGTCATTAAATGCCAGGTGAAAACTGTTTATAACTTAATTATTCTTATGATCCAAGTTCTAATTATACTGCCTTATATGAACTTCTGTGTTGATGGAAACAGTTCAGACATATCTGACTTTGCTAGTGACTTCCTGATGGAAAAAACAGTAACTAACTGCAGGGTTCTTTCCATAGTAATGATTTTGCTGGTCAATCCGTTAGGTCTTTGGAACACCACGATTGACAGTTATGTTAGACTAGAAGTTTATTCATTCAGTCTTTTTTTTAATTTATTTTTTAAAATATCTTATTGCCAGTTATGTTAGACTAGAAGTTTATTCATTCAGTCTTTTTTTTAATTTATTTTTTAAAATATCTTATTGCCAGAGTTTTTTTGTTTTTTGTTTTAAATTTATTTATTTATTTTTGGCGGTGTTGGGTCTTCATTTCTGTGCGAGGGCTTTCTCTTCTTGCGGCGAGCGGGGGCCACTCTTCATCGCGGTGCGCGGGCCTCTCATTACCGCGGCCTCTCTTGTTGCGGAGCACAGGCTCCAGACGCGCAGGCTCAGTAATTGTGGCTCACGGGCCCAGTTGCTCCGCGGCATGTGGGATCTTCCCAGACCAGGGCTCGAACCCGTGTCCCCTGCATCGGCAGGCAGATTCTCAACCACTGCGCCACCAGGGAAGCCCCATTCAGTCTTTTACCGTGTGCCTGGTACTGTTTTAGGCACTGGAGGTTCAGAAAAACATTAAAAAATCCCTGCCCACGAGGAACTTATTTTCTAGCTGTGGGAAAGTGGGAGACAGATACTGAACAATAAGTGAAATAAAAGTCTATTAGATTGTGGTGAGTGCCATGGGAAATGTAGATCGAACAGAGAGTGCTGAGTGGGAGGGATATTTTATTTTTAAATAAAATGATAAGGAAAGGAAAATATCTGAAGGAGGTGAGGGAACAAGCCAGGAGGATAACCGGGAAGCAAGAGGAGCAAGTGCTCAATGTGCAAGCGTACCTGGAGACCTAGGAACAGCGAGAAGGCCAGCACGTCTGCCCCAAAATGGGGGTGGGGAGGGCTTCCCTGGTGGCTCAGTTGTTAAGAATCCGCCTGCCAATGCAGGGGACACGGGTTCAAGCCCTGGTCCAGGACGATCCCACATGCCACGGAGCAACTAAGCCCGCAAGCCACAACTACTGAGCCTGCGCACCACAACTACTGAAGCCCACGTGTCTAGAGCCCATGATCCGCAACAAGAGAAGCCACCGCAATGAGAAGCCTGCGCACCGCTAGGAAGAGCAGACCCCGCTCGCTGCAACTAGAGAAAGCCCGCCCACAGCAACACAGCCAAAAATAAATTAAAAAAAAAAAAATGAGGGCAGGGAACGGACTTGAAGAACTGAGATCAGAGAGGTGAGAGCCTGCTCTTGTAGGGTCTTGTGGGTCATTATAAAGACTGACTTTTAACAGAGCAAGGTAGAAAGACACTAAAAGATCTTAAGTGAGAGTGAGATGATTTAACTTACATTTTAACAGGATCACTCTTCAAGCTCTTTCTTCTATCAACTGCTTTCATCCATTTAAGAAGCCAACTCACTAGGGTTCTGATTGGTTATTAAATTCTTTTACAGCATGTACTTCCAGGGAAGAGTAGATAAAAGGTATGTTTAAAGATATACTTATATTTAGTTCTTAATGTCAAATAACCACAAATGAAAATAACATTAGACGATTTTATCCAGTGCACAGAACAAGAAAGTGAAAAGGTTTTACTTACATATACTTAGATTCTAAGGAGAAATTCAAAACAATAGGCATGTTGTATAGAAATTAAGAGACATCAAATCTCTTAAATCCATCTTTATTTGTTTATTTATTTTTTCATCTCTATTGCCTCAGCCTTGTTTCAGGACAACAGCATTTCTTCCCTGGAGGATTGTGGTAATCTCTTCCTAACTGGTTAGGGTACTTTAAACTAAACTTCCCTTCTGTCGATACCATAGTTCCGATATCATTTCTTTTCTAATGTACTATAATGGCTTTTCCTAACCTGTTTTTCTGCCTGCATTCTTGCTCTGCCTTCAGTACTTTCAATTGTGTCATCACAGAACTTTTTCTATTATGGAAATGTTATTCTCAACTAAAATTTTTCAATGGTTATATAGAGGGTTCAGGTTAAAGCTGAACTCCTTAGGATGGCAGAGAGGCTTAATGTGTAGTCTCACACTATCAATGTTATCTTTAAAGAACTACTTAAAGCTTCCTGAATGTGCTATGGTTTACCTTGATTCCATGCCTTTTCACATGCTACTTCCTTGGGTCACTTCTACTTGTCATTCAAGACTCAGGCCATGTGCTGCCTCTTTTTGGGAAGTCAGGGTTACCTGCCTTTCCTATAGGCAACCACAGTACATTTTGTAAATATTATAACTGTTGATTTACTCCATTGGTTTATATACTGTTTGAGGGGAGAGTCTAAGTATTATTTGCTTTTGTATTTCCAAGACCTAACATGTAGCAGATGATAAATAAATGATCTCTGAAGGAGATAAAGTACCATGAAAAAAGTAAAGAGGGAAGATTGGTATGTAATTTAAACATGACCTCTGTCCTGGATTATAAAGAGAAATGCAGTAGAGATGCCAACAATTGACTGAAGTTATATGAGGCAAAAGAAACTGGGTCAGCACTGTTCCATGCCCAGAGTTCATTAGCTACTTAAAATAAATCAGAATATTGAAGCAGAATTTGCAAGTTATAGCTGCCTTTACTATTATTGTCATTAGTGTTTCAAATGAAGATTTTTACAATTCATACATGTATCTGTTAGATCTACATTTTAATGTAATTTTTTTCCTTAAAATTCCGAAGAATATGAAGGCATCACAGTGGCCTCTTGGAAGGTTAGACTAGAGGAAGAACTGCTCCTCTAATAGCTGTTGCTACATTGATTGAAGATCTTTCAGTAGATTTGCGAAGGAGATATGGGAAAGTACTTCTTCTTGTGATAGTCAAAGTCTGTGACAGTTAAATGGAGTTGGGTATAGATAACAGAATGCATTTATTTAATTTAACAAATATTTGACCAGCTGCAATGGGCCAGGTGCTGACCTACGTACTGGAGATACAATTTTAAACTAAAAACAATGCTACCGTCATGTAACTTGTATTAGAATGTCTTTTCTCATTTCCATTCTGTAAATGAGTATGGGGGTAGAAATTGTGTAAGACCAAAACATTCAACAGGTCTGGTTTGCCCTTGAAAATGGAGAAGTGTAAGGAATCTAAAAGCTTAGCTTTCTGTCATACCCCTGGCAATTCTGTAAAGTCTGAACTGAACAAAAGGAAACTTCATTCATACCAGTTTCCCCTGTGGGTGTGCTTCTCTTATGAAGCAGAGACATGTTTACTTTCAACATAATATTTTGCAATTCTGCTTTGACTAAATTCCGTCTCCCATATATGGTTTTCGGTGTCTGTGTTGGAATTTCCAGAAACTCTTGGTTTTTTGTTTTTGTTTTACAATTTTTCATCTTCATGAATTAGGCCACTCTATATTTGTGTTAAAATATTTGCAAAGAGAGTAATACTTCCAGCTAGTAGAGTGACATATTGAGGACATATTAAACTTCCTTAGTTAATATTGAATTCAGTGTGGAACTCAAAATGCTAAATAACATAACTTTTGCAACTGAGTTATAGGGTAAATGAATAGTCTGTTATGGTAATAGAAATTGTTTGTCACATTTTCCCAATTATTCCTTTGGCATTCATAAATATTCAGTGTACAAATGCAACTAAAGTAGGCAGTTGCTAGGTCATCACCATAGCAGTAACTGGAAGTTACAGACCATATGTTATATTAGCGAATGGGTACAAAGATTTGGTCAATTCAGTTGGAGGTATATGAAGTGAATTTGATTTTAGTCTTTAATTTCCAGGGAGAATCTGGTGGTGATATTGCCAAAAAAAGGTTGAAAACAATGATTCAGAACTAGGGTCATAAATAGCAAAGTGTTCTGGAGCTGGTGTTCTTGGCCTGAAGGACAACTTTCATTGCATTACAATATATTTTTTCTATTGCTCTAATATTTTTTCTGTTATTATTACTACCTATTTCTATTTACTAATATATCTCTCTCCATACATATATATCCATATATGTGTGTGTGTATATATATATATATATATATGTATATATATACATTCCCATTATTAGCCTGTTAAGACAAATCAATGGATTTTTTTAAAATGTTCCCAAATTTACCTCTTATTTGAAAGTGTTTGACATCCCACTTATTTTTGTCTCATTGATTTCTCAATCCATAGCAAAATTTGCTCCCATGATCTTAACAATTGCCCATATTTATGTTTTAGTCAGTTTTCTCTCTTGGGCTCAGACCAACACTTTTTATAGCTTATACGGCACCTCTGCTTGAATAGCCTACAGCCACCTCGAAACCTACCTGTGCAAAATTGCATTCATTATTATCAATCCAACCCCCAAAGCTGTTCCCATCTCCTGAATTCCTAATCTCAGACTTCACCATCCATTAGTCTACCCATAACCAAACTGAGAGTCATTCTTGAATACTACCCTTCTCTTATTTCCCATATCCTAATGGCCAGAGAACCCTATAGATTTTAACTCTAAACTGTCTCCCAACCCTGTATTCACCTCTTCATTACTACTGATGTTGCCTTAGTTTAGGCTTTACATGTGTATTCATACCTCTTTGCTTTTGCACAAAATCTTCTGTCTGCTGTATGTACTTTTCTCCCTTGCCTGCCTGGCAGACTCCTACTAATTTCTAAAGTTCCAGATATCCTCTTCTGTAAAGCCTTCTAACTTGCTTCTACTACTCTGCTACCCACCAGAGTTAGTGTCTTCTTCCTTGCTGCTCCCATATCTTTTTTTAAATTTGAAGTATTGTTGATTTACAATGTTTCAGGTGTACAGCAAAGTGATTCAGTTCACATATACATATATATGACTATTTTTCAGATTCTTTTCTATTATAGGTTATTACAAGGTATTTAATATAGTTCCCTGTGCTATACAGTAAGTCCTTGTTGGTTATCTATTTTACATATAGCAATGTGTATATGTTAATCCCAAATTCCCAATTATCCCTCCCCCCTTCCCCTTTGGTAACCATAAGTTTGTTTTCTATATCTGTGAGTCTATTTCTGTTCTGTAAATAAGTTTATTTGTATCATTTTTTAGATTCCACATATAAGTGATATATGGTATTTGTCTTTCTCTGTCTTCATTTGCTATGATAATCTCTAGGTCCATCCATGTTGCTGCAAATGGCATTATTTCATTCTTTTTTAAGGTTGAGTAATATTCCATTGTGTGTGTGTGTGTGTGTGTGTGTGTGTGTGTGTGTATGTATGTATATATATATATATATATATATATATATATATATATCTCACATCTTCTTTATCCATCCATCTGTCCATGGGCATTTAGGTTGCTTCCATGTCTTGGCTATTGTAAATAGTGCTGCTATGAACATTGGGGTGCATGTATCTTTTCAAATTATAGTTTTCTCCAGATATATGCCCAGGAGTGGGATTGCTAGATCTTATGGTAACTCTATTTTTAGTTTTTTAAGGAGCCTCCATACTGTTCTCCATAGCGGCTGCACCAATTTACATTCCCACCAACAGTGCAAGAGGGTTCCCTTTTCTCCACACCCTCTCCAGCATTTATTGTTTGTAGACTTTTTCATGATGGCCATTCAGAGCGGTGTGAAGTGGTACTTTGCTGTAGTTTTGATTTGCATTTTTCTCATAATTAGTGATGTTGAGCATCTTTTCATGTGCCTGTTGGGCCATCCGTATACTCCCACATATTTTGTAACATACCTTTATGTAATACTTACCAATTAAAATTATAGATACTATGGCCATACAGTAATAAATTACTATAAACTTTAATAAGTTAAATTTTAACAACTCAGCCCCTGGCTACTAAACAAATATTTGTTGGGTAAATTAATGAATTAATTAACAAATCTGGCAAGTTGGCAAGTTGTTCAATCTTGAACAGAAAAAAGACACTAGCAGAAGAAGAGGGAAACATCTTTAGGGACTGAATTTTTAGGCAGGAAACTAGTGAAGTGTAGGTCATGTTTCCATTGTTTCTTTTTCATTGGAGTAGGTCATGTGAAAGATAAAGGAATCTCTGGGAAGGGAACTACTGGCAATGTAGTTAGTATTCATGAAATGGGCTTAGATACCTGGACCATGACTTAATATCCTGGAAAGATAGGCTCTTGGCTAGAGTGAGATGCATATTGCAAAATGGGGAAGAACAAACATGTTTTCCCAGAGGTTAGCTGACCTGTTCAAGAAGGTTCTACATTGAAAATGTAGAGAAAGCAAAATAAATTCCCAGATAAAGCCATGATGCTGATTTCTTTGGAGGAGAAAAGATAGGATATGGAAAGAAAAACAAGACTGAGGGAGCTTCTCAGGGATTCACATGAGAAAATAATTTAAAAAGACTGAAAATATTACTTAGAAATTCAAATACCAAAACACATGTAAAACACATGGATTGTAAATAAAACGAATGCACGTTGCAAAATGTATACACATATGGGAAGTACTAAGACTTGTTGGAAATACTTTTATGAAACAGTTTATCTCATGCACCAAATAAATAATTACTAAAAATCTGATAGGAGGGAGTGTATAATAGTATGATATGTCAAGAAAATACACCTTTAAGGATATCCACAAAATATATAGCTTACAAGTGGATGAAAGAGGCAGAAATGATGTTGAACTGACTTTACAGAGGCAACAGATGATGTGTTCTTGATATATTTTACAAAACTGGCAGAGAATCAAGATATAGTAGTAATGGGGATATAATCTGGCCATCTGCTGGAAGCCTTAGTCAGCCAAATACAGAGCATCTGACAAGTTCTTGACTTGCTTGATGAAAATTCTGACTCCCAGAGAGTGAAGGAAAATGTCAAAACTCATCCTTGAAGTGGCAGAGCCAGTATGCTAGCATTTTGTATTTTTATAAAAAGGAAAGAAAATGTATATGAATATGTGTTGGATGCATTTTAATACTTATTTTAAAAACCTCTATAGGGACACAGGAGGAACTGGTAACATTGGCTGCCTCTGGGAAAGAGGGCTGGTGGCTGGGGAACAGGTATAGCAGAGATACTTTTAACATTTTTTTTTTTTACTTTAGAAATTTTGAAGTGTGCAATTCTATTGCTTATTCCAAAGATAAATTAAAATAATCAAAGGCACCCCCTAAAAAGAAAAAGTTCCAAATTAACATTTATTCTGGGTAACAGGGAAGGACCCTTTTAAGATAAAACATAACATTTTGCATAGCTTTTATTAAACCATTTATATTGCATTGCAGTCATATAATATGAGTAGACCTCTTAAGCAATTTACCAGATTAACCAGAGAATGCCCTGCTGTCTGGAAAATATACTATTTGATACTGAAGGCGCACTGGATGCTCCCAGCTGGGGGTCTCCCTTTCTTGTACTCATGCCTTTGCCTCTCTCCAAGTGGGGTGTGTGCTTAACAAGACTCAGTTGTGTGTGTATTCAAACCTGATTATGTCCATTATACTTGATATTTTAAAACATGTAATTTAATTAAATACTAAACTGATGAGATTTTATGTGTGGAGTGAAAGAGTTATTATTTCTTGTAAACTTATTTGAATGCTTTGGAAAGACTATAAAAATAAGATGTGAAAACAAGTGCTGTCAGAATAGATTTTGAGCAAGACAACTGTAAAAGACTGGGAAAAAGAATCACAAAAGTCTACATGGTTTTAGGACTCCAATACTTCTACAGTGTTGTTACATTTTTACTCTATTTTAAATAAACTGAAAATAGAAATGATAGATGATGTGTTATGGCTCCACAAGAAAGACAATGCAAAATTCCAATCAGCAATCGAACAAAAGGACTTGACCCTCTGTGTTAAAGTTGGATGAGTGAATGTATATTTAAAGGTCTAAGTTAAAAATATACACTTCAGTTTTTTATGTGTTATGATTCTCCACTTTAATAGTTTCTGTTTAGCTCACTGACCACAGACCTTATCCTGTGTTGGCTTAAGTACCTGACTCTTCCACAGGACTCTTAACTTTAGAAGAGGGGCCATATCTTGTTCATCTTTGTAACCCTTGTGTATCATATGGATCTTAGAACACAGTAGATGGTCAATAAGTGTTTGTTGAATAATTACTGTGCCAACAGAGTTGAGAGTGGCACATGTTTTTGCTTAGTCCTGATACTGGGGAGTCACCAGGCCTGTCAACAAAACTTGAGAAGAGTAGAGTAAACAGCCCCGGGGGAAAACTAAATTCAGGAGCTGAGTTAAGAGAAAGAATAACCAGGTTGATGGAAGGAGCTGGACAATCTCATCTTTGATCACTGTAAGAGCTAAAATATGAAGAAAATTTAGAGTCAAAGCCGACAGAAAAGGACAAAGAAACAAGAGGAAAAAAATCAATATATTAGGAGTTCCAAAGCAAGAGTAAGTTCATCTGAAGTGTTATGGCCATGTGCTTCTCAACATTCTTCTACTGACCTTCAAGACGAAATACTCAGAGTGAGCTTTCAACAGATGAAATTCTGGAAACAGTTAAGCTAGACCTAATTCTATAGGAGTTTGTCGGTAAGGGGAAATGAAAGTTTTCTTGGGAGAAAATAACTCAGTCATTTTAGAGTTTGTGATAACCAGGGAGGGGGAAACTTTTCTTAGATGCACATAATAGACCAGAATTTCCCAAAGTGTGTTCTATGGAACATGAGATTGCAATATTCTCTGTACTGCACAGAGTACATTTTCTTATTTATTTATTTGTTCTTCTCCTTCTGGAATGTAATCTCCACAAGAGAACTGGCTCTTCTGGCCTGCCTTGCTCACTGCCACAGGCCCACAGATTTAAATAGTGCCTGGCACATATTAAGCGCCTCAGGAATATTTATTAAATGAAGGGCCAGGGAACAACACGGAGAGGCAGGAATCCAGACAGCCCCAGAGACGGCAGGGACAGAGTTGCACAAATAGGATCACAGGTGAAGGTCATTGTGAAGCAGAAAGAGGCATCAATTACCCAAACCTCCACCACCAAATGGGACATTTTATTTATAAACTGAAAATAAACGGAGCTCCTTTTTTGCCCTCTACGAGGCACTGCAGTAGAGACGCAAGGTTCAAGGCATAGATGCCTGGGAGACTGGTGGTAACCTTGTTAGAAATAGAGAAGGCATATCTCTATGGAAGGTGAAAAGGCTCATTAATTACTTTTATAGAAATTCTTATCTGCTTAGTTTATAGCAAAAAAAAAAGTTCGTTAGCTGGTGAACATAGTTTCAATAATTTAAAAATACAATTTATGAGACTGTTTCATAGTAACTGTAGGAGATACTTTATCATTCCTCTCTAAATCACTCAAACGAACAGACGGACTCATGCAATCATCTAAGTACTCTTAATTAAAGAGATAATGTTCATATCATAATCTTTTAAAAAAATGACTAAGTTGTGAAACTTAAGGACAAAAGAAAGAGAAAAGAGTACTTCCTGCCTTTGCAAATATAATTCCACAGAGAGCAGTGGCTCTCAGCGGTGCTAGAATCACCTGAGAATTTTAAGGAGCAAACCGATGGCAAGTCACAGCCCAGAATTTCTGGGGGTGGGGTCCCAGCCTCAGAAATTTTTAACATGCTCTCTGGGTGAGTCTAATGTGCAGCCGGGCTGAGGACAATGAAAGCAAGAGATGTGAAGGAGGGGAGTACTGGAGACTGTCTTTTATGAGAGTAAATCTGAACTGTAGTGGGAAGTTGGAACTGAAATCCACATCCACAGTTTCAAATCTGAATGCTCTAAATATGATATTTTATGTGGAACTCTTTAACTTCTCAAAATATTAGATATTTTTTTCCATTAAGGATTCAATGTACTGATCTGGAAGTAAACCCTTCAGAATGAATAAGAACTGATCATTAGAGACAGAAAGTCATCACACACTGGAAATGGTCACTATATAGCCAATCAGATTTTTTCATCTTTTTGATGTAAAGATTGTGAGCTGCTGAAATAGTTTATTCATAGAGTTTATTAATAGAAAATTATTAATTTTAATTTATTAAAATTATTTCTCTACAAATACTTGCAATTAAAGTCATGTTATATATTTTGGGATGTTTAAATTGAACTCTGCCTAGTGAAAGGGAGACAGACCAGATGATTAAGGAAATTATTTTCAAACAAGAAAGCTTACTTATTTTAACCATGATTAAACTTTGCTGTAGGACTCTTGAAGTTGGTTCGGTGGTACATGTGGTTCTGGTACTGCAACCACACGTTCCATTTTTAGGAAGATGGCTAACAGGCTGCCCAGTGTGGGTGTGGACAGATGCCCGTTCCCTGACTGCTGTGACAGTGTGGCTGACTTCAATAAAGGGACACTCCATTTCCTTCTTCTACTCCTCCCCTTCCCTGTCAATCAGCTTTCCCAACATCATTGTCAGTCCACTGGGCTACTGTTCTATCCCTACTCTAGACTGAATACTTAATTATATGCCAGGAACATACAATACTGCTACAAGATGATACTATTATTATCTCCGCTTTCTAGATGAGGAAAGAGGGGCGTGGAAACACAAGACAACTTCCCTAGTCACTCAGTTAGGTTGGTGAGTTGTAAAGCCAACCTTGGAGCTTAAGTCCATCTGGCCCAGAAGTCCATCTCATAAGCATTATATTTGCTCTTTCATCCTTTCACTGTGGATGGATTCCCAGGTCACACTCTGAGCTTCTGCCCACTGGAATCAGATCCTGTCTAGCCAGTCTGCAAAATGGAACATTTCTGCCCTTTCTTACTTCCCACTACATGGATCAGTCACCCTGACCGTGGATACCACACCCAGGATATGTGGCATCTAGGAAGATCCCACCAAAGGAAAAAACTAGGGATAGGCTGGAAAATCAAAGCATGCCCCGCTGCCCATGACCTGTAGTTTTGCTTGAAGAGTGAGTGCATCGGTACTTTAGTCTCTCTCAGCAACAATTTCCTCTTATTCCCCTGGAGAAGGGATCATGGTTGCTTTCTGGCTTTTGCCATTAGATTTTCTCTCATGCAATGGAGCTAGACACTTCTGCTATGATTTCTCCCATTGGAAGGCCCCAAGAGCCTTCTCCATAATCAGTAGATCAGGTCTCCCTGCAATCTTTATAACCAAATATTAAAAAGATATATATTTAAAAGCAAATGATGGCTGTTACCATTGCTTCCCTAAAAGTATTACAGTTCCATGAAAAGGAGGTGGCTGGCTTTTATCCAGCACTACAAATATTTCAAATTAGAACCATTGACTTATTGAATGCCTTTGCATAATTTACTGTAAGAAGCAAAAATTCACCCACTCAGAACCTGGTTAACTGCCAGGAGAAATAAATGTCATGCTCTTTAAAAAAAAGAAAGAAAGAGGGGAAAAAAAATGTTAATTGTTGTTTATGCTGACAAGCATGGTAAATTAGTCCCCTAATGGCATAAAGGTATCCAGTGTTGCTTAATCAACATAAAATTATTTGGAGGCTCAGAATATCTGGCTCTGTGAGTCACATTAGACTCCAATCTATTCTCATTTGCATCTGAAATGATACTGTTCACAAATGCAGTAGATCTTGTCTGAGGAGACCCACTTAGGTGAAGAGTTCTCTAAAGAACTTATTACCTTATAGTAAAAATATTTTGGATAAATCATGAAGATGATCAATTATATACAATTAAAATACCTAGGAAAGTACAAGTATGACTTTGAATCAGGGTGCTAAATTTGTTTTTGTTACTGACAATATCAAATATTTTAAAAAGAAACTTACTCAGAAGGTCCAGTTGCCCCAAGTCAATTTTTAAAGAAGTGCTAAGCACATTAGACTCTAGCTGCTGAGTCTTGGGCCTTATACAAGGCTCTTTAGTTGATAATAATATAGGATTTTATTATAAGTAGGTAGATGCTATACGTAGATTCCATAAAGAAGATCCTTGAAGAGAATATGGTAGCAAGTATACTAAACAGTGTTTGTCCTTTGAAAAGCTTAGTAATAAAGCAAGTTGAGAATGAGTAGGAAATTTACTGGGACTCAAATCTTAGAACTTGGAAAGTGAACAAAAGAATAATGTTTGCTGATCTATTTATTATCATATTAAATTCCATACTTGTTTTCTTAATGTTTCATCACTGCATGTAATGTACCATACTATGGAAAATATCAAGTCAGTGCCATAAAGTAAACATTCTGGACTCAGCTGCATTAACAGCTGCACAAATAGATTGAATACTAGAGTGTGTTGTTTAGGGACTCAGGTTGATGGAATGCTATCAGGAGTTAGCACAGTGGACACCTGGTGTTTTGCTTGCTCAGTGTTCCTTCTTCTTAAATATAACATGTCTGTCCTTTTGGGGATCACCCCTGCACTCTGAGTCCACATGGTTCCAATCAGGTGACTATATACTTGACATCAGGGGTGGGGTACATGTTCCAGGCCTGGCCAATGAGAATACAAATCCTCTTGACCACTGGGATTGCTTCAGATTTGGCTACCTGACCCAAGTTAGGCCAATTAGAGTCCATCTCAGGGCTTCTGGAGCTGCCAGGAAAGATATGCACTTTTGCAACAATGGGGTTGCTGAATTCATGGGATGTAAAGATGAATGAAGCTAATGGTAATTATTTTTAATGTTACACATAAAATATATGCCTGGAAATAAACCAAAAACGAAGAAGAGCTTAGACATGGAGAGAGGCAAATACCTGAGGATGTTTGAACACTTGGATTCTGTTCTACCCAAAGCCCTTGAATCTCCCAGATATGTGAGTCATCATTTTTGCTTTTGCTTCAACTAACATGATAGTACGTTCTGTCCCTTACAAATAAGTTATCTTATTAATACATGTAATTCAGATAGTGGTAGCAATAAGTAGCTATTTTAAAAGTGGCAGAGAAATGTGATGATTAGGCAGAAATTTTAAAAGAAAAAAATGTATGCACATCAAATAGCACACAAAGCAAGAATATATTTTTATTAGACCATTTCAAAATTTAGATAGGATTATAGAATGTTAGGACTATAGAGATTACTCCTTTCAACTTTCTAATTTTAAATTTATAAGTATGTAAACTGAGGTCCAGAAGGAAACATCTAAAATGTTCGGTAAGGGTTATTGACAAATGCTTCCATGTGATTATAAAAATGGAAGTGAATATTGGACTGCTGAAGGATCTTAAAAGATTTCAATTTCTCAAGGGCAACTGTGAATATTAGGAACCAAATCAATGCTATTTTTCATGCAGTTTAATCTAGCCTAAAAGAACCTCCGGAGTGAAATAGAATGTGATTACTAATTTTTTTTTAAATTTTTATTTATTTATTTATTTATTTTTTGGCTGCATTGGGTCTTCGTTGCTGTGCACGGGCTTTTCATTGTGGTGGCTTCTCTTGTTGTGGAGCACGGGCTCTAGGCGCGCTCAGTAGTTGTGGCTCGTGGGCTCTAGAGAGCAAGCTCAGTAGTTGTGGTGCACAGGCTTAGTTGCTCCATGGCATGTGGGATCTTCCTGGACCAGGGATTGAACCCACGTCCCCTGCATTGGCAGGCAGATTCTTAACCACTGTGCCACCAGGGAAGCCCCATGATTACTAATTTAAAAAACAGTTAATTCTTTTTCCTTAAAAGTGTCTTTGCTCTTCCTTCAACTAGGAAATGTAGCTAAAATTTACAAACAGATATGCATTCAAATACATGAGTCTGTTTATATCATATTAAGATATTAATTAGTTTGTTTACTCTTTAAAGAAATAATAAACACTAACCCTGTTGAAGTGGAACTTTGGTTAAAATTATAGTTAATTATAAATTAACTTTAATTCTAAGTAACTATCAGTATTTTCCCATTACAGAGTTGATGTAGTCATTAGGAAAAATGGACATCATGGAACCCAAACAGCTGGCTGACATAGATAGCTTTAACTCTTCCATAAATTGACTGTTGTGAAATGCTGGCATCACGGCAGTGGTTTTGAGGACACTGCATCTGTCTTTTAAAATTACACTTGGGGAAAAATAAAACCCAGGTGACTGGTACTTTGAAATATGTTTTGTTATTTATTTTAGTCATTTACTAACTTATAATTGTGAATCTGAATGTTTGTGGAATTATGGGTTGGACTTTTTATGGGCAGATTTGAAAGGTTTCAAAACAAAAAAGGAACCATTCATCCCATCTTTGAAAAACAACAAAACACAATGGAAATATTTCACACCATATGGAGATAATATATAAATATCGAGAGGATTGTGTCAATTCATTGTCAGTATAAACACAGGGCACACTTCCTACTCTTTGTTTTTTGTGAAAAATATACATACTAAAACAAAACTAAGCCCATTGTTAGCTTTAATTATGAAAGGTAACAGGTTACAGCAAGTATGCTCACCTGAAAAAATAAGGTTATCAAGTCTCATTTAAAATAATCATTGAAAGCTCAAAAATTGAAAAAACACAACAAAGGCATGAACATTGATCAGAAGAAAATATAAATAGACATTGAATGAAAAAGACTGAAGCCACTCAATTCATGTTGGAAACTCCATGATTAGCAGCATTTTTGGTATTGATACATAGACCAGCGACTTGAGCTACTGTAATAATTCGGCAAATGATTGACCACATTCTGTGTTGTTAAAAAGTCATTAAAATTTTGCTTGGCTGATTACATGGTAATTATACAGAAACTGTGGTATGGAAGAGCTATTACTAATAAGCATTGAGAATATAACATGAAAAAATACAAATAGAAGCAAACGATTATTTATATAATAAAAATGCTGGTAGTATTTCCTCTGTTCAAAGGGTCAAATGAAAATCTTCAGAAATTATGTGGAACTCAACATGAAAACCAGCTCAAATATTAACATGTTGCTAGTCTGTAACGGGCCCAGACTAGAGCAGGTCTTTCACTGCTGTTTTGGTCTCTACTGTTCCCTTAGGTATAGGCTTTAATAAACAACTTGCTTCAGGTCACACCCTTCCTTAAAAAATCAAATAATATAGAAGTGAAAACTGTTAAAATGAAAATACTCCTTTATCCATGTGTGATTATTCTCCAAGAGTTTTCTATATACATGCAAACATATCAGGGCCAGGACTAGGTTATGGTGAGTGAGGCATCTAGGGTCTAAAATTTACAGAGATACTGAGAATTTTATGCCCTAGGCATCTCACTCACTTCCCCATAGTCCTGGTCCAGAAACATGTGCAATTATATGTATACAATTTTATACAAATTTATGTACAATATATTTGAAATCAAAATGGGATCGTAGTGTATGGGTGTAACTTGCTTGATTCACTCAGCAATATATGGCAAGCATCCTTCCTTGTGAGTATATATAGATCTGTATCATTTTTTCAAATATCTGCATAATATGTTATAATCTGAATGTAGTATAATTTATTAAATCCCCCCTCTGCTGATGGACACATATCACTTCCAGTGTGGGAGTACTGCTAATAATATTACAATTTTATACACACAGTTTTGTGCAATTGTGTATTTCGGCAGGACAGATTATTGTCAGTAGTGCAATTGTGCATTCAACTAACGTTCACATTTTAAAGGTTTGTGGGTACTGACAACTTTCCCTCTAAACTGCAGCAATGTCAAATCAAACTTTCGGAGATGATGGAAATGTTCTCTGTGTTGTCCAGTATGGTAACCACTAGTGACATGAGGCCATTGGTCACTTGAAATGTTGTTAGTGAAACTGAGGAACTGAATTTTAATTTTATTTCATTTTTTAAAAGTATTTATTTAATTTATTTGGCTGCATCTGGTCTTAGTTGCAGTACACCGGCTCTTCATTGTGGCACGCAGGCTTCTCTCTAGTTGTGGCGTGCGGGCTCTCTAGAGCACGCCAGCTCAGTAGTTGTGGTGCGTGGGCTTAGTTGCCCCACGGCATGTGGAATCTTAGTTCCCTGACCAGGGAGCGAACCGGCATCCCCTGCATTGGAAGGTGGATTCTTAACCACTGGACTTCCAAGGAAGTCCCTTTATTTCATTTTAAATCTAAAATTTTCAATTGATTGTCTTTGATTTTCTTGGTTTATGACCACTGGCTAGGGCATCCTTAAAAACATTGAATAATAGCTGTGTATAAGCAGACTTTTCTTGTTCTGAGCTTTAATCAGAATTCTTCAAGAGTCACATCTTATGTGTGACATCTGTTGTTGGTTTCTGATAGGTTGTCTTCATCAAAGTAACAGAAAGTGCTGGTGGGCTACCCTCAAAGCCATTCTGTAACCTCTAACTATGGATGCTGGAGAGTCAGTTACTTACTTCCTCTGTTAAGGGGAAGTCTGCTGGCATCTTAAGAGAGAGATCATTTGAATCCTCTTAAGGGTTAGGTATCAGTGCGTGTGTGAGTGCAGAGCTTGTTGGCAGTTCTCCTTTTCCTACATCCAGTCTTGAAGCCTAGAGCTGTGGCAGCCCTCCTGATAATAAGCAACCAGCATGAGAATGAAGAGCTGACAGCTAAGCATGGTCAAAACACAAGGCTGGAATGAACCTGAGTGCCGAGTTATATTTTTAGCTCACTGACCCAGTTCTGAGACTGTCTGCTTCTGAAATTCCTGTAAAATAAATACAAAAATGTTATTATAGCTTAAACCACCATTCACAGAGTTTTCTGTTACTTTCCACCAGAGCATTCTTAACCAGTACTTCAAGTTAAGAACACTTTTTTTCTATTCCTAGTTTTATAAGTATTATTAAAACCAGAAATGAATGTCATGATCAATCACATATCTTTTCTAATATAAATTTCAAAGAACAACAGCAAATACTTAAATAATGCCAAATATGTGGAAGGCATTGTTCTAAGTTTTTACATTTATTAACTAATGTAATCTTTATAAAAACTCTATGGGGTAGATACTATTATTATCCATATTTAAAAATGAGGAAATTGAGACACAGAGAGGTTAGGTAAATTGCCTAAGGTCACATAGCTAGTAAGTGACAGAGTCAGTATTTGAACCTATACAGTTTGGCTCCAGGATCCTGGATCTTAGTCTACCTCTAGCACTTATTATAGTATTGAAAAAATGATACATGGACCACAGTATGTATTTCTCAATTCTATCATTATTTTATTATTAGTTGTCTTTATCATAAGAGTTACCAACAGAGCTATTTGACTGAACTAATGTCAAGTGAATATGAATTATTTTATTACTTTTAATTGAATTATAATTAATATACATATTACATTAGTTTCAGGTATATTACATAGTGATTCAATATTTTTAAATATTATGAAATGATAATAATAAATCTAGTTCCCACCTGTCACCAAAGTTGTTACAATATTATTGACTATATTCCCTATACTATGCATCACATCCCTGTGACTTATTTATTTTATAGCTGGAAGTTTGTACCTCTTAATCTCCTTCACCTATTTCATCTGTCCCTGAACCCCCCTCCCCTCTGGTAACCAACTGTTTGTTCTCTATATATGTGAGTCTGTTTCAGTTTTGTTTTGATTGTTCATTTGTTTTGCTTTTTAGATTCCACGTATAAGTGAAATTATACAGTGTTTGCCTTTCTCTGTCTAACTTATTTCACTTCACATAATACTCTCTAGGTCCATCCATACTGCTGCAAAGGGCAAGATTTTATCATTTTAATGACCGAGTAATAGTCCATTGTATATATATATATATACCACATTTTTATCCATTCATCTATCAATGGACACTTACGTTGCTTCCATATCTTGGCTATTGTAAATAGTTTTGCAATGAACATAGGGGTACCTATATCTTTTCAAATTGTGTTTTCATTTCTTCAGATGAAAACCCAGTAGTGGAATTGCTGGACCATATGGTAGTTCTATTTTTAATTTTTTTTTTAGGAAACTTTATACCCTTTTCCATAGTGACTGCACCAATTTATATTCCTACAAACAGTGCATGAGACGTCCCTTTTCTCCACATCCTCACTAACACTTGTCGTTTCTTGTCTTTTTGATAATAGCCATCCTGATAGGTGTGAGGTGGTATCTCATTGTGATTTTGATTTGCATTTCCCTGATGATTAGTGACACTGAGCACATTTTCATGTGTCTGTTGGCCATCTGTATATTTCCCTTGGAAAAATGTCTATTCAGGTCCTGTGCCCATTTTAAAATCAGGTTGTTTGGTTTTTTTGATATTGAGTTGTATGAATCCTTTATATATTTTGGATATCAACCCCTTACTGGATATATCATTTGCAGATATTCTCTGGTTCAGTAGATTGCCTTTCATTTTGGTTGCTGGTTTCCTTTCCTGTGTGAAAGCTTTTTAGTTTGGTGTAGTCCCATGTGCTTAATTTTGCTTTTGTTTCCCTTGCCTGAAGAGGCATATCCAAAAATATGTTGCTAAGACCAGTGTCAAAGAGATTACTGCCTATATTTTCTTCTAGAAGTTTTATGGTTTTAGGTCTAACATTTCAGTCTTTAATCCATTTTGAGTTTATTTTTGTATATGGTGTAAGAAAGAAGTCCAGTTTCATTTTTTTGAATGTAGCTGTCCAGTTTTCCCAACATCACTTATTGAAGAGACTGTCTTTTTCCCATTGGATATTCTTACCTCCACTGTCATGAATTAATTGACCATGTAAGTGTGGATTCATTTCTGAGCTCTCTATTCTGTTTCATTGATCCATGTGTCTGTTTTTGTGCCAGTATCATAATGTTTTGATTATTGTAACTTTGTATTATAGTTCAAAATCAGGGAATGTGGTATCTCCAGACTTATTCTTTTTTCTTAAGATTGTTTTGGCTATTTGGGGTCCTTTGTGGACCCATACAAATTTTAGGGTTATTTGTTTTAGTTCTGCGAAAAATGCCATTGGTGTTTTGATAGGGATTGCATTGAATCTGTAGATTGCTCTGAGGAGTATGGACACTTTAACGATATTGTTTCTTCCAAATGCAATACTGTTGCATTTCTATATACTAATAATGAACCATCACAAAGAGAAATGAAGAAAACAATCCCATTTACAATTGCATCCATATATTATTTTTGTATCCTGCAACTTTACTGAATTCATTTATTAGTTCTAATAGTTTTTTTTGGTGGATATTAATTCAGTATTTTAATGTCAGTTACATAATTTGCTATAAAAAGAGAGCACCAGTAAAATTCAATCGATCAAGCTTCAAAGCAAATCTTAGTTTTTCATACTCAATTTATTTTCTTAAAAAGTTTGATTCACAAATTCATTTCTTAGCCTTTTTTTTTTTTCTGGGACTCGCAAGAATAATATCCTTTTCTTATTCTTCCTAAAGTTGGAGTTATAATAGATGAATTAAGGCAATTTTTCCCATTTCTTTAACATGTCCTTACTTTGGCCAGAATTTCTTTCTTTTTTTTTTTTAATAACTTTTTTTGTTTGTTTTATTCTGCATTTCTCATATGACAGTCCCAAACCCAACACTTGGTTTTGTTTTCTGCCTTTCTTATTCTGTCAGCATCTATGTCAGCACACTTTTTCCCAATAGCATATGCAATCTGATCCTCATCTGGTGGGTACACATAGGCCCTCAAAGACCCTGGCTCTCTAGCACGGGAACCTGAGTCCTTCCTTTCGACTACACCCATGTATGTCTGTGCTTGGGGCTCTGCCTTGGTCCCATCACCTTTGAGGTGTCCTTAGGCCAGGAGCACTAAACACGTTATATGCCAACTCTGAATAAATACAGGGGGCTGCTTGGAGCCCAGGGTTGAGGGTAAGATGGCAGGCTGTGTCTGGGTTCTATTACAAAGAATGCTGTGCTTGACTGGCAGTGTCTGCCATGGCAACACCAACTAGACATGTCTGGAATGAGGATATTGGGAGAAGAGGCTACACACTGGCCACAGGTTTAGAAAGGGACAAGGTGTACGTTCTATCCCTGCCTTAGGTGGTTGTTCTGTTTCCCAGGCTGTGTTGTCTCACTGGCCAGGAGGCTGAGGGGGCAGTCTAAAGACCATGAAGCTTCAAGTGGCTTCCCCAGGCCCTGGATCAGAGAGCATGAGCCCCAAGCTACAGGGAGCTTGGAAGGGCAGCCTGTTCAGGGCCCTACAGGGGTCTACATGCTGCAGGCCATGCTGGCATTAGCTCCTTGTCCTCTGGAGTCAGTTTCACCCAGGCAAACCAGCTGGCTGGCTGTCAAAGAGTCAGATACAACTGGGGGGTAAAAACACTTTTCCATGGCACTTACATAGAAGTGTACTGGCTGTCAAAGAGTCAGATACAACTTGGGGGTAAAAACAGTTTTCCATGGCACTTAATCTCTGGATACATTTTCCAAACTAAAAAGGTTTCTCTTCTATGTGCTACTGAGAAATCAAACTAGAGTAAAAGGACAGTCTTACTTTAATCAAGTTCCAGAATGAGGACATACAGCTTAGAAAAGCACTGTCTCAGCAGAAGATGCAAGGATGTGTGTAAAAGAATGTTTCTAGAAAATACCAAAGGCACCAAATATAACCCCAACTTTGCCTTCTGCTTCTCCTTGATGCCACTCCATACCCCAGGCGGGGAGGCTACTTTGTCCAGCTGACTTTGGGAATGTCATAGTGCTCTGTGAGTGTGTCCAGGTGTCTGTTGAAGTCCTCTTCTCTCTGCTTGTGAGTATTAAATGCTTTCTTCAGGATTTGCCGCTTCTCCTGAATCTTCCATTTGCCGCTTCTCCTGCATCTTCTCGAAGGCTGCCTGGGCCGGTGTCCACTTGTGAAGGCTGTACCGCTTCTCCTCCTCGTTCTTTTTGCTTGTTCCCATCACATCCAGGAGTTTCACCTAGTCTTTGTCCTTCTTTTTCTTCTTCCGCTTAGTCACTCCTAGCTCTGCGATGCCTTTCAGCTTCAGAGGCCCCTTCTCCACAATTTCTTCCTTTTTCTCCCCTCCTTCTTTGATCAAGGACAGTGATGCTTTTTTCCTCTGTCATCCAAGAAAAAGTTGCATAGACAAACAAAAAAAGGGAACAAGGACTTAATACTCCCACCTACTCCTGAGTTTTTATGTCTCATCTCTTTTGTTCTGTCTTCACTGTGCATGACTCAACATATGTGGACAATATCTTAAAATCCTGTTGGTACTCCATAAATTAAAATAACAGAGCCTCCTGACAGCAGTAGTTATATAAGTAAATGTAAACCAAGATTATCTATGATGCAGGGCACAATGGGAATTACTTTTCAGCTTTGTATAAGTTGACAATAGAGAATTATATTGATACTTGATAATCTTTAAAGGCATTTGTTATATTTTTCCTATTTCCTATTCTTTATGTATCCATTGGAAGTATAATGAATTCAAATTAACTAAGAATGAGTTGTGAAAAAGATAATATTAGTAAGATGACTCCAGTCTAACCATCATCATAGGCTTATTCTTTTACCATCACCTAAAGAAGATAAGCGTTTTTTTGTGTGTATATAAGTATGGTGACATTTAGTTCATAGATTTGTCATCATCATCTTTATTATCATTTCAAGGTGATAATGATAATATTATAAATTATCATAATCATAATTATCACCATTATGTGAGATTTTGTATATTTATCATTTAATATAATTCTTTTTCTAGTGATTCTTTAAAAAAATTATTGCTAGATGTATAATTAAATGTCAGTGAATCAAGAGTGGCCAAGATGGTGGAGTAGGGAGACCCTGAGCTCACCTCCTCCCACAGGCACACCAAAATTACAACTATTTACAGAGAAACTATTGATGAGAAGGACCTGAAGACTAGCAGAAAAGATCTTCTACAACTATAGATATAAAGAAGGAACCACAATGAGATGGGTAGGAGGGGCAGAAATGTGGTATTAGTCAGACCCATACTCCCAGGTAGGCAACCCACAAGTGGGAGGATAATTACAATTGTAGAGGTTCTCCCCAAGGAGCTAGGGGTCTGAGCCCCACACTTGGCTTCCCACTTGAGAGGTCCTGCACTGGGAAGATGAGCCCTCAGAGTGTTTGGCTTTGATGACCAGCAGGGTTTACTTTTGGGAGAGCCAGAGGATTGTAGGAAACAGAAACTCCACTCTTAAATGGTGCACACAAAATTTCACATGCTCTGAGATCAAGGGCAGGAGCAAGCACTTGAAAAGAGCTTGGGTCAAATGCACTTGCTGATCTTGGAGAGCTTCTTGCAGAGGCAGGAGGCAACTAGGACTTACCCTGGGGACATAAACACTGGCAGCAGCCATTTTTGGGAGTTTATTCTACCACAAGGACACTAGTACTGGCAAATGACATTTTGGAATCCTCCCACTATCTTATTCGTGCTGGGACCCGGTTCCACGAACCAGCCAGTTGGCACCAGTCCTGGGACAGCCCATGCCAAAGAGCTAGCCAGACAAGGACACAGCCCCAACCACCAACAGGGCAGTTGCTTTAGGACCCCCTGAACCCCCAGCCTCCCTGGGACCTGGATCCATCCACCAGAGGGCCCAGGACCTGGTTCCACCCACCAGTGGGCAGTCACTAGCCTGGACTCCCAGGGCCCCACAATTAGTTGCCAGGACATGACCCTACCCACCACCGGGCCAACACCAGATCCAGGACCTGTGGGCACCAGCCCACCAGCAAGCCCACACCAGCTTTGCACCCCTGGGCCGCAGCCAGCCACCCCAGGACCTGGCTTCACTTACTAGTGGGTCAGCAATAGCCCTGGGACACCCCCAAGGGCTCTGCAGCCAGCCGCCTCATGACCTGACCTCACACACCAGTGGGCCTGGACTGGGACTTTGTAGGCCATGAACAGCCACTTGTGGCAGGAACTGGCCCTGCTTACCAGTGGCCAGCAGCCTCTGTACTCAGCAAGGCCTGCTGACTAACTGGACTGAGGGTCAGTCATGCCTACCAGCATGCCCAGAGTAGTCAGCCCACCACAACAAAAGGCTCACACAGCCCACATAGATGATGCCTCTAGAGCATATAATGCTGGTGACCAGAGTGGAGTGTGCTGCTAAGCCCCATAGGACATCTCCCATATAAGGCCACTTCTCCAAGATCAGGTAGCCAGACTACCAAATACATAGAAATAAAAATGGAGAATTAAGCAAAATGAAGTGACAGAAGAACAAGATAAAGCTATGGAAGAAGAATTAAGTGAAGTGGAGATAAGCAATCTGCCTGATAAAGAATTCAAGGTAATGATCATAGAGATGCTCAAAGAATTTGGGAGAAGAACAGATGAGAAGTCAGAAGTTTCTAACAACAAGTTAGAAAATATGAAAAAGAACCAAACAGAGATGAAGAATACAATAACTGAAATAAAAATTACACTAGAAGTAATCAACAGTAGATTAATAATACAGAGGAACAGATCAGCAAGCTGGAAGGCAGAGTAGTGGAAATCACCCAAGCTGAACAGAAAAAAGAAAAAAATTTTTCAATGAGGGCACTTTAAGAGACCTCTGGAACAACATCAAGTGTACTAATATTAGCACTAACATTAGGGGTCCCAGAAAGAGAAGAGAGAAGATGGCAGAGAACATATTTGAAGATATAACAGCTGAAAACTTCCTTAACCTGGGAAAAGAAACAGACATCCAAGCACAGGAAGCACAGGGAGTCCCAAACAAGATCAACCCACAGAGGATGACACCAAGACACACTGTAATTAAAATGGCAAAAATTTAAGATAAAGGGAAAATATTAAAAGCAGCAAGAGAAAAGCAACTTGTTATGTACAGTGGACTCCCATAAGGCTATCAGCTGACTTGTAGCAGAAACCCTGCAGGCCAGAAGGGAGTGGCACAATATATTTAAAATGTTGAAAGGGAAAAACCTACAACCAAGAATACTCTACCAGCAAGGCTATCATTCATATTTGAAGGAGAGATCAAGAGGTTACAGAGACACAAGAGCCAAAAGAGTTCATCATTATGAAACCAGCTTCACAAGAAATGTTAAAGGGACTTCTCTAAGTGGAAAAGACTATAAGTAGAAATATGAAAATTATATAAGGAAAAATCTCTTTGGTAAAGGCAAATATTCAGTAAAGGTAGTAGATCAACCACATATAAAGTGAGTAGGAATGTTAAAAGACAAAGGTAATAAAATCAGCTATATCCACAATAACTAGCTAAGGGATACACAAAACAAAAAGAAGTAAAATATGACATCGAAAACAGTAAACATGGTGGTGGGGGAATACAAATGCAGGATTGTTAAAATGCATTCAAACTTAAGAGATCAGGAACTTGAAATATATAAACACATATAAATTATATATATATATAAACTTCATGATATATATATAAACTTCATGGTAACCACAAACCAGAATCAAAAATAGATACATACACATCAAAGAAAAAGGAATTCAAAAATAACACTAGTCATCAAATCACAAGGAAAAAGAGCAAAAGAAGAAGAAAAGAACAAAAACGAACTATAAAAACAACCAGAAAACAGTTAACAAAATGGCAATACATGCATACCTATCAATAAGTACTTTAAATGTAAATGGACTAAATGCTCCAATCAAAAGATATGGAGTGGCTGAATGGATACAAAAACAAGACCCGTATATATGATGCCTACAAAAACTCACTTCAGATCTAAAGACATGCACAGACTGAAAGTGAGAGGATGTAAAAGTTATTCCATGCAAATGAAAATGAGAAGAAAGCCGAGGCAGTAATACTTATATCAGCCAAAATAGATTTTGAAACAAAGACTGTAACAAGAGATAAGGACATTACATAATGATCAAGGGATCAATCCAAGAAGAAGATATAACAATTGTAAATATACATGCACCCCATGTAGGAGCACCTAAACACATAAAGCAAATATTAATAGACAAAAAGGGAGAAATTTACAGTAACACGATAATATTAGGGGACTTTAACACCACACTTATATCAATGGACAGATCATCCAGACAGAAAATCAATAGAGAAACATTGGTCTTAAGTGACACATTAAACCAGATGGGCTTAATAGATGTATATAGAACATTATATCCAAAAGCAGCAGAATGCACATTCTTTTCAAGTGTACAATACATGGAACATTCTCCAGGATAAATCACATCCTAGGCCAGAAAACAAGTCTCAGTAAATTTAAGAAGATTGCAATCATATCTAACATCTTTTCCAATCACAGAACTATGAGAATAGAAATCAACTGCAAGGAAGAAAACTGCAAAAAACACAAACATATGGAGGCTAAATAATATGCTACTAAAGAACCAATGTGTTGCTGAAGAAGTCAAGGAAGAAATTTAAAAAAAGAGAAACACCTGGAGACAAATGAAAACAAAAACACAATGATTCAAAATCTATAGGATGCAGCAAAAGCAACTCTAAGAGGTATGTATATAGCAGTATAAGCCTACGTCAGGAAACAAGAAAAATCTCAAATAAACAACCTAACCTTACAACTAAATTTCTAAAAAAAAACCGAAGAACAAACAGAAGTCAAAGTTAGTATAAGGAAAGAAATCATAAAGATCAGAGCAGAAATAAAAATGAAATAGTGACTTAAAAAAATAGAAAAGATCAATGAAACTAAGAGCTGGTTCTTTGAAAAAATTAAAAAATGGGCAAACCTTTAGCCAGACTCATCAAGAAAAAAAGAGAGAGGGCCCAAATCAATAAAATCAGAAATGAAAAAGGAGAAGTTACAATCAACACCACAGAAATACAAAGGATAATAAGAGATTACTATGAACAATTATATACAATAAAATGGACAACCTAGAAGAAATGGACACATTCTTCAATTGTACACATTGTACAATCTCCCAAGACTGAATCAGGAAGAAATAAAAAATATGAACTGACCAATTACCAGTAAAGAAATTGAATTGGTAATTAAAATCTCCCAACAAAGTCCAGGCTCAGACAGCATCACAGGTGAATTCTACCAAACACATAAAGAAGAGTTAACACCTATCCTTCTCAAACTATTCTAAAACATTGCAAGGGAAAGAATGCTTCCGTACTCATTCTTCAAGGCCAACATCACCCAGATAACAAAACCAGACAAAGGTATCACACACAAAAAAGAAAATTACAGGCCAATATCACTGATGAATATAGATGCAAAAATCCTCAACAAAATACTAGCAAAGTGAATTCAACAGCACATTACAAGGATCATACAGAATAATCAAGTGGGATTTATCCTAGGGATGTAAGGATGTACAATATCCACAAATTAATCAGTGTGACACACCACACTAACAAATTGAAGAATAAAAAATTATATGATCATCTCAATAGATGCAGAAAAAGCTTTTCAAAAACTTCAACATCTATTTATGATAAAAAACTCTCAAGAAAGTGAGTATAGAAGGACCACACCTCAACATAATACAAGCCATATACGAGAAGCCCACAGCTAACATCATACTCAATGGTGAAAAGCTGAAAGCATTTCCTCTGAGATCAGGAATAAGACAAGGATGCCCATTCTCACCACTTTTATTCAACATAGTATAGGAAGCCCTAGCCACACCAATTAGACAAGAAAAAGAAACAAAAGTCATCCAAATTGGAAAGGAAGAAGTAAAACTGTTACTGTTTGCAGATGACATGATACTATACATAAAAAATTCTTAATACACCACCAAAAATCTACTAGAACTCATCAGTGAATTTGGTCAATTCGCAGGATACAAAATTAATGTACAGAAATCTGCTGCATTTCTATACACTAACAATGAACTATCAGAAAGAGAAATTAAAGAAATAATCCCATTTGTAAATGCATCAAAAAGAATACAGTACCTAGGAATAAATCTAACTAAGGAAGTAAAAGACCTGTACTCGGAAAACTGTAAGGCACTGATGAAAGAAATTAAAGACAACACAACCAGATGGAAAGATATACCATGTTCATGGATTGGAATAATTAATATTGTTAAAATGACCACACTACCCAAGGTAATTTACAGATTCAGTGCAATCCCTATGAAAATACCAATGGCATTTTTCACAGAACTAGAACAAATAATTCTAAAATTTGTATGGAAACACAAAAGACCCCAATTAGCCATAATTTTCTCAATCTTGAGAAAGAGCATAACTGGAGATATCACACTCCCTGATTTCAAACTATACAAATGAGGTACAGTCATCAAAACAGTATGGTACTGGCACAAAAACAGACACATAGATCAGTGGAACAAAATAGAGAGCCCATAAATGAACCCACTCTTATATGGTTAATTAATCTATGACAAAGGAGACAAGAATATACAGTGGGGAAGGACAGCCTCTTCAATAAATGGTGCTGGGAAAACTTGACAACTACATGAAAAGAATCAAACTGGACTACTTTCTTATACTACATATAAAAATAAATTCAAGGGCTTCCCTGGTGGCGCAGTGGTTGAGAATCTGCCTGCCAATGCAGGGGACACGGGTTCGAGCCCTGGTCTGGGAAGATCCCACATGCTGCGGAGCAACAAGGCCCGTGAGCCACAATTGCTGAGCCTGCGTGTCTGGAGCCTGTGCTCCGCAACTAGAGAGGCCGCGATAGTGAGAGGCCCGCGCACCGCGATGAAGAGTGGCCCCCGCTCGCTGCAACTGGAGAAAGCCCTCGCACAGAAACGAAGACCCAACACAGCCAAAAATAAATAAAATAAAATAAATTAATTAAAAAAAATACCTAGCTCCATCATTTAAAATAAATAAATAAATAAATAAATAAATAAATTCAAAATGGATGAAAGACTTAAATATAAGACCTGAAACCATAAAACTTCTAGAAGAAAACATAGGCAATAATCTCTTTGACACTGGAGTTAGCAATATTTTTTTGGATATGTCTCTTCAGGCAAGAAACAAAAGCAAAATTAAACAAATGGAAATGAGACTACATCAAACTAAAAAACTTTTGCACAATGAAGGAAACTATCAAGAAAACAAAAAGGCCACCTACTGAATGGTCAAAGATATTTGTAAATGATATATCTGACATGGGGTTAATCTCCCAACTATACAGAGAACTCATACAACTTGACATCAAAAAACCCCAAAGAATCTAATTAAAAAATTGGCAGAGTATATGAACATTTTCAAAAGAAGACATACAGGTGGCCAACAGGCACATGAAAAAAAAAATGCTCAACATTACTAATCATCAAGGAAATGCAAATCTAAACCACAATGAGATATCACCTCACACCTATCAGAATAGATATTATCAAAAAGACAACAAATAACAAGTGTCGATGAGGATATGGAGAAAAAGGAACCCTTATATATTGAGTTGGCCAAAAAGTTCATTTGGTTCTAAGTAAAACAAAAAGACACATTTTTCATTTTCACAAAGAACTTTATTGAACAACATATTCACTAACCAAACTAACTTTTTGGACAACCCAATACTATTGGTGGGAATGTAAATTGGTGCAGCCCCTATGGAAAACAATGTGAAGTTCCTCAAAAAATTAAAAATAGAATTATCTTATGACCCAACAATTCCACTCCAACGTACTTATCCAAAGAAAAGGAAAACATTAATTTGTAAAGATATATGCTCCCCTATGTTCATAATAGTCAAGATATGGAAGCAACCTAAGCTCCAGTAGTAGATGAATGGATAAAGAATAAGTTACCTATATAAAATGGAATATTACTCAGCCATGAAAGAGAATGAAATATTGCCATTTGCAACAACATGGATGGACCCTAGAAGATATTATGCTAAGTGAAATAAGTCAGAGAAAGACAAATATGGTGTAATTTCACTTACACATGGAATCTAAAAAAACAAAACAAATGAAGAAATGTAACAAAACAGAAAGATTCATATATACAGAGAACAAACTGATGGTTGCCAGAGGTGGGGTAGAAGAGAAATAGGTGAGGGAAATTAAGAGGTACAAACTTCCAGTTACAAAATAAATGAGTCACAGGTATGAAATGTATAGTATAGGGAATATATCAATAATTATGTAATATCTTGGTAAGTTGACAAATGGTAGGTAACTAGACTTAATTGTGATGATAATTTTGAAATGTATAGAAATATTGAATCACTGCTTTGTGAACCAGGAACATAGTATTGCTATACTTCAAAAACAAATAAACAAACTCATAGAAAAAGAGATCAGATTTGTGGTTACCAGAGGCGGGGGTTGGTTGGGGGGTGGATTGGGATGAAGGCAGTCAAAATGCACAAACTTCCAGTTGTAAGATAAGTAAGCACTAGGGATGTAATGTACAACATGATAAATATAATTAACACTTCTGTGTGTTAATACATGAAAGTTGTTAAGAGAGTAAATCCCAAGTGTTCTCATGGCAAGGAAAAATTTTTTTCCTATTTCTTTAATTTTTTATCTACATGAGATAATGGATGTTCATTAAATATATTGTGGTAATAATTTCATGGTCCACGTAATTCAAATCATTATGCCCTACACCTTAAACTTATACAGTGCTGTATGTCAATTACATCTCAACAAAAATGGAAGAAAAAAATGTCTATGAATCTATACAATTAATCCACATTCTGGATAAACACTACAATCTCAATCTGAAATAAATCCATGAATTATCATATGTCTTTGTATGTCTTTGGCAAATATACACACAAGAGATTATATACCTGTTATCTATTATGTAAATATAGGGTTTACTTTAGCTATGCCAGACAAAGTCAGAAAAATAAAGATGCTGTAGGCAGAAGGATTTATAACATTCACGGGGCTGGGGCAGGGGTGTTAATAATGTTCACAGCCACAGAAGAAATTAGAAAGAGTAAGATGGACCACAACAATGAAAACAGTACAATACAGTGAGAGAAACTGAATAAAGGCAACAAGATTTAGAGACTTGCAAGGGAGGCTGGGAAACATTGCTTTGTTACAGAATACAATGAAACCAAGTAAAGAACAAAATAAAAATAAGTTGGTTGAAAAAGGAGACATTCTAGGGAATTCAGGTAAGGAATTTGAGTTTGTTGGGTGTGAGGGTATTTGCAAATGCATATCTCTTCTTCCAGTTTCATGCCTGCAGGAACACAGATGGGAACCTAATAAGAAAAAAAAGGCAAGGTCTTTAGTTGGGGGCTTTAAGGGTGTTACCTCGTTATTATTATTCCTGAAGAGTACCAGCTTTCCATGTTCTTTAGTTTTTCTTTTGTTTCATAATGGCATTTGGGTAAAATTGCCTGTGTAATACCCTCCTAGACACATCAAATTTTGGGAAAAAACAATACTTTCTTCTTTATGTCATCGCTTCATGGTGGGCGAAGCTTGGGCTTCTCAGTGTGTTTGGACCATTGTCATGCATAGCTTCCTGTGTGAGGAAATCTAAAATTAACTCTGAGTACAAGAGGGCATGAGTTCAAATCCAGATTCTAGCAGTGTACATTTTGGTTCTGTAAGCTTCTGTTTCCTTATATGTAAAACTTGGAAAACAATTGCACCTAACTCGGAGGTTGTGAGATGTGAAATAAGCATAGTGAATGGAACATAGTGAATGTTCTGTAGCTGATATTGGTTCTTTAATATGAACAATCATATAGCCATCAACTCAGTCTTTATCTACCAGTTGCTTTGCTTAATGACTGAGTATTGTACTGATGGGAAAGCTCGTTCTGCCTAATCAAATGTTAACTTAATTCCGGGCATGATGGGGTATTTACCTGGTGTGCTAGTTTAGTTTAGAAAGATAAATAATGTTAGTGCATATGGGTGATAATATAAAAATTACTATAAATCTGGAAAAAACTGTATTTTAAAAGACACCTATTGTTTGGAACTGCATAGAAACCAGTCAGTATGACCTTGTGACTCCAGCAAGATGAGGTTTGGAGTGTCATGTAGTCGTGAGACTACAGGATGAAGAGAGGCAGGGCAGGCAGGGGCAGGGGTGATGCCTCTGGGACCCTTCTCACTTAACCAGATCCCACCAATATTTGAAAATGAGAGGAGATCAGTGAAGAAATGGATAATTCACAGGGCTGCATGCAAAGCAGGTTGGGCTGATAGCTTAATGGAGTTATCATACTTTCATCATTCTTCAGATCATCAAGTTCACAAGCAAATGCAGATGGGCATAGCTTCTGTGGTTGCTACCACTTGATTTGAAAGACATTTATTGAGAGAGTTGCTTTGGCAAAGAAAGAGCAAGAGATAATTTCTTAACGTTTAGGACCATGGTTCTTTATCCCCAGTACAAATTGTGCATCATAGTCTTTTACAACTGCAATTTTTTTTACTCGTGAAAGAATGAAAATCTTACTTTATTTATTTTTAAAATTTATTTCTTTATTTGGCCATGTTGGGTCTCAGTTGCAGCAGGTGGGCTCTTCGTCGTGGCGCGCAGACTCCTGAGCGCAGGGGCTCAGTAGTTAAGGTGTGCGGGCTTAGTTGCCCCGTGGCGTGTGGGATCTTAGTTCCCCAACCAGGGATCGAATCTGCATCCCCTACATTGGAAGGCATATTCTTAACCACTGGACCACCAGGGAAGTCCCTGAAAATCTTACTTTAAAAAGACAATAAATTGCTTAGATTTATTTTTGCTTTTAAAGTTCCAGTGATGCATTAACTTTAGTTAAAAGGGAACTTCAAAATCATTCTTTTATTCTATCTTATCTCCCTTGTCTACAGATCTATAATGTAACAACTCAATCTTCATGTGTAGTTTCTGCTAGTTCAGACTCAAGATATATTGCTTCCACTGTATTCTTTAGAACATTCCATGGCAGAGACATCAAATTAGTGTATATATTTTTTCTTCACTTCAACTATATTTAAAGTCTCACCAAATTTTTTTCTTCATCTTAGCTATATTAAATAAAAACATAACAAAAAAAGGGCAGGTACCAAATCCCTAATGCCTACTGTTTGCTTCTTATTTTTAAGAGAACTTCTTACAATAAAATCAGAATCAGAATATAAATGTGTCACCCAGAAATCTCTTAGCAGTATTGGTAGCTTTTCAAACTACACATTAAAATTTAGTCTTGTATTATTTTTTACATATCTTAAGGAATCTGAAGAATTTCTTCACCTTAAGCAATTTGAGTAAATGGGATTTTGTAGGGTTTTTGGCTGGGATTTTCTCAGTAGCCTCAAGGAAGATCTGACTTTCTCATCCATCCTTCTGTAATTAAATGACAGGCTTTTAGAGAGATGAGAGGCAGGCTGCCCACTCAGAAGCACCATCTCACCCTTCAGGAAGAGCTCCCAAATTAAGGATCCCAAAGATTCCATACAAGCAGCTACATAGAAATGAAGCTGGCGCTGCAGAGGTGATCTGGATGCAGTAAGAAATGCAGGAAGATGCCCACAAATAAAAAGTAAGTCTGTAATCTCTAACATGTGCTCTTCCTTGTCTTCTTTGGAGAATTTTAAACACTATTAGAGTTCACTCAACTGCTCTCCTCATCCAAGGCTGAATCATGGCTAACGTTTACTAAGGGAAAGTGGATTCTATCTCTTGGTCTTAAGAAAAATTGTTGAGTTTTTTCTCAGTCTCAGTGAAAATGGTAGTTTTCCTAGTGGAGGACTTAGGTGGTATAAATTATTTTGGGGAAATTGAGTTTTATCTTGCAGTCTTGCTCTCTTCCATTTACTAACTATTTGATCTCAGTCACTTTCTAAATCTCTGTCCACCAGTTTCCTGATCTATATAACTGAGATAATAATAATACCTATAAATGCTTGATAATTGTTCTATATTAATAATTATTGTTAAATTAATATGCTGGAGTAACCTCTCTACCTGATGACTTTTGGGTATAAAATGTCTTTGTCTGGTAGGTAAAGGACAGTGACATCAACATTGGGCATTACTGTTGGGCGTGGGATTAAGCTAGGGGTTGAGAAAAATGAAAACATGGTCCTGACCTTAGACACATTAAATTTTATTTTTGTGCATAAAAATATACAGTAAAAAAGTTGTTTTCAGTTTTGAAAATTTATTGAGCTATGCACTTTGTATACTTTTAATGCATATTATTTATCAATAAAAAGATAGAACAAAAAATAAACAATTTCTATGATAATCCTATAATGTGGAGTGTGAAAAAATGAAGACATTTATAGCCTAGTTGAAATTAGAAATTAGAATAAATAGCTTCCCTTTTTTTGGAACAACCACACTGATAATAAAGTAGAAATCATCATAAATCACCACGAACCTGGTTACCTTTCGAAAATTGGAGTTGGTTCCCAAACTGGATGAAAATATATGCCTATTTAGGGCTTCCCTGGTGGCGCAGTGGTTAAGAATCCACCTGCCCATCATCAAAAAATCTACAAACAATAAATGCTGGAGAGGGTGTGGAGAAAAGGGAACCCTCTTGCACTGTTGGTGGGAATGTAAATTGATACAGCCACTATGGAGAACAGTATGGAGGTTCCTTAAAAAACTAAAAATAGAACTACCATATGACCCAGCAATCCCACTACTGGGCATATACCCCGAGAAAACCACAATTCAAAAGGAGTCATGTACCACAATGTTCATTGCAGCTCTATTTACAATAGCCAGGACATGGAAGCAACCTAAGTGTCCATCGACAGATGAATGGATAAAGATGTGGCACATATATATATATAATGGAATATTACTCAGCCATAAAAAGAAACGAAATTGAGTTATTTGTAGTGAGGTGGATGGATCTAGAGACTGTCATACAGAGTGAAGTAAGTCAGAAAGAGAAAAACAAATACAGTATGCTAACACATATATATGGAATCTAAAAAAAAAAAAGGTTCTGAAGAACCTAGGGGCAGGACAGGAATAAAGACGCAGACGTAGAGACTGGACTTGAGGACACAGGGAGGGGGAAGGGTAAGCTGGGACGAAGTGAGAGAGTGGCATGGACTTACAAATACTACCAAATGTAAAATAGATAGCTAGTGGGAAGCAGCCGCATAGCACAGGGAGATCAGCTCGGTGATTTTTGACCGCCTAGAGGTGTGGGATAGGGAAGGTGGGAGGGAGACGCAAGAGGGAGGAGATATGGGGATATATATGTATATGTATAGCTGATTCACTTTGTTATAAAGCAGAAACTAACACATCACTGTAAAGCAATTATACTCCAATAAAGATGTTTAAAAAAAAGAAATGACATTTTCACATTGTAAAAAAGAAAAAAAAAAAGAATCTGCCTGCCAATGCAGGGGACACGGGTTCGAACCCTGGTCCGGGAAGATCCCACATGCCGTGGAGCAACTAAACCCGTGCACCACGACTACTGAGCCTGCGCTCTAGAGCCCGTGAGCCACAGCTACTGAGCCCCCGTACCACAACTACTGAAGCCCACGCGCCTAGAGCCCATGCTTCACAACAAGAGAAACCACCGCAATGAGAAGCCTGCGCACGGCACCCCAGCAAAGAGTAGCCCCCGCTCACCGCAACTAGAGAAAGTCCGTGCGCAGCAACAAAGACCCAACACAGCCAAAAATAAATAAATAAAATAAATTTATTAAAAAAATAGTTAAAAAAAGAGAAAATATATGCCTATCTATAGGACAACCAAAAGAAATGACTTGCTCTTTTGTGTCTACACTATTTGAATATGGCCTCCAAGAAAGTTTCAAGAAAATAAGTCTTCCAGAGGAATTTGCTAAATTAATCTGTGACCCACTAAAAGCAAGAGAGAGTTTTTCTTCTTACTCTAGCAGAGAAGTCCTGGGACAGAATGCCTGACCCTACTCTTATCGTATGCCTCTCTCTGAACCAGGCATGGAGTCTAGGGGGATGGAGTTCTCACTGCTTGGCTTGTAGCATCACGGGAAGTGAGAGCACTGTGACCAAAAGTCCCCAAGGCAGCATGTTTGGGGAAGATGGTTTCCTCAAGGAAGTGAAGATAGGCGGGCAATTCGTGTAGCATGTAAAGAAGTGTAGACGTTCTCCTGCTTGATCACAATTTCATAGTGGAGACGGGGGACTGATTTACAGATGACAGGTGCAGTTTCGGCAGGACCAATGAGGACAGTAGCTATGGGGAGGAGATGTGATAAGAGTGGTCTGATATTAAGATGTAGTGTCTACAGAAGTGACTATGAACTAAAAGTAGGATCCAGGGTTTCCCCAGATATCCAGTTTGGGTGACTCGAGGATAGTGGTGACATTCTTACTGAAAAAAGAGATAAGAAGAGAAGTCAGTTGAGGCAGAAGGAAGATAATGAGTTTAGTTTTGGACATGATAAGCTGTAGAAAATTATAATAAGTTGGGAAAATATAAGTGAAACCATACAGCAAAGTTTTTAAAAAGCTAGATTCTTTCGACAAATCAAAGATTTACGTAATTGAAAACAGAAGGAAAAGAAAAAAGAGAAAGGAGAGTTCAGTAACTGAGTTTCTTCTGGCAAAACAAGTTCATTGTGTAGTCAGCTTTATCTGGGTAATGAAGCAGCTTTAGCCTTCTATCTAGAATATCTTTGTTTCACTGCGCTTTATCATTACTAAGAATACCACTTTAAAGAATATAATGTTTCTCATTTCAAAGTAATTCATACGTTTTAGGGACAATTTGAGAAAAGCAAAATAAAGCAGTTCATCATGTACGATAATAAATATCTTGACACAGTCCCAGGTTTTCAGTTATTAAAAATAACTTTTTCCGTTATAAGAAACAGCCTAGCAGTACAGAAGAAGATCACCTAATTAAGATCACTTAAATTTCAATACCTTGAGTAGCCACTGATAGTATTTTGACTATGTTTTCATGCATTTCATACACACACACTTACACACACATATATACACATGTAGATGCAAATTTATTTAAATAGAGTCATATCACATATACTCTTTTATCATGGACATCTCTATATTTTTTTAAACTATCTTGTTATTATGGTTTTTCTGTGTGCTTTCCTTCTTCTCTTTTTCATTTCTTTATTCTCTCTGCAAAGCAACTTAATTATATATATATATAATTAGTAAAGTATGTATTTTGTAAATATATATATGTTTATATGTGTGTTTATAATGTGTGATATGAAAATATGGAGGAATCAGTCATTGTTTTAAAATTGTTTTTAAAAACTAGAGTCATATTATAGATACTTTTTGTACTAAGGGGCTTTTCCCCCTTAATAATACATTGTGAAAGTCCCCCCAAGTCAGTTGCATTAGGTATAATGTAAGAGTGTCTCATCTGCTTGAGAGTAACTTTCCTAAGAGCAGGGACAGTATCATATTTGTTTTCTGTAGGACCTAGTATCTCACAGTATATAGCAGGGACTTGAGTATGAATATGCTGATATTATCAATAGTTTGAAGCCAAGCACTTGAGAATAAAAATATCTGGGCTGAGCAATTTGTCAAAGCTTATTTATGTGAAGCATGAAGTAACTTAACACTCCACGAGTAAAAGTTAATACTTTTACTCCCATTTCACACATGAAGAAAATGAGGTGCATAGACTTAAAATCACTTTTCCAAGAACACAAAACCTGTGCATTGCAAGCTACTGCCCTCCACTCTCACAAATGCCAAATGGTTGTTTTGTAAAGTAAATGGTAACCATGATAAAAATCAACAGGCCCCTCTCATAAGAGGGTAATTCGTCTTGAGGACTCACACCACATTCTTTGCCTGGAGCTTTTCACGCTTCTCCCATGGTCACAGTTTTCCTCTTTAGAGGTCTTCTACGATGTGTAGCGGACATCAGTTTTCACATTCCGTTTACAGAGGAGAAGAATGAGACACAATGAGGTTAAGTTATTTGATCAAATGACGTAGGAGAAGTCAGTAAAGGAAAGAGACAGAGGAAACAGTCCTATTGATCCCCAGGCTAGAATTCTGCCTCCCAATTAAACCTGAATTCTGGAAAACCCCACACAGCTTAAGTTTTGTTATAAATGTGAATCTCAGCACTTAATGTATAGCTTTTAAGGGGAAGAAAAGCAGGAAATGTGGTGCCTGGTTTGGAGCTGGTGCGTAGTTGGGAATGCAGAGCCAGGCTGCATCTCTCCTGAGCTGGGTGTGCTGTGCAGATGGCCTGCATCAGCGTCTCCCAGGGAGCTTGTTGAAAGGCAGAGCCTGGGTCCACCCACTGAATCAGAATCTGGACGATGGAGTCTGGAATTTGGGGGATGCACTCTGTGGTATACACTTTTAATAAACATGTCAGATAACTTTCATGCATGCTAATATTTGAGAACAATTGCTGTGTCCTCCAAAGGACCCTCTTGGGCATCCTGGCTTAGTGGGAAAGGCAGCCATTTCCCGTACCACAGGCTCTTGGGGAAGTTACTTAAATTCCCTGATTCTTGGTTTCCACATCTATAAAATGGGGATAATAACACTCATTAATGCATAGGGTTATTATAAGATTAAAAGTAATGTATGTAAAGATTCTGGCACTCAGTGATTAACTCTGAAGGGCATTCAGCCTAAATCATAATAAGAGCAAAATCTTGTGAACGTATCTTAGAAAACATGAACCTGATTAATTTCGTATGGTTTTCGGTTGGGAAAGAATTTCGAAGAAAGGAAGTTAGAAATCCAGTGATATGCGGTGACTAACCCCTAATGAAGGTCAAGATTTTCAAAACCTATGTGAAGCACCATCACTCCCTCATGGCGTTTTTTAGGAAGAGATGGACGGGTAACGTAACAGGAAAGCAGACCCAGGCACAGGCATGGCGTAGAAGAGGGCAGCTGTGAAGTACATTCAGATGGGGTGGTACTATTCAGATAATGGTGATAAAACTATGTTGAATTAGGTGCCAAAAGGTGAAGCAGTGATGCCAGACAAACTGGAAAAGAGCAGCACAGATATAGGCCTCTCGGAAAAGATTAGGGTATGCCAAATCAGAAAAACAAAAAACGCAGGACCCTCATGAATTATAACTTTGTCAATGCATGTGATAGAAAAAATTCATACGTTTTCTCAAAAAGAGAAGCAAACAAAAAATGAAATTTAGAAGCAATTCTGATGAACAACGTGAGAAATTTTATCAAGGGAGCTTTTTCGATGAGACTAGGAGTAAGTCACCATCTCCCTTTAGCTTTAGAGATCTCAACTGTGAAGAGACTAACTAATTGCTTCTTAAGACCTGTTTCAGTGGGAAAATCCCCTGATTCCATAATAACATAATAAAATGCCGGCTTTCCTCTAATTTTAAGTCCTATCTGAATTGGGAATTTTAACAAAAGATCATTTCCATTGGTAGGTTTTCCTATGTTGTGCATCTTGTTTTATGTTCTGTTATGTGTTGTTCCTTTCTACAAAACCAAGTTAATCAAATTGCGGGAAGAAAATATGAACAGTTACCATTTTTGAGCGCTTAGGCGCTTAGGCTCAACTAACTTAGGCTTAGTTAACTTAGGCTGGGCACTTAGTTAACTTAGGCTTAGTTAACTTAGGCTGGGCACTTAGTTAAGTCCTAAAGGTAAGTATCAATACTATTATGATGCCCATTTTATTTATGAGGAAATTGAGGAACAGGTTAAAAATCACCAAGCTGGTCAGGGTCACAGGGGGCATTGGACCCGTGCCTCAGTCTACGCACTAGTTACAATTTGGAGACAGGAAGGGACCACTCCCTGTTGTTCCAGGTACAGAATTTAGGAGAGAAGGTCTTGATTCCATCAGCAACTGGAGAAACCTTAACTTGTGTTAGATTCTGTTATACATCCACTCCTGTATTTGCCCTGCTTTCTATTCCTGGAATCATCCCCTCAGAGACCCAAAGCGTAACATTACAGCAATGAAATGAGCCATCTGTCCCTGAATGTTTTGGCTACAAAGTTTTATTTTGGATCCAGTAGGCGGGGAGGGGGGGGCGGGGCGGAGATCTGACAGGGATTCTGCAGGGTGAAGTCCAGGGCAAAGGTCTGGTAATGACTTTGCTTCCACCCCTGGAGGGCTTCCACCTGCCTGCTCCTTAAGTTTATTTTGATGCTCTTGGAAATATTAGCAGGAAATGATTCTGTCTACTGTCATACTGCTTCACTTTTGTTATCTGGAATGGAGGAGAACTTACCTGATGACGTAGAGGGAAAAGAAACAAAATATTTTAAGCGATGGGGCTTCCCTGGTGGCGCAGTGGTTAAGAATCCACTTGGCAATGCAGGGGGCAAGGGTTCGAGCCCTGGTCTGGGAAGATCCTACATGCCGGGAGCAACTAAGCCTGTGCTCCACAAATACTGAGCCTACCCTCTAGAGCCCGTGAGCCACAACTACTGAGCCCATGTGCCCAGAGCCCGTGCTCCGCAGCAAGAGAAGCCACCATGATGAGAAGCCCGCACACAACAACGAAGAGTAGCCCCCGCTCACCGCAACTACAGAAAGACCACGCACAGCAACGAAGACCCAAGACAGCCAAAAATAAATAAGTTAATTAAATTAAAAAAAAAAAAGAAAAAATTCCTTAAAAAATATTTTAAATGATGATAAGACAATTTTCAGTCTGTGGCTAAGAATACTTAGAATATTCTTTATTTTTAAAAATTAAAAAATTATGCTTACGTTTAGATTCCCAAAAGTTATTTTTGAAGCGAAGTTTTCTGCTTTGATAAAGATTCCCCATTAAACAAAAAAGTGTGGAGTTTAACAAGGCTTGCATTTCAGCTTAGGAAGCCAAGATAGGTAACACATTTAAAAAAACTGAATGCAGGAAGAAAACTTCATTATACTTGCATGAATACATCAATTATTAATCAAAATCAAAATCAAAATCCATGTTTAATGACTAGGAAAAAAAAAAAAAAAACTTCCTGACACTGGCCTCAGAGATGGGCTTGAGTGTACAGGAACCAGGAGATGTACTTACCAGGAAACTAGCTAGGAGTAACTTTTGTTCCAGCCATACAGAAAAAAGCACCTCAAAATTCTTACTTCTATTAACTTCTCAGCTTTCAGCAACGTGGCTGGTAATTTACCATTTATAAACCTGGGCTCATCTTAATAACCTCATAGGTTTGGGCATTTGGGCAATATATAGGCATTAAATTGGTTTAAGATATCTACCTAGAACACCTCAGTACCATGATTGCCATCATCCCTCGGCAGATAATTCACAAAGCATTTTAACATTTGCTAGTACCTTGTTGTCCACCTGCAAGAGATAAAACTGACCCTTGTGATAAAGGAGACAAGTCATTTTAAATAAGCAATTGAGTAAAATAAATAATGTGATATATTTTTATCACATGTAAGTGGAAGAACAAAGTGCATAAAAGTGGCTTGGCAAACAAAGGGAATTCAAAAGATTTATAAGGTTAGCCAGGAAAGAACCAATTATTCTTTGCACAGAGTAGGTTTTCTTGTCAGGTGGTGTGAGGCTGAGAGAGCTCAATCACAGGGGTCCCCCATCTCAGCAGACAGGGAGTTCCTGACACTCTGCTTACAGAGTAGCCAAAAGCAGTGCAGACCTGGTCAGGGAAAAGCTACTACATTAGTCCCAGAGGAGCCTGATGGGTGATAGAAGGCAGCAAACAGAGCTGCGTCAAGGGCTCAGGACCTGGGGAACAGGTCAGGAGATGAAGTGCAAGATGGGTCCAGGCTGATTTCAAGACATTAGCTATGAATGAAAGAGAGGATATAAAGGTATTGTCGAATTAAAAGTATGGAGTCAGCAGGACAGCTGTGGCCTCTTATTTTTTGTAGAGCAAGGTTGGATATTTTAGCACGTTTTCTAAAATCATGTATTCAGGAGAATTGGTTGCTGAAAAATTGTTGCTACTTTCTTCAAAGGACCATGGTTGGTTTCTTTAAGATACTTCTTTGGAGTGTAAACAGTACGCCACTTAAACTTTGCAAGTTTCATGTCCAGAAATTTAGACATGATTCTCAATATTATTTCTTTTTTTTTTTAATTTAATTTTATTTTTGGCTGCATTGGGTCTTTGTTGCCGTGCACGGGCTTTCTCTAGTTGCAGCGAGCTGGGGCTACTTTTCATTGGGGTGCACGGGCTTCTCATTGCGGTGGCTTCTCTTGCTGCGGAGCACGGGCTCTAGGCGCGCAGGCTTCCATATTTGCAGCACGCGGGCTCAGTAGTTGTGGCTTGCGGGCTCTAGGGCATGCGGGCTTCAGTAGCTGTGGCGCACGGGCTTAGTTGCTCCACGGCACGGGATGTGGGATATTCCCGGACTAAGGATTGAACCCATGTCCCCTGCATTGGCAGGTGGATTCTTAACCACTGTGTCACCAAGGAAGTCCCTCAATATTATTTCTAACTGCTTCTTCCCGTACTTACAATATCTTTATCTTTTGAGGCTATGACAAGCCTAACAACATTTTTATTAATTCTACTGGCTAAGTGTGGTAGGCAGAAATCTAAAAAGGGTCCCCCAAGATTCCATGCCCCCCAATCCCTGGAACCTGTGAAAGTGGTGTATTATATAGCAGAGTTAACCTTTTGAAAGGGAGATTATCCAGGTAAGTCTAATCTAATTACAGGAACCCTTAGAAGCAGAGAGCTTTCTCTTGCTGATGGCAGAAGAGGAAGAGAGTTGCAAGGCAGGAGCAGGAGTTCATATACTATTGTTGGCTTCACAATGGAGGGGGTCACGTGACAAGGAATGCAGGTGGTCTCTAGAAACTGAGAGCAGCCTTGGGCTAAAAGCCAACACGGAGATGGAGGCCTCCGCCCTAGGTAACTAGGAGCTGTCTTCTGCCCACTGTTTGAATGCATCTGGGAGCAGATTCCTCTCCGGAGCATCCGGATAAGAGCTCAGCCTATGTGGCACTTTGACTTTGGCCTTGTGGAACCCTAAGCAGAGAACCCAGCCAAAACCATGAGACTTTCAACTTACAGAACTGCAAGATAATAAATGAATGTTGCTTCAAGTTGCTAGTTTGTGGCAATTTGTCACCCAGCAGTAGATAAACATGTTATCTGTTATGTCTAGACCAATGGGACTCCTGGCTGGCTGAGTGATGGAATAAATAAACCTCATCTAAGCATTCATTCTAAATTTCCATGATCCTGTAGCTTCATCTTCTATGACATTTCTTTTTTTTTTTTTAATATATACATTTATTTATTTATTTATTTATTTTTGGCTGTGTTGGGTCTTCGTTTCTGTGCAAGGGCTTTCTCTAGTTGCGGCAAGCGGGGGCCACTCTTCATCGCGGTGCGGGGGCCTCTCTCTGTCGCGGCCTCTCGTAGCGAAGCACGGCTCCAGACGCGCAGGCTCAGCAATTGTGGCTCACGGGCCTTGTTGCTCCGCAGCATGTGGGATCTTCCCAGACCAGGGCTCGAACCCGTGTCCCCTGCATCGGCAGGCAGATTCTCAACCACTGCGCCACCAGGAAAGCCCTATGACATTTCTTCACTGGCATTCATTCTACTTTGTTGGGCACAGGAGTATGATGAGGCTTCCGTGTGCTCTTCTCTGACAGCCTGGAATGAGTGAGGCTGCACTTAATTGTGAATCAGCTGGTGCAGGATTTAGCTGCTGAAGTCAGGTTCCCCTGCTGCCCTGTGCAGTGAAATCACCCAGATGGTAAAGATTAGCCTCAACTGTCTCTCACTCCTTGAAATTCTTTTCATTTACTGGGATAAAATGTAAAAAAACAAAAACGAAAAGCAAATTCATCACAGGCTGCTATGATTGGAGTGTTGCAGATGGAAAAACAACTCTTTAATATCAGGCAGATTTTCAAAAGGTTACTGGGGAATGCAGCACTTGCTGCTATTGCACTTGGACAAATGTTCTGGAGAGTTTGTGCTGCTTACATTTTCATGAAGGAGCTGTCATTCGGTACATATCAGTGTGAAAGAGAGGCAAAGCCAACTAAATCTGGAAGGTTGTCCCACCTTCCCTTTAGAACTGGGGCTTTGAAACCGTTTAAAAATGTGAACAGAAAAAATGACCTGCTTTGTTTTATCGTCCTTCTCTCCTCGTCCTAAGTGTGAAAAGAGGCAAAAGTCCAAGCAAAAGCTCTATCTTTGGGTCTGATAAACTAATGTCAAGTTACCCTTAAATGTGCTTAGAAGGACACAGCCCCTATCTACTGGGTAGAACCATGGTGTAGCAATCATGAGTCCCAGTCCCGGATCTTTTCTTACCAGAAAAGAATTTTCTCATCTCAAAAATAGGGAAGACAATGCTTATCTCCTAGGGCTGTCGTGAGTGTTAAGCGGGAAGTGTTTGGAAAGCCTTTAGCACTGTGCCAGGCAGTTGTAAGGGCTCCATGGAACAGCTTTTGCTGTTATTTTTACTTCCTGCTTCTCTGGAAAAGGCACAGAGTTGTGTGCCTGGAGCACACTGGTTAATTCCTGATATGGCTCTTGCAGCTCAAGATTTAATTCTTTTAGCTACCAGTGAGCAATAGCTAAGCAGCACAAGAATTACAGGACCCTCTGAAGCTGGAGGGTTATTAACTTAGTTAAAATGTGCCAAGCACTTTCAAATACAGCACTACTTTAAGGGCTGTGTTTAGAAACGATCCTGATAGACATATGACATTCTGTGTACATGATTATATCTTTGGAAATACACACCTAGTTGACAATCATTCTCAATTATAATATAGGTCGATGTGGAGAGTACAGAGCCTTATAGCAGGATTTTGAAGGTAACTAATGTCTATATCAGATTTTATAGTTTATAAAGTGTTCCATAGCAATTATTATAATAGTCCTTTTAGGTTATAATAAAGCATCATCATCATTATTATTATCTCCATTATATGAATGACATTAAGATTCAGGAAGGTAAAGTGACTCACCCAAAGTTCTTCATTAAATTCCTAGGGAATAAGATTCTAATTTTTCTCTCTAAATATCTTTCTGAAGGACAACTTACTTCTAAGAAATTATTGATACACTTAATTGGGGAAAGACAGATTAATTCTTTTATGCCACCAGAAAACCAAATTAGAGATTATCTCTATATAATACAATGATTTATAACAATCTCGATTGGTTATCAAGACAGGTAAATTAAGAAATCAAAGTTACAAACCTTCAATGTATCTGTACATAGAATATAGTTGAAGAATGGAGTGATGTTGTATTTGCAATATTTAGAAAGATGGTGGAGCCACACAATGGGTTTCCTAGGCAGTTCAATTTCTTCCTTTACTCATTCACAACATAAACTTTAGAGAAAAGAGAGACACATTTTGTCATTTACTTTCCCTTCTAATTGTATATCTGTGGTTATGGAAAAGTAAACCTCTTGCCTGTAAATTCAGAGAGCTGAAAAAAATTCTGGAGTCGTAGCCACTTAGAAGCTCATTTATAACAGATCCATAATTTCAGCATTGTGAAGTCACTTCATACAGATCTATCTCTTCATCTGTTTTCCTTGCTCTGTCTACATTTTGAAACAGGCGGACTCTCGGTAGTAAAACCACTAAGGGCAATGTTACTACATAAACATTGCAGAGGAAGAAGTCATAGACTGACCCTCTGGAGAGTGTGTTTGAAGAATGGGCAACCTTACCCCATTTCCTTGGTGATACTGTTAGAAATTACAGATTGGTCATGTAATCAAGATATTTGTGTTGTGCATCCCACTAACTAACCAGCTGTTGATTTTCCTCCAATAGATAATATTCTCAGTTGCTACCCAAGCATCAGTGTTTTCTGTGATTCCCAAAGCACAGGGCCTTGGGCAGTTGTTTGCAATTTGCCATAGGTTGCCTTGCGTTAACACATACATTTTGATACCTGTGATAGCAACAGTTCTACATATTTAACTCTAGTGCAATTTAGAACAATACCTCTAAACTTCCGTGGACTTCTGCCTTGGGGTGATGAGATTTAGATAATCTGACACTGTTAGTGAAATCAAAAGGAATCTATCACCTGGGGAAAAGCATAGGTCTTTTAGATAAGTATAAAAGTAATCATAAACCAGGGGAGTCCAATATGTTCTTTCCTTAGGGGTTGGGGAAGGATGGGGGGTGATTTCAGAGTATTCTGGTTTGCACTGTAAAATGGGTACCCAGAGGAGGTTGTTGCAGGGGGAGGTGAGCTGGGATGCGTGCAGGGGGTCCTTGGGAAAGTGAACGGAGGAGCTGAGCTGTCAGCACACATTCGGCCCCTTGGTCTCTCCCTCTCACTCAGTTTGTGGTATATTTTGATGTTATCAGAGCATCTGAGTTAATGAGGAGTTTTGGTCTTTGTGATGGCAAGGAGAAATGTACTATGTACCACGTCTTATTCTGGAGCTGATGAGGACCAGGGAGTTGCCTGACCACTGCCAAATATCAGTCAGGAGGACTGAGCATCCAACGGCAGGAGCAAGAGTCCAGGACCCTTTCTCAAGTGGACCAAAGGGCAGGGGGCTGCCTCAGCGACTTGTCCAGATCAGCCCATACGGAACAGGATGTGAAATGGGAGTTTTCCTGTTGCATCATTGGGGGATTAAAAGCACCACGTACCTCACATTCTGCATTTAGACTGACAGCAGCAGGAAGGCCAGCTACTACCCCCAGGGTGTAGTGGGGGGTGCCAGTGCCGAGAACTGGCCCTGTAACCAACCGCCTTCCCTGCTTTCCCTCCCAACTAAAGCCCCCAAGTTAACATGGGGGGAGAGGGAGATAAAACGCTGCCTTTAAAAAGGTGCTGTACTTGTGCAGAGAAGTGATTCTTTCTGCATATATACATTATCACCTCCCAAGACAAAGAAGGGAGATCCCAAGATAATTGCCAAGACAGTTTGCGGGGTGGGGTGGAGTGAGGGTGGAGAGTGGAGTGAGGGGAAGGGGTTCCTGAACTCTTCTGCTCTCTCCAACCCCCGCGGAGCATATAAGTTATCAGTTGATTTCATGCCCTGGATGTAAGAAGCAGTGGCTAAATCAATACCACTGAACCCATTTGCAAGAGGAAAGAATTTTTAAATAAGTTTTCCTAGGCACACAAATAGATGAACTGCCGGGATAGATTATTCCTCTCATTTCTAGAAAACAGAATAGGAATAGATTCTTTCCACTAGAACAGAAAGAGTTTCTTTCTTGTCATTCTTTATACTGTTTAATGCCCAAAGAGTAAGGCAACGTCTGTAGTTATTTGGATAAAGTGTTGCCACTGAGATTGCCTGCTTTTTGATTTAAAAAAATACATTTTCTTTTTTCTTGATCAAGGAAATTTTATCTGCCTTCCTACTTCCAACCTGACTAAATGTAATCATCAAGTTGCCAAAATAAGTTACCTTTAAATTGAGAGTTTTATTGGAACAATCAACATAGATGGCTACCACCATCACAGTATGAAGGGCCACAAATACATCGCCTTGAATGCTCGGAGGAACTTTCTGGAAGAATATAAATTTTACTCCCACATGCTTTTGATTTTATAGGCAACCATAACTTCTGGAATTCCTAATAAAGAAGAAAAAGAAAGGTTATTTTTAGTGGATGCTTTTAGAAGAAACAATTCGACATACTCTGCCAGCAGCCTTAAAGGCTGTGCAGGTGCCTCATAAATACCCAGGTTTCACCTATGTTAGGAACACATTTACTGCTTTGATGCTATTAATAATACAGACATTTACTATCCGGTATGACTCCATAGGAGAGCTTACATCAAGCGCACTTAGATCACAGGATCTAAGAAAAGCTGACTTTTGGGTACACTTGAAAAAACAAAGTGATGAGATATACTCTTGGCTGTGGATTAGTGACTATTCATAGATATCAAAGGTTTTTCTTTTTTCTGCTCAAGATCTTCTTATACGAAATGACGCGTCATTTTTTGACTTTTATATATTTATATATTTGAATATATATACACACACATGATCATTTTCAAAGAAGTTCACCATGTTTTAAAACTACTGTTTTCTAGATTCCTTTTCCATAGACTTTTTTTTCTCACACATCAATGAAGGTACTTCTAAAAATAACAACTATAATGAAACATTTGCAGTGAATTACTAAACTCTTCAAAGGGATTCTTTTTTCTCTTTACTTTTGGGTATTCTGGAAGGGTTTGTTTACCCCTGTCTAATCCACCTCTGGATTCTCCAGCCTAGCTGTGAGAGTAACCTCAGGCCACAGCGCCAAACTTCTTTGCTCCTGACTAGAGGAATTTTTTTTTAAAAAACTATGCACCTTTCGATCATTTTAAAACCGACATCTATATTTTTAAAAATTATATTTAAATAAATTCTTTTTTTTTTTGTTACTAGGAGATAGAAAGTATTGAACATCTTGTAAAATGACATGAAGATTGAGCTGTAATTGGATAACTATTTCACGATATGATTTGATGAAATACGTTTTAATTACCTTATGAAATAAAGCACACGGTACAGCAAAGAAGGCATGTGAAATTTTATAGCCATGGGGTTTTCCAAAGTATCTTAAATTTTTTGGTAGTCCTGCAAAGCACTCTAACTACAATTAAAAGAATCAATGTCACTGATATATTTCCTCAGTTGTTTTGAATTCAGAAAAATTACAAAATGGGCTAATATACCTTCCTTTTAATGCAAGCCTCACCTTAACGGATAAATATATAAAACCGGGAAAGATAGGAGGCCCTGTTTAAGATGCCTTAATTAATCACGAAGGAGTCTTCTCCCAAACCAGTCTTTCCCTGTATGCCTTTGTTTGGGGACTTGGAGACTTTTACACCCCAGGGAAATGCCCAGTAGTGACATTTGGTGTGTATGTGTGTGTAGGTATGCCTTTCTTCTGTAAAACGGGAGAAAGACTGTGGAGAGGTACCCTCATTCTCAGGGAAACAAGTTTTTAGAAAGAGCACATATGAAAGTTGAAGATCTGGAAATTGAGTCTCTTAAAATTATTTGTGTATACAAACCCCTGAGCATTTGCAAAGCCCAATGTAAAGACCAACTGTCTAGGCAGTATCTTCCTTGATCTCTTACAAATCTCTTACAGTTTTACAAGGCACCAAGGAAGTGAGTCTCAATCTACTCTTAGTCCTTGGTTTCCTTGTTGTAGTGAGGTTGACTAATTAATAAACATGTGAATATGACAATGTCAAGATTCCATGGTGTGCTAGTAAATGTTTAACAACTGGCTCTTGGGGGAAAAGGAAGCCTGATTTATAGCATTTGCCCATTTCTGTGGTACAAATACTCCCATCATGGGTCTATTTCAAGCTACACCATGAAGTCATCTGGCTTGCAAAATTCCTGAAATTAGCAGTCAGGTCTCAGGCTCTCATGAGCTGGTCCGAGCCAGCTCCAGCACATCAACATGTCATGATTTATTAATTATGCTGTCCTGATCAGAATCAGCTGGAGGGGCAGTGGGTTTGCGGTCCCCCAGTATTTTTCAGTATGCATGCTTACATTAACATACTTATAAAAAAGCAACACCTCTCTTCTGGTTTCCACTTGACACCTCCCTCTCCATCTGTACCATTCTCTGCCCTTGTACCTGGAAAGGTGACTAACCTGTCCTTCCTTGGTGACAGCCCTTACTGTGGTTTCCTCCAAGTGTGTGCAAACCACATTATGCTTCTGGGACCACAATTAGGCAATTGAACATATGTCTATTTTCTAATATGTTTTAGAAAACATAGTTGTTGTTAAAATGTCTTGTTTTGTTTGTTTCTTTATCTTTGCAATTTGGGTTATATATTTTGTGTACTTGTAAAATACTATTTGAACATGAAGATACCATTATACTTAATGAGTCATGTCCTCTTGATTTAGTCCCTTGGAAGCAGACCCTGAGATAAGTATTTTAGTGCAGCTTGTGCAGTACAGGAAACACCAATAGGGGAGCAGGGAAATAATACAGGGAAAGGAAGGCAGCCAATAAAAGGTGCATTATTAAGGCAGCTACTAAAGTGAGTGACTAGTGCTTGCTTCTCTGGGTAAATTCTAGTGAGCAGTGTAAACACAAGCTTCAGAATTCCCCTGCCTGAGAGGCAGGGAGCTGGGACATGGTTGAGGGCTGCTTCGGAGGTTGTTCATTCCTGGTCCTTCCATTTTGTTAGGTATGTGGGCAGGTTGGCCCTCAGTCCTCAGGCCAGAGATGCAAATATTGGCAGTTGGAAAAGGCCCAAGCACACTGAAATGTCAAAGAGTAAGGGTGGGCACAGACAACAGCTGCTGTGTTTAAAAACTTTCACCAAATATGGGTGTGCTTTTTTAGTATTGTTATTTTGTCTAGAATCTCCAGTTTCTTATACAGCATGTGCATGGCACCTAAGGAGACCAAAATCAAATCAATCACATCTGTTGACCAGGGCTTCTAGCATTAGGTGGATGTTCCTATAAGAATCTCATAGGAAAACAGTACCAAACACAAAAGCCAGAGACCCCACTTATTCTTTTTCGGCCGCACCGTGCAGCATGTGGGTGGGATCTTAGTTCCCCAACCAGGGATCGAACTTGCACCCCCTGCATTGGAAGTGTGGAGTCTTAACCACTGGACCTCCAGGGAAGTCCCGACCCTACTTATTCTTTAATGCATCAAAGTTTGAGAGTATTTAGAAGCTGATTCCCAAATACTGGAAGAGGAAAGTCTATTATGAAACAATCATTTGGGGTTCTATGGGTCCTGGGATGCCCTGCAAGACCTCCTTTCTCTGGAGGTGTGGCAACCTCAGAGAGCATGGAAGCTCCGCGCCCCTTCCCACATACCTTGCGCTACGCATCTCTCCCATCTGGCTATTCCTGAGTTTTATCCTTTTATAGTAAACTGATAAACATAAGAAAATGTTTTTCTGAGTTGTGTGAACGACTTCAGCAAATTAATCAAACCCATGGAGGGGGTGATGGAAACCTATAATCTATATATAGCGGGTCAGTTGAAGCACAGGCGATGACCTGAACTTGTGATTGGCATCTGAAGTGTGTGTGGGGGGTGGGGTGGGAGGGGCAGTCTTGTGGGTTTAACCTGTGGAATCTGATGCTTCCTCCAGGTAGATAGTGTTAGAAATGAGTTGAATTGTAGGGCACCCAGCTAGTGTCCGAGAATTGCTTGGTGTGAGGGAAAAAACCCACACATTGGAATTGGTGTCAGAATCTCCAAAGCAGACATGTGGATGTTCACCAACTCTGCTTAGGCATTTTAAAGAGGAACTCTTCTCCCTTTGTCTGTGACACAGTTTAATAATATTTTGCCTCCTCCTCACTCCCATCCTCCAATATATGTCTTCCTAGATTCTCTGCCATAAACACGGAGTATTTTTAAAATTTCTTTTATACAGACTGTTTTCTTAAAAATTAAATTAGAAATTGTGCTAGTTACAGCAACTCTTCCAGGAAGTCTTCCCTGACTTCACATCTCTCTGGCTTCCTATCCTCCAGTAGAGGCTTTCCTCATGGCACTTGCCACTTGTATGGAAATGATGTGTTTTGTAATGGTGGTTCCTGCAAGACTGCAGGCTCCACCAGACTTTGTTTTCTCATCTTTGTATCCTCATCCTTGAACAGTGTCTGGTAAATAGTGGGTATCAATAAATACCTACTAAACAAAACCACATTGCTCTTTAGGAGCATATGAAAGAAAGTCAGGAAGATAAACATTCTTTGTGAAACAAAAACATTTATGAGTCCTTTTGAAAAGTGAATGTTCATTTTATAAGCTATAAAAGCTGATAGACTTTCATAAACTTGCATTTGTCGTTAATTCCTAAAAGGATTGATTTGGTTAGTGTTCCTGCAGCAAAAATATTCCAACTATCCATGACCTTGGACCAATCACCTATGTGTGTCTGTGTGTGCTTTTTTTGTTGTTGTTACGTCAGAGAATGAACATGGGCCTTTTAAAGGACACCGTAGACAGCAATATGATCTATGGTGATCAAGATCATTATAAAGGCAGTTTGACAATAAATCCCTTAATTCAAAGAATTTTTAGTAAAGATTACATCATTTGTTGAAAGGCACTAAAGGCAAGAGAAAATAAGAGAGGCTAAAAAAAAGACGGCGAACTCGTTAAAAATTTCATCCTAACAACTTGTATAAAATTATGCAAAAAGGAAAATGTTGGTCTGATGACCTGAGAAATTCCCTTTGTGGAATACGACTAAGAAATGAAAAATTTTCAAGAATGGGTTATGGAAATATGTTTTGTTTCGTTACTGTAGGGTCACACCCTGTATACTCAAAGCTGCAGAAGTTATTGGGAGGTGTTACAAAATTTCTTTCCTTGGAGAATCATAAGACTAGGTTTAAAACCCCTCTACCTGATGGATCCTAAGAGTGGTCTGGCTTAGAATGGAGAGCCCCTTGAGTTTTCTTCAGTCCTCAGAATCTGTGATAGTGCCTGTATATTTCAAGTTGGATTAGAATAAATTTATTTCAAGCATAAATTCATCTTTATAAAAAGAGAAAAGTACTGCATTTCAGTGATAATGCTACATTTATTTGGGTCTCCTGGGATTCAAAGTGATATGAATCTGAATCATATAGAAATCATAGTATGCAAATGAAGTAGTTGAGATGGTGGAACTTGCTCTCATGATATTAAAATTAATCGTATCAGGGGATGCTGAATGTTAAGCCGGGAAAAAATGTTCTAAAATGAATATTTGATTTTATGTTAGAAAAACAAAAATCCTCATTTTGTATCTTTGATTCTGGCTGGTAACTTCTTGGGATAAAGCAAGGTTTTCTCCCTCCCCTCAGCCCCCTTTCTTTTTTGCCCTAGAGGTTAAGGTTACCTTGTTAGTTCTTAATTTGGTAATATTTTTATGCTGCCCCTGATAGGAGCTCATAAAAAATAGAGGAATTGCTGAGTCAGTGACAGCGTGAAAAGCACAGTCATCTCCCTTTGTGTTTACGAAGAGGAAGAGGAAAAAGAAAGAAGAAAGACTGTATGAAAACATCAGCTTTTAAAAAATGGAAAATGATTAAAGTGCTCTTAAAAATGGCCAGATTTGTAGCCGAAGGACTAACGGCCCCATTTATTCACAGAGGAGACGCGGAGGAGTTATCTGCGCTGGCTAGTGACTCATCCCGCGGAGCTGGAAGGTTCGCCTGAAGATGGGAGAGTAATTTAGTTTCTAGGATGGTTCACTCTTCTTCAGTTTACTCACAAAGGTGCTAATTAAGGGAAATTGTTATGGTGTTATTTTTTCACTTTAACATCTGTTCCTCATGAGCTGGAACACAGAAAACTAAGTCATTACGTAGAAGCAGCCAGGGGAGCTGGATGGCAGTGATTCTGAGTCATTGTCGTAATAAATTAGAGTGTAAACCAGAGGCCTGTGTGTGAAAGGATCAGAACCCTATAAATCATGAATTTCACATGTTCGGGTAAATAAACTGTTCATGCCAAGATTAGGAACCACAGCAGCCAATCCAGTAAAAAAACAGCTTTTGCACAAAAGAGAGATGAGGAAATACTGAGTACATTTTCACTTTTTTTTTTTTTTAGAAATATGAAGAATATTTGTGCCTGGCATTGTTCTAGGTGCTTCACATGTGTGAACTCATTTAATTCCCACAGCAACCTCAGATGTAAGGTAGATATTATTATTATCCCCATTTTACAGAGGTCAAACAAGCAAGCACAGGCATGCCACTTCAATGAGGCATGAAATGGTTAAGTAACGAGTGGTAAGTCTAGGATTCTAACTCAAGCAGTCTTACAACTAAAAATAAAATAAAATATCTTTATGTTTATACTTATATTTAGAGAGAGAAACAATCAGGACATATTGTATAATAGAAACCTGGTAGTCCTTGAATGAAGAGTATACCTCAAACTAACCCAAGTATATCATTCAAGTTTTGCCTAGCAAGAAAGCATATTTAGAACTTGGAATTAAAAACCTCCAGAAACTAATACTGTGATATTTTGGTACTTGCAAGAGTCTCCCCTACTTTATGTGTATTCCTTCCCCCACAGCTCCTCACCCAACATTTTATATGACTTCAGGCGTGAAACACTAATTTGAATGTCCAAACTAGGATCCAGGCGAGAAGCTACTATAAAAGGTTAAAACAAACTCTTGCTTCCGTTGTACGCTGCCTGTGGGGAGCTATCAAATATCTAAGAGAAGTTGTAAAATAATACTATCCTGATGATCTATTTTCCACTACTATATATAAAGCCCATAAAGTGTTAATTGTTATTGCTGTTTTCTTTGCCCATATTGTAGAATGCAGGTCATACAAAGGGACAGTGAAATCTAGTAACTTTTCACTAGCTCTGGAAAAAAGATTGATGGAAAATCGTTTGTAGTACAGAAAAAATGCTATTTAAAAAAATATGGGTCCCAAGTAACTTATGCAGCAAACTTGGGAATCTATAGAAACTGAAGATTTTAAGTGTTTGATAAAACTCTCCTATAGTGTGCTTTCAGTTTCAATTTCCTGTCTGTAGGAAACTTTCCTCTGCTGTTTCACTGTTTGTGAAGAACGTAAGATTTTATCACCCTTTCATTTTCATCTGTGTCTATTTCTTGGCATAAGGAAATCATTCTCTATTGGTACCATATTATTCATTGAATAGGAATCAAAAGGATCCTAATTAAGCTTCTAAATTACAACTTTTCAACTTCTGAAAAATATTATTTATTTTTACTGATTGGAAGATGGTTTGGATACTATCAATCTCATATATAGTACCTACCATCACATATATATCATAGTTCATTCCTACTGTTGCCATAGATGATTACAAAAGGGATGGCCAAAGCTTCTCGTCTAAATTATATATGACAGATACAGAATACTTTTGGAAGCTACATCAAAACCATATTTCCATATCTTCTTTGGCATATAACACTTTCTAAATTTAGTTTTTATATTTATTCGTTTCCTTTATTTACTTATCCCAATGTAAGTACTCAGGTCTTCAGCTGTTTCTGTTCCGGGAAGTTTGGAGAGGCTATTTGTTCAAGGTCATTGTGTTACTATGTGATGGCAGGAGATGGTTTCTGTCGCTTACTCCGAAAACATTTAACCTTTCTCCAAGTAGACCCTGATGCGGTGTATGTTTCAGCTTTCCTCTATTCAGTCACACACTTCATGAACAGCCCCAACCTGAGCTGAAAGGGAAGAGTCATAGTTGCTTTAGCTGTGGACAAGTGATGCAGTTCTGGCCAAGGAGACAAACATTATTATTCCCATTTCACAGAACAAGTGATGGGGCTCAACTAGAACCCAGGTTCCTGAGCCCAAGGCCAGGGGATCACCTATGGAAGGGGTGCTTATTTTTAATAATGTGTTTGAATATTTATTTACCATCTGTACTGTTGTATGTTGCTGCATAACAATCCCAAAACTTTGTCACTTGCAACAACAAACATCTATAATCTTACACAGTTTCTGAGGTGCAGGAACCCAGGAGGGGCTTAGCTGATGGACCTGGCTCAGGCCTTCTCATATAGTTGCAGTCAAACTTGACTCAGTACCAAAAATTTTGTGGCAGCTTCCAGAAACAGAGAAAAATAAGGATACAGGGATTTGGGTTAAAAGTTCTCTTAAATTTTCTCTCAGTCTTTCTATTATATCAGAAATTTCCCAATTATAATTTGTGAGATCTTAGGGAAAAAGAGAATAGTTATTGTAAATTTCCATATTTAGCACTTATCATACTATATTGCAATTATTTATATAATATGTAATAACCTACATTGTTATATATAATGATGACTCTCCCTTTAGACCAGGGGTCCTCAACACTCCCAGCAAATTTTAATTACTTAGGAGCTTTTAAAAAATGTTAATAACATGGGCCCAACTCCCATCCAATTGAATCAGAATCTCTAGGTATGAGTCCCAAGAATCATTAGTTTTTAAAAGCTTCCTGGGAGATTCTAATATATACCTAGGACTGAGAACAGCTGTTATCTTAATTAATTCCTATTTTTTTGTTTATGTTATACACACTTTTGGGAACCTCAGGAAAACTATGGATCTTTCTCCATCGATAAATGTGATCTGTCCATTCATGAAAATTTTTTGTATAATTTCAAGGGATTGTGTGTCCCTGATTTAGACTGTGAGCTCCTCAATGGTAGTAACTGTGTTTTTTAATCTATGTGTATTTTTGTATGAACTTTTCTCTGCCCTTACCCACCTCTACTTCAAGAAGTGAGACTTTGAGTCTTGGCATAGGACAGACATGTAGACCAATGGAATAGAAATGAGAGTCTAGTAATAAACCCACACACTATGGTCAACTGATTTTTGACAAGGGTGCCAAGACAATCCAGTGGGAAAAGAATAGTCTCTTCAACAAATGGGGTTGGGATAACTGGATATCCACATGCAAAAGAAAGAAAGTGTACCACTACCTCACACCATATACAAAAATTAATGTAAAATGAAACAACAACCTAATATAGTTAGAACTATAAAACTCTTAGAAGAAAACATAGGCCTAAATCTTTGTGACTTTGGATTTGAAAAGCATTCTTAGATATGATACCAAAATCAGCAAAAGGAGAAATAGATAAATTGTACTTCACCAGTATTTAGAACTTTTGATCATCAAAGGATGTTATCAAGAAAGTGATGAGACATCCTACACAATGGGAGAAATTATTTGCAAATCATATATCTGATAAGGGTGTAGTATTGAGAATATAGGAACAATTCCTATAACTTAATAGCAAGAAGACAAACTACCCAATTAAAACATGTACAAAGCACTTGAATAGACATTTCTCCAAAGAAGATAGACAAATGGCCAATAAGCACCTGAAAAGGTGCTTAACATCATTAGGCATTAGGGAGATGAAACTCAAAACCACAGAGATACCACTTTACACCCAGTAGGATTACTACTATTTAAAAAAAAAACAAACAGACAATAACCCCTAAAACCCATAAAAACTGAGAATAACAAATCTTGGCGAGGATGTGGAGAATTGGAACGCTTGTACATTGCTGGTGGCAATGTAAAACGGGTACACCCACTGTAGAAAACAGTTTGGTGGTTCTTCAAAAAGTTAAACGCAGAATTATCATGTGATCTAGCAGTTACACTCCTGGGTATGTATCCCAAAGAACTGAAAACAGGTACTCAAATACTTGTACACGATGTCCATAGAAGCACTATTTACAGTAGCTAAAAGGTGGAAACCACTCAATGTCCATCCACTGACAACAAACAAACAAATTTAGGATATACGCATAACAGTATTATTTGGCCATTGAAAGGATACCTGCTACAATATTGAACCTCTAAAACATTATGCCATGATTTCATTTATGTGAAATGTCAGGAGTAGGTAAATACATAGAAACAGAAGACAGGTTGGTGGTTGCCAGCGACTGGGGGATGTGAGAATAGAGAGCGACCACTTAATGGGTGAGGGAGTTTCTTTTGGGGTGATGAAAATGTTTTCAAACTAGATAGGGATTGTGATTGCACAACATTGTGAATGTATTAAGTGTCACTGAATTGTATACTCTAAATGATTATAATTTTATGTTACATGAATTTCATTTCAGTTAAAAAAAAAAAAAGAGGCAGTCCCAGACAAACTGACACAAGCTGGTCATCTTATTCCTATGTGAGAACATTTGTATGCAAAATAACTGTCTTTGAGTTATTCCTTGAAACTACATAAAATACTTACTGGAACACACTAAGCGCTCAATAAATATTAGCTAATATAAAAAAATAGAAGTGGGAGTTTGAGGTAGTTTATAGAGACATGATGCAACACAAACTCTGTATCCTTGGCCCCTAGCACAGTTTCTGATACATGGTACACAAACTCTTAATGTGTTTGAATTGATCCAACTGGGAAGTCTCTTTTCTCTAGAGACATTCAGGAATGGGCTATATATCGCATCACTTCAGACCTCTGAAGATTTGCTGATGGATGCATCAGGGGACAATGAAATTTGGGCAATAACTATTACTCCATACATGAATTCATGTAAAACATTGAAATATTAATGCAATGGAACAACTGATATGGCAGGAAGAACCATGTTTAGCCTTCTATGAATAATCTTGTACAATAAATCATTTGTCCTCTAGTCGAGAACTTGAACTAAGTAAATCCATGTGTAAACTCTGGGAGTCTCCTCAACTCTAACAGCACAGAAGTCAAAGAAAAGGGGAAGAATCTCATCCCTAAATACAATGGACTTTACTTCAAATAAGGCAATGATACTTTTCCAGATTGTGAGATTTCTGAAATTACTTGCTTCCATGCTCACAGACTCTTAAACTAGGCCAGGATCCATGAACAGGAACAAGGTCACTTGTTAATCTGTTACAGATAGTATTTTGTGCAGAGGAAACTATGCTACTATGTTTAGACCTCTACTCTTATTTTTAACACTACTGCATCTAACAACACATTCCTGGGTACTAAATTAATGAGCCTTCCACACATATTCAGTACTTTCCTCTGAGAAGCTCAGAATGTGCTGTGCATTAAGTGAGACTCATTACAGTTCTCACATGGTTATTGTTATACCAGGTTGAGAGGAATAATTACAGTATTTAGTTTTGTAATCCCTTCATTTTATAAAGCAGATATTTCACAGCCCAAACAGGATCAGCAATGAGGTTATTTGTAGGTGGATTTCTGCTTATTGCCAATTCTGACAGAGTAAATCCACGAAAAGTGCATTACAAGGAATTTTTGATTTCAGTCACTCTATCCTTCCCTCAAATGTGTTCCCAGTTTCTGGTTTTAACCTATGTCAATGCATGCCACCAGTGGCCACCCAGATGTTCAAGGTTGGAACCCAAGAGTCACTGTTGATTCTCCCCTTTTCTTGCATCCCGACACCCACTCCATTGTCAAGCCTCATCTCTTCACTTTTGTCCATCTCCTCTGCCCTGTCTTAGTCCAGCAGCCCACTTCTCTTACCAAGGCTCCTGCAACAGGCCCTCTGCTTTTGCTTTTGGTCTCCTGCAGTCTGTTCTCTGTAAGTCAACCAGAGCAATCTTTGCAGAACCAGTCACTGGGGTTTCTGCCCCTCACACTCTTTCCAGCTCAGCACCAATTGTGCTGGTTATTTACCCCAGGAAGTGCTTCCCCATCATCTTCCTACGTGGCCAACTCCTCATTTAGCCTTGAGTATTCTACCTAAAGTGGGTGTCCACCCCCAATGCACAACAGCCATTATTGTCTTTCAGCCCTTGTTTCTTTCATAACATTTCCAATTTTATATTTATTTTATTATTATTTGTTTATTTGTTAGCTTTTCTACCTTTAGAATGAAAGTTGCATCACAGTGGGGCTGCATCTTACTGACTGTGGTAACTCCAGCTTGGTCAGTGAGCCTGGTCACTGCTTAAAGAATGAATGCGTCACTTCTCCTGGGTCCTTCCCACTTCCTCTGCCTCTTCTTCCACAACCTCGGCCCTCATGCCTCTGAAGATTCAGTAGGAGCAGGAAGAATGATTGATAGAGGTTAAACACTCTGTCTTATTTGCCACCAAAAGAATTTTCTCTTTTCTTTTCTTTTTTTTTTTTGGTTGTGCCATGAGGCTTGCAGAATCTTAGTTCCCTGACCAGGGATCGAACCCAGGCCCTTGGCAGTGAGAGTGTGGAATCCTAATCACTGGACCACCAGGGAACTCCCAGGATTTTCTTATATATTTTTGAAAACTTTTCGTTCCCACTAAACATATGTGTGGGTAGGAAAGATGAGGGTAGGGAAGAGGAGTGTGGAAGAGTTCACATATTTTCCCCCCAAACCTGGGAGACGTAGAAATGAGAAGGGGAAAATTTTTGTAGAAAGTGTGAAAATTAAGGAGATTGGTTCAAGATGGTGGAGTAGAAGGACGTGCGCTCACTCCCTCTTGTGAGAGCACCAGAATTACAACTAACTGCTGAACAGTCATCGACAGGAAGACACTGGAACTCACCAAAAAAGATACCGCACATCCAAAGACAAAGGAGAAGCTGCATTGAGACAGTAGGACGGGCAGAATCACAGTAAAATCAAATCCCATAACCAGTGGGTGGGTGACTCACAAACTGGAGAACAATTATACCACAGGAGTCCACCCACTGGAGTGAGGATTCTGAGCCCCACATCAGGCTTCCCAACCTGGGGGGCTGGCAACAGGAGGAAGATTTCCCAGAGAATCAGACTTTGAAAGCAAGCGGGATTTGATTGCAGGACTTCAACAGGACTGGGGGAAACAGAGACTCCACTCTTGGAGGGCACACACAAAGTAGTGTGCACATCAGGACCCAGGGGAAGGAGCAGTGACCCCAAAGGAGACTGAACCAGACCTACCTGCTAGTGTTGGATGGTCTCCTGCAGAGGCGGCAGGAGGTTGTGGCTCACCACGGAGACAAGGACACTGGTAGCAGAAGTTCTGGGAAGGACTCCTTGGTGTAAGCCCTCTGGGAGTCTGCCATTAGCCCCACCAAAGAACCTGTAGGCTCCAGTATTGGGTTGTCTCAGGCCAAACAACCAACAGGGAGGGAACTCAGCCCCACCCATCAGCGGGCAAGGGGATTAAAGTTTTACTGAGCTCTGCCTACCAGAGCAACACCCAGCTCTACCCGCCACCAGTCCCTCCCATCAGGAAGCTTGCACAAGCCTCTTAGATAGCGTTATCCACCAGAGGGCAGACAGCAGAAACAAGAAGAACTACAATCCTGCAGCCTGTGGAATGAAAACCACATTCACAGAAAGAAAGACAAAATGAAAAGGCAGAGGACTATGTATCAGATGAAGGAACAAGATAAAACCCTAGAAAAACAACTAAATGAAGTGGAGATAGGCAACCTTCCAGAAAAAGAATTCAGAATAATGATAGTAAAGAAGATCCAGGACCTCAGAAAAAGAATGGAGGCAAAGATCAAGAAGGTGCAAGAAATGTTTAACAAAGACCTAGAAGAATTAAAGAACAAACATCTAGAAGAATTAAAGAACAAACAAGCAGAGATGAACAATATAATAATTGAAATGAAAAATACACTACAAGGAATCAATAGCAGAATAACTGAGGTAGAAGAATGGATAAGTGACCTGGAAGACAGAATGGTGGAAATCACTGACACAGAACAGAATAAAGAAAAACGAATGAAAGGAAATGAAGACAGCCCAGGAGACCTCTGGGACAACATTAAATGCAACAACATTCGCATTATAGGGGTCCCAGAAGGAGAAGAGAGAGAGAAAGGACCCGAGAAAATATTTGAAGAGATAACACTCGAATACTTCCCTAACATGGGAAAGGAAATAGCCGCCCAAGTCCAGGAAGCGCAGAGAGTCCCAGGTAGGATAAACCCAAGGAGAAACACGCCGAGACACATAGTCATCCAACTGACAAAAATTAAAGACAAAGAAAAATTATTAAAAGCAACAAGGGAAAAAAAACAATATACAAGGGAATCCCCATAAGGTTAACAGCTGATTTCTCAGCAGAAACTCTACAAGCCAGAAGGGAGTGGCATGATATATTTAAAGTGATGAAAGGAAAGAACCTGCAACCAAGATGACTCTACCCGGCAAGGATCTCATTCAGATTCGACAGGGAAATCAAAAGCTTTACAGACAAGCAAAAGCTAAGAGAATTCAGCACCACCAAACCAGCTCTACAACAAATGCTAAAGGAACTTCTCTAAGTGGGAAACACAAGAGAAGAAAAGGACCTACAAAAACAAACCCAAAACAATTAAGAAAATTGTAATAGGAACATACATATCTATAATTACCTTAAACGTGAATGGATTAAATGCTCCAACCAAAAGACACAGGCTCGCTGAATGGATACAAAAACAAGACCCATATATATGCTGCCTACAAGAGACCCACTTCAGACCTAGGGACACATACAGACTGAAAGTGAAGGGGATGGAAAAAGATATTCCATGCAAATGGAAATCAAAAGAAAGCTGGAGTAGCAATACTCATATCAGATAAAATACTTTAAAATAAAGAATGTTACAAGAGACAAAGAAGGACACTTCATAATGATCAAGGGATTAATCCAAGAAGAAGATGTAACAATTATATATGCACCCAACATAGGAGCACCTCGATACATAAGGCAAATGCTAACAGATGTAAAAGAGGAAATTGACAGTAACACAGTAATAGCGGGGGACTTTAACACCTCACTTACACCAATGGACAGATCATCCAAACAGAAAATTAATAAGGAAACACAAGCTTTAATTGACACAATAGACCAGATAGATTTAATTGACATTTATAGGACATACCATCTGAAAACAGCAGACTACACTTTCTTCTCAAGTGCACATGGAACATTCTCCAGGATAGATCACATCTTAGGTCACAAATCAAGACTCGGTAAATTTAAGAAAATTGAAATCATATCAAGCATGTTTTCTGACCACAAGGCTGTGAGATTAGAAATCAATTACAGGGAAAAAACATAAAAAACACAAACACATGGACACTAAACAATACATTACTAAATAACCAAGAAATCACTGAAGAAATCAAAGAGGAAAGCAAAAAATACCTAGAGACAAATGACAGTGAAAACACAACGATCCAAAACCTATGAGATGCAGCAAAAGCAGTTCTAAGAGGGAAGTTTATAGCAATACAAGCCTACCTCAAGAAACAAGAAAAATCTCAAATAAACAATCTAAACTTACACCTAAAGGAACTAAAGAAAGAAGAACAAACAAAACCCACAGTTAGCAGAAGGAAAGAAATCATAAAGATCAGAGCAGAAATAAATGAAATAGAAACAAAGAAAACAATAACAAAGATCAATAAAACTAAAAGCTGGTTCATGGAGAACATAAACAAAATTCATAAACCTTTAGCCAGACTCATCAAGAAAAAGAGGGAAAGGACTCAAATCAATATAATTAGAAATGAAAAAGGAGAAGTTACAACAGACACTGCAGAAATACAAAGCATCCTAAGAGACTACTACAAGCAACTCTAGCCAATAAAGTGGACAACCTGGAAGAAATGGACAAATTCTTAGAAAGGTATAAGCTTCCAAGACTGAACCAGGAAGAAATAGAAAATATGAACAGACCAATCACACGTAATGAATTGAAACTGTGATTAAGAATCTTCCAACAAACAAAAGTCCAGGACCAGTTGGCTTCACAGGTGAATTCTATCAAACATTTAGAGAAGAGCTAACACCCATCCTTATCACACTCTTCCAAAAACTTGCAGAGGTAGGAACACTCCCAAACTCATTCTACGAGGCCAACATCACCTTGATACCAAAACCAGACAAAATACTATAAAAAAAGAAAATTACAGACCAATATCACTGATGAATATAGATGCAAAAACCTCAACAAAATGCAAACAGAATCCAACAACACAGTAAAAGGATCATACACCATGATCAAGTGGGATTTATCCCAGGGATGCAAGGATTCTTCAATATATGCAATTCAATCAGTGTGATACACAGTATTGACAAACGGAAGAACAAAAACCATATGATCATCTCAATAGATGCAGAAAAAGCTTTTGACAAAATTCAACACCCATTTCTGATAAAACCTCTCCAGAAAGTGGGCATAGAGGGAACCTACCTCAACATAATGAAGGCCATATTCGACCAACCCACAGAAAACATCATTCTCAATGGTGAAAAACTGAAAGCATTTCCTCTAAGATCAGGAACAAGACAAGGATGTCCACTCTCACCACTATTATTCAACATAGTTTTGGAAGTCCTAGCCACGGCAATCAGAGAAGAAAAAGAAATAAAAGGAATACAAGTTGGAAAGGAAGAAGTAAAACTGTCCCTGTTTGCAGATGACATGATACTATGCATAGAGAATCCTAAAGATGTCAGCAGAAAACTACTAGAGCTAATCAATGAATTTGGTAAAGTTGCAGGCTACAAGATTAATGCCCAGAAATCTCTTGCATTCCTATGTGCGAACAACAAAATATCAGAAAGAGAAATTAAGGAAACAATCCCATTCACCATTGCAACAAAAAGAAGAAAATACCTAGGAATAAACCTACCTAAGTAGGTAAAAGACATGTACTCAGAAAACTATAAGGCACTGATGAAAGAAATCAAAGATGACACAGAATGTGAGATATACCATGTTCTTGGATTGGAAGAATCAATATTGTGAAAATGACTATACTACCCAAAGCAATCTACAGATTCAGTTCAATCCCTATCAAATTACCAATGGCATTTTTTACAGAACTAGAACAAAAAACCCTAAAATTTGTATGGACACACAAAAGGCCCTGAACAGCCAAAGCAGTCTTGAGGGAAAATAACAGAGCTGGAAGAATCAGACTCCCTGACTTCAGACTCTACTACAAAGCTACAGTAATCAAGACAGTATGGTACTGGCACAAAAACAGAAATATAGATCAATGGAATAGGATAGAAAGCCCAGAGATAAACCCACGCACCTATGGTCTCCTTATCTATTACAAAGGAGGCAAAGATATACAATGGAGAAAAGACAGTCTCTTCAGTAAGTGGTGCTGGGGAAACTGGACAGCTACATGTAAAAGAATGAAATTAGAACACTCCCTAACACCATACACAAAAATAAACTCAAAATGGGTTAAAGACCTAGATGTAAGATCAGACACTATAAAACTCTTAGAGGAAAACGTAGGAAGAACACTCTTTGAAATAAATCACAGCAAGATCTTTTTTGACCCACCTCCTAGAGTAATGGAAATAAAAACAAAAGTAAACAAATGGGACCTAATAAAACTTAAAAGCTTTTGCACAGCAAAGGAAACTATAAACAAGAGGAAAAGACAATGCTGGAGTAGGAGAAAATATTTGCAAACAAATCAACGGACAAAGGATTAATCTCCAAAATATATAAACAGCTCATGCAGCTCAATATTAAAAAAACAAACAACCCAATCCAAAAATGGGCAGAAGACCTAAATAGACATTTCTCCAAAGAAGACATACAGGTGGCCAAGAGGCTCATGAAAAGATGCTCAACATCACTAATCATTAGAGAAATGCAAATCAAAACTACTATGAGGTATCACCTCACACCGGTTAGAGTTGGTATCATCAGAAAATCTACAAACATCAGATGCTGGAGAGGTGTGGAGAAAATGGAACCCTCTTGCACTGTTGGTGGGAATGTAAATTGATACAGCCACTATGGAGAACAGTATGGAGGTGCCTTAAAAAACTAAAAATAGAACTACCATATGACTCAGCAATCCCACTACTGGGAATACACCCTGAGAAAACCATAATTCAAAATGACACTTACAACCCAACGTTCATTGCAGCACTATTTACAATAGCCATGGCATGGAAGCAACCTAAATGCCCATCGACAGATGAATGCATAAAGAAGATGTGGTACATATATACAATGGAATACTACTCAGCCATAAAAAGGAACAAAGTTGGGTCATTTGTAGAGATGTGGATGGACCTAGAGACTGTTATACAGAGTGAAGTAAGTCAGAAAGAGAAAAACAGATATCATATATTAACCCATATATGTGGAATCTATAAAAATGGTACATATGAACTGGTTTGCAAGGCAGAAATAGAGACACAGATGTAGAGAACAAACATATGGACACCAAGGGAGGAAAGCTGGGGTGGGGTGGGGTGGGGTGGGATGAATTGGGAGGTTTAAGGATTTGGAAAGAAAGACATAAAAAAGACCCTTTATGGTTTTTCATAAAGTTTTACCCTGAGTAATTAGCTGTAAGAAATCTCCTTGTCTTGTGATTAAATATATAGTTTAGAGTTATCTTTATTTTTTAATATCAAAAAGAGGTAAAGTGTTTACTTGCTGTGGATTCTTCCTACTGGTGCAATTTTTGTAACATTTTGCCTACTATCTGGAAAACAAGATTGACCTCTCTAGTTAGAGGCTAATTTTACTTGGGTCATGTAGGCTCTTTGTGATTCGTTCACTAACCACTTACTATATATGTAAAAATGTGCCAGGCACTGTTGGTTGAGCAAGCTTAACCTTTATGCACTGATACCCACTGTCTTCTGCCAGAGTGACTTCTGTTTTGCCTTAAGTGTGCCAGGTTAGGCATGAGATTTAAACTTATATCAGCTTATCATTTGTTTTCTCTCTCTTGACATACTTTCACCCTTTTTACTCTTGTACTTTCACCAGATGTGGTCCATCTCTTCACTTGGTGATGCATCTCATGTGATTCAGCCAGTTTCTTTAACACCCTTTGTCCCATCAAAAAGCTGTATCTTTTAAATTACTTTCCGAAAGAGACCATGTTTCCAGAAACTTTTGGATATGGCACACCTGGTTTAATTCAGAGGATGTATTCCCAAAAATGGTAATATCACTTCTATGTGGGTTCATTGGAGGACAGCCTTAAGGAGATGCTCTCCAGACAGTCAACACGGACAGTCTCTCTTTGCTGGTTAGTCCTCCAGCTTGCAGTGATGTTTATGAAGGTCAAAGGACTTTCAAATATAAGTAAGTGCCTCATGATATTTATTCTCTGATTCCTAAGTCATTTTCTTGAAGACGCATTGTGGTCTTCTTATCTCCTTACCACCTTTTTTAGGTGTAAGTATTGCTTGCATACTTTTTGACTTTTGTCAGATGTTATGGGTCAAAACTGTTCACCATAACACACAATAAGTAGTAGAAAAATCAGCCATAGCGTAGTAAACAATACATGTTTTAGAACCCACTCAACTCAGGAAAATGAGGTAGAGTACTCTTCGGCAGAGGACCTTTGCAATATGGTGAACTAATGCTCTTTAGCCGGAAATATGTGTACAGTACAGTGTGTTGGCTAGATCTCACTGACCGAGAAGGTACCTAGAGCATGGGTGGGGTGGGGCGGGGTGGAGGAGAGACATATATATGCATAAAGTTTACTGTAATGCATATATGTGTGTGTATTACATAGGCACCCATATACACAAGTTACTTTTTAAAAGAAACTATTTCAGAGATTTATAGAAATTTAATGAATCAGCACTGTGTGCAGCATTATCAAATTGGGTCTATGTGTATTCCCTACATATGAATTTCCAGAAAGTGCTTAAGTGAATGCTCCCAACAAATTATAATTAGGTTTAGATTGTCCACCTGATGTTTCATTTCTTTCTGCAATAAAATTAGTTGATGATATTTTCATTTACAGTTGACAGCTGAGAAAACAGAAATCTGGCTATATCATCCAAGGGATTCCACTGGACCCTGCTGCCTCTCAGAATTCAGTGAAACTCAGGTATTTGGACGATGAAACAATTATTTACAATTTTAGTTTACTTTGCCATGTCATTCCTTACAAATCATCTGTATGCTGCCTTCTAAGTGCCATGTGCTTACTTTTAATTAAAATCCTAAAGAAGAAGAACCAGCAAAGTGTATCATCATTATTATTCATGGTGCATTGTTGGCTAGACCCTTTATAAAAATGTGTAACACAAAATTGTACATTGTGAATACTTATGGAATTATCCTACAGAGAAACTGAGCTTTTAAAAAAATCTAAACAAGCTATACTTCATGAGGAAAAACCTAGTTTATAAAAGAGAAATGTATCAGATAATCTATTGTAATGATTAAGTGAATGAACTTGTTAAAACATGAATTGGCTATAAAATGTCATAAAATGTAGCAGATTAAGCTACTTTTTCTGAAGTCTTGCCAGATTTTTTTAATGGGTTAATATATTGCTTTTTAACAAAGAACTCCTGCAGGCAGAAAAGAAATTATATCTGACTTAAAAATTCCCATCATGCTTCATTCTCTGGTGTACTTTCGCAGCCTTGATGGATTTGTTACATAATCAGCTTTCAATGGCTTCTTTTATTATAAAACAGAGCATTATTGCCTAAAACAGCCCCACTCCTATTTTTTTTTCTTCCCTCAGTTTCTGAAATTACAAATGCATTTAAACAATGATCAAGTCATGCTGCAGCAAGCACAGGGAACAAATGAACAACTGCAGCAAGAAATTGCTAAACTTGGGTCTGAAATGCCAGCATTGGAGAAAAACCTGAGATCAATAGTGCTCAAAAGTGTGAGCTGATGGAAAATAGGATATAACTCCATTGGGCTTCCTACCTGCTATTTATGCTTGCTCTTCACATAACCCATGGACAGTTGGCATTATGGAAAACATTATAAAACAGTTACTTGCCATTTCTAACTATGCTGTGTATTTGGAAAGTGTACAGATGCAGCTGTCATACTTTTTTTTAAAACTACTGGGCTATATAATAATTAGAAAGAGAGATGGAATTTAATTAATGCAATAATAAAAACTATCTGACTTAAAATTTGCTTTACAATCAACCCAACATGTAGTAGATAGAACTCGTTAAACTCAAGGTATCCTTGAACCTTCAGATCCCATTGAAAATACGTTGCTGCTTTTTATTTATTTCAGATCAAACATCTTAACCTTTCTCCAAGTATTATATTAATTACCCCCAGACTAACTCAATGTACTTTTCTCAGCAACAAAAGCCAGATTTCTCACTACAAAATGAGAGACATTTTCTTATAATCATGAGTTGTTTAGAATTTACCAAAGATATGAAGGTTATATAAGTATCACCAGCTATTGCTACAAACTCTTTTAATCTAATGTTACTAGACAAAAAGAATAATTCATGTTATCTAGTGATAACGATTCCATAACAATGTGGATATGCTTAATGCCACTGAACTGTACATTTTAAACATTGTTAAAATAGTCAATTTTGTATTATATATATTTTGCTATAATTTAAAAAAAACAAAAAAAAATTTAAAGTATAACTATGCAGTGTTCCCTGGACCCCCACTACCAAGTTTAAGAAGAACACTTTAACTTTGCTATCTTATGAGAGTCCTTCTAAGATCTCATCTTTCCACTCCTGTCTTAACAGCCCATCCCTGTCCTGACCTGAATTTTGTGTTCCTATTCCCTTGTTGTATTGTTTAGTCTTGCATGTCAAAGAGCTTTATAAGTGGAATCTCATGCCATGTATTTTTCTGCAATAGCTTTTTTGTTTAATCTTTAATCCCTGAGATTCATTCACATTGTTACAAGTAGTTGTATTTCACTATTTTCACTGTTATATAATATTCTATCCCATGGCTATACCATAATCTACTTATTTGTTTATGGTTGATCTTTGGGTTGCTTCTCTTTTATCCTTTTCCTTTTTCTTTTCTTTTCTTTTCTTTTTTTTGGTTATTACATGGAGTGTTGCTATGAGCCTTTTTTCTCCCTGTATATATGGGCAAAATTTTTTATAGTGGTATTTTAGCTGTCCCTGGAACAAATGACTGCTCCATTGATTTCCCTACCTCACTGTGCAGAGTTTATTCAGTAGCCGTACAATCTGACAGACATAGAGATGCCTTATTTTGTAGTCAGACGGACCCAGTTTCAAATACTTCCTCCTTCACTTAGCAGATATATGAAGTTAGATAAGATCTCTGGGCTTCGATTTCCTTATCTCTATCTTGGGACTAATAATAGCTGCCACACAGCGTTTTTGAGTAGATTTAATTAGATAATCTACTTAAAGAACTAATTATTTAATACATGCTCAGTAAATAGTAATTATTAGTGGTATTATAATTACAGAATAGATGGCTGTACCAAGAATCACTGAGCAGAGATACTTCAATTTTATTCAAACAAAGGAGTAGAAATTTAAACTCCAGGGAAGGTAAAACTTACTGCAGTCAGATCTCAGAGCTAGGAGCAGTAGGACAAATGAGTTGGTGCCGAAGCACCGGGGCTGACACCCATAAGGTGAGACAAGGGTACAAAATGTCCTCACCTTCTCCATTGTCCCCAAATCCCCATTAAACTTCTAGTTTAATCCAGCTGTGCCACAATAAGCAACAAGGAATAGAGTAATTAGGGAGATGGTGGCACAAGAGCACATTTTATGCCCTTATTGTACTTGGAGGGTGGAGTGGAATCCTTCCCCATGTCTCTATTCATGTTGAGCTCATGGGTAGCACAGAGATCTTGTGATTAACCCTAAATCGTGAACAAAAAAGACATATTGCTGCCCTTGAGGAGTTTATAATATAGTTTATAATCTAGGGAAGATAACAATCCCTATGAAACAATTGGAGAGTAATGAAGAAAAGGTAATTGTCCAACTGTGGGGTTTAATTTAATAGCTACATCCTAGAAAAAGCTAATTGATATAATAAAGCATTATTAATTAAAATTGGCTATATGTTTCAAAATTTACCACTTGTTTTTAAAAAAGGCAAACGTGCTTTTAATCCAGTATTTTGTTCCCTATCCGAATATCATCAGTGGTGGTGCAACCTGATGTCATATCCACTTCAAGTTAATTTGCTGCATTGTCTTTGTGTTCATCATTATTTTAAAAAGTAGTTGTTCATTTGGTTGACAGGAAAGGTGGATCAACTCTTTGCAGCTTAAGTGAATTAACCTGGCCAAGGTTACCTACAGACAGGGAGTCATTTTCACAGACAGAGCTGAAATATTTAAACTTGTAGCTCTATACTTCTCCATCCCCCTGCTTTTCCAGCTCAAGTGAATATCTATTTTTGTCTGGGAAGTTTAAGTAAGGCATCGTGTTGGTGACAGGGTGAATGGCTCTCACAGGGAACCTGAACTCTGGCTTCTCAGTGAGAGCCTGAGCCTGCCTCTCCGCCAGGATGCTTTGCTACTTATCAGGGGAACGAAGACAAGTGGATGTAGGTCCCACTGTGCTGCAGCGCCTTCAAAAATACAGCACCTGTGAAATATAAATCAAGACTTCCATTTCTGAAGCAACTGCATCAACTCTTTAGCCCAGAGGATGGGTACAGTTTAAGAAGATAATTTGCAAAAGCCTTTCAAGAGTCATTTTACATTAAGATACTCAGAAAACAAATGACTGAAAGAAACAAAAGCATTGGCCACTCCATTGTAAAAGTTAAGATGTATCTCTACTTATACAACTTGTTCTGAAATAAGGCTATTATTCTCCCCAGGTGGCAAATATAGATGTAAACACCCAGCTAGCAAAGTCTTCCTCTCTGAGTGTATAGATTGCCTCGTTTCCAAGAATAATGGTTTAGTGAAGGTGTCAGCTGTCATACTTACAGCCGTCACTCATGCTACATTTGAGATGATGTGCTGTGTGCTCATCCATGCTTAGGGCAGGATGCTTATCATTCGACCAGGAAATGAGGCTTCTGACATTCTTTTTGGCTGTTAAAAATAAAACGCCTAAATATGTGTGCTAGCTCACTGCTGAGTAAACATCTTCACTCACAGTACACCTTTGATAATCTTTCCTGAGGTCATTAGAGGATGTGTGCTCCCTCTGACCACAATTGAAAGCGCTTGGGTACAGCTAGCCTGTCTTCATTGCTTAAAGATGGTGACTGCTTTTAGAAAAGGAAACATTCTAATAAAAATAGACACTCTTAAAAAGAGGTAAACCAGAGCATTGATTTCCACTATAATTCTTGTGTTGTGTTCAGCAAAGCAAATAATTCTACAAGTAATTAGGGCATACCACCTCTTTAAGGTTTTCATATATTCAAGTATTTTTCTCATGTGCTTCCTTCTAAAATAATTGCTTATTATTGAATTAAAATCTGTTGAAATCAAATGTGAATCTGAATTTGTTTTATACTAGAGAAAGTGGAGAGGAACTATTTCACACTGATTGGCCCATCAGAAAAAACTTTCGATAGAAGGATTTGTTATCATTTTCCCAAAGGATCTATCTTGGGAATCACCACTGGCGTATGTGATGGAATGGCCCAATTGTTTATTATTGAGATGTAAATGACACATAACACTGTATTGCTTTCAGGTGTATGGAATGGCGTAGTTCTGATAAAGGCAGTTGGTTAGGTATCTGGTCTTGTTTTTGCTCTTTCACCTCAACAGATGATGTCACCTTGTTATGGTTCTTCTCTAGTTACTTGATCAATGTCCATCAGGTTTCTAGATAAAGAAATGTTTCCAGAGTTTATGCCTCTGCTTGTGGATAAGTCAGTTTTTAGCATCAAAATGTCAGAGAGCTGTTGTGTTAGAAGATGAGGGACTCCAAATGGCAGGTGGCTGGTGGTTGAGTTTTCAGATGTTTTCTGTGATGCTGAGTCAGAGGGCACATGGCAGGCTCCCTCCCTACTCATTACCGAACTCTAGATTCTTCCTCACTACTTGAGTGTGGTGGGGGTCAGTAGCATCCTTGATCCTGGAAGTTTGTTTGAGATGCAAAACCTCAGACCCCACCCTTAGGTCTACTGAATCAGAATCTGCATTTTAAAAAGATCTCCAGCTGACCTATAGGCAAGTGAAAGTTTGAGAAGCGTTTCTCTACTGAATCAAAGATTCATTCTATTTGGACTTTGCTAACCCCTCCCTTTGCCCTATTACTTTAAGCCATTCCAAATAGTCTTTACTATTCAATTTAATTACCTACAGATAGGGATTACATGTTAGATTCTGCCTTTTCTGGTAGAATATGAACTCAGGATTAAAGAATGGCAATACAAAAACTGGGACATTTATAAATTAAGTCTTAGACATTCTAAGAGTGTTACATTAAAAATGTATTCTTAATGGATTGGTCTACTCAAAACTACTGGCTAAATACAATACTTCTTAAATAATGATAATTACAATAATAATATTCATACATGAAATAGGAGAATGAGAATTCTTTTTACCTCAGAATTTCTGTATTTTGTGCTTTTGTTGGTATCATAATTGCCATCACATTGGCAAAGGATCATATTGATTTAAACCTGAAGAAAATAGGTAAATAGATGCCAAAGTCTTAGGGAAGGTTCCTGAAGATAATGTCCTCAGCATTTGAAAATTTTAATGAAAATGTTTCTTCTTTTCTCTTCTTGAAGCTGGATACCATGGATAGTTTTTGAGTCACACATGTCTGTGTCACAAAAGGCCTAGGCTTCTTTGGGGGAATGTCGCAGTTCTATTGGCTCAAGCCACATTCAGAATCCTGGGATAGTCTCTTCATTTGACCACCCTAGGATAACATCAGTAATAGTGATTTCAGCTCAAATCTCTGTAAGCATGTTATATTAGATGGGGTCAAAGTTTTATGAAAAGAAAAGAAAAAATTATTCAAAAGTAAGCAAATAGGCAAATTACAGTACTCTAACACCCCACAAGGAAAATTATTTCCTGTATGCTAATCACTATTAATTACTTAGTGTACATTATCTTCAATTCTGTTACGTAGGAACCATTATTCTTAGAGTTCGAGAAACTGAGGCTCGGGAATTCCCTGGCAGTCCAGTTGTTAGAACTCCGCACTTTCACTGCTGAGCACCAGGGATCAATCCCTGGTCGGGGAGCTAAGATCCTACAAGCCGCGTGGCACGGCCAGAAAAAAAAAGAATCTAAGGCTCAGAGAAATCTAAAAACTTTCCCAAGCTTATACACATAATAAATGATGGAGCTTTCAAACTGAAGTCTGTACTTCCCACAGATAGGATCTTAATAGGCTACATAGCTGTTAATCACTTGACATATTAATGAGTAATTGCCATTTCAGGCATTAGGGAGAGGCAGCTGCAGGTAGGAGGCTCCTACAATACTCCTCAGCCCTGATCACTGGAGTCCTTGGTACCGCTGGCTAAGAGTAACTCTATTGAAATGCTAGATTCAAGTGAGCCCAGGTCTCCGAAGGCCCGGCTTGAACTGCCCGTAAGGGGTTTGTGTTCATTTGGCAATTTGTTTTTATAACTACTGTAACTTTGATCAATGCTGCTCTTATATTCTATTTCCTGAAGGTATTTTCTATATTATTACTCTTTCTCATTTTTATATTCCTCCTCGTAAGTTCCTTTCTTTCCTTGTTATAGGCACACTCAAACCTCCATCCTAAAAAAACAACCACCACCACCCACAAACATTTTTCCTTGACCTTGATTCTCCTTCATACTATTGTTCCTTTGTTCTACATCCCATTACCCTCTCATTCTTCTTGAAAGAGTAGCTTTATCAATTACCGTCTATAAATCATTATTTTTCATTCATTTCAGAACCTGTTACCCTCCAGTTTTCTCTTCCATCACTCATTGAATCAAAAGTAACCATGATTAACAAGTTTTATTACGGTAACGTCCAATAGCCTTCCTTATGGAGGAAAACGGAAATGGAAACAGAATATAAACTACGTTTATGGAACATCTACTGTAAGCCATCTTTATGCAGTGAATTTTATATATATTTTCTCATCTAAGCTTCATAGTAACCTTGTGATATTTTATTTATTTATTTATTTATTTTAACATCTTTATTGGAGCATAACTGCTTTACAATGTTGTGTTAGTTTCTGCTGTATAACAAAGTGAATCTGCTATATATATACATATATCCCCTATCCCCTCCTTCTTGTGTCTCCCTACCACCCTCCCTATCCCACCCCTCTAGGTGGTCACTAAGCACCGATCTAATCTCCCTGTGCTATGCAGCTGCTTCCCACTAGCTATCTATTTTACATTTGGTACTGTATATATGTCAATGCTACTCTCTCACTTCATCCCAGCTTACCCTTCCCCCTCCCTGTGTCCTCAAGTCCATTCTCTAGGTCTGCGTCTTTATTCCTGTCCTGCCCTTAGGTTCATCAGAACCATTTCTTTTTGTTTTTAGATTCCATATATATATGTTAGTATATGGTATTAGTTTTTCTCTTTCCGAATTACTTCACTCTGTATGACAGACTCTAGGTCCATCCACCTCACTACAAATAGTTCAATTCCATTTCTTTTTATGCCTGAGTGATATTCCATTGTATATATGTGCCACATCTTTATCCATTCATCTGTCAATGGGCATTTAGGTTGCTTCCATGTCCTGGCTATTGTAAATAGGGCTGCAATGAACATTTTGGTACATGACTCTTTTTGAATTATGGTTTTCTCAGGGTATATGCCCAGTAGTGGGATTGCTGGGTCATATGGTAGTTCTATTTTTAATTTTTTAAGGAACTTCCGTACTGTTCTCCATAGTGGCTGTATCAATTTACATTCCCACTAGTAGTGCAACAGGGTTCCCTTTTCTCCACATCCTCTCCAGCACTTATTGTTTGTAGATTTTTTGATGATGGCCATTCTGACTGGTGTGAGGTGATACCTCATTGTAGTTTTGATTTGCATTTCTCTAATGATTAGTGATGTTGAGCATCCTCTCATGTGTTTGTTGCCAATCTGTATATATTCTTTGGAGAAATGTCTATTTAGGTCTTCTGCCCATTTTTGGATTGGGTTGTTTGTTTTTTTGATATTGAGCTGCATGAGCTGCTTGTATATTTTGGAGATTAATCCTTTGTCTGTTGCTTCGTTTGCAAATATTTTCTCCCATTCTGAGGGTTGTCTTTTCTTCTTGTTTATGGTTTCCTTTGCTGTGCAAAAGCTTTGAAGTTTCATTAGGTCCCATTTGTTTATTTTTGTTTTTATTTCCATTTCTCTAGCAGGTGGGTCAAAAAGGATCTTGCTGTGACTTATGTCATAGAGGGTTCTGCCTATGTTTTCCTCTAAGAGTTTTAGAGTGTCTGGTCTTACATTTAGGTCTTTAATCCATTTTGAGTTTATTTTTGTGTATGGTGTTAGGAAGTGTTCTAATTTCATTCTTTTACATGTAGCTGTCCATTTGTCCCAGCACCACTTGTTGAAGAGGCTGTCTTTTCTCCATTGTATATTCTTGCCTCCTTTATCAAAAATAAGGTGACCATATATATGTGGGTTTCTCTCTGGGCTTTCTATCTTGTTCCATTGATCTATATTTCTGTTTTTGTGCCAGAAACATACTGCCTCGATTACTGTAGCTTTCAACCATAGTCTGATGTCAGGGACCCTGATTCCTCCAGCTCCGTTTTTCTTTCTCAAGATTGCTTTGCCGATTTGGGGTCTTTTGTGTTTCCATACAAATTGTGAAATTTTTTGTTCTAGTTCTGTGAAAAATGCCATTGGTAGTTTGATAGGGATTGCATTGAATCTGTAGGTTGCTTTGGGTAGTATAGTCATTTTCACAGTGTTGATTCTTCCAATCCAAGAACATGGTATATCTCTCCATCTGTTTGTATTGTCCTTAACTACTTTCATCAGTGTCTTATAGTTTTCTGCATACAGGCCTTTGGTCTCCTTAGGTAGGTTTATCCCTAGGTATTTTCTTCTTATTGTTGCAATGGTAAATGGGAGTGTTTCCTTAATTTCTCTTTCAGATTTTTCATCATTAGTATATAGGAATGCAAGGGATTTCTGTGCATTAATTTTGTATCCTGCTACTTTACCAAATTCATTGATTAGCTCTGGTAGTTTTCTGGTAGTATCTTTAGGATTCTCTATGTATAGTATCATGTCATCTGCAAACAGTGACAGCTTTACTTCTTCTTTTCCAATTTGGATTCCTTTTATTTTCTTTTTTTTCTGTGATTGCTGTGGCTAAAACTTCCAAAACTCTGTTGAATAATAGTGGTGAGAGTGGACAACCTTGTCTTGTTCCTGATCTTAGAGGAAATGGTTTCAGTTTTTCACCACTGAGAACGATGTTGGCTGTGGATTTGTCATATATGGCCTTTATTATGTTGAGGTAGTTCCTCTATACCTACTTTCTGGAGAGTTTTTATCATAAATGAGTGTTGAATTTTGTCAAAAGCTTTTTCTACATCTATTCAGATGACCATATGGTTTTTCTCCTTCAGTTTGTTAATATGGTTTATCACATTGATTGATTTGCATATATTGAAGAATCCTTGCATTCCTGGAATAAACCCCACTTGATCATGGTATATGATCCTTTTAATGTGCTGTTGGATTCTGTTTGCTAGTATTTTGCTGAGGATTTTTGTATCTATATTCATCAGTGATATTGGCCTGTAGTTTTCTTTCTTTGTGACATCTTTTTCTGGTTTTAGTATCAGGGTGATGGTGGCCTTGTAGAATGCATTTGGGAGTGTTCCTCCCTCTGCTATATTTTGGAAGAGTTTGAGAAGGATAGGTGTCAGCTCTTCTCTAAATGTCTGATAGAATTCACCTGTGAAGCCATCTGGTCCTGGGCTTTGGTTTGCTGGAAGATTTTTAATCACAGTTTCAATTTCAGTGCTCGTGACTGGTCTGTTCATATTTTCTATTTCTTTCTGGTTCAGTCTCGGCAGGTTGTGCTTTTCTAAGAATTTGTCCATTTCTTCCAGGTTGTCCAATTTATTGGCATAGAGTTGCTTGTAGTAATCTCTCATGAGCCATTGTATTTTTACAGTGTCAGTTGTTACTTCTCCTTTTTACATTTCTAATTCTGTTGATTTGAGTCTTCTCCCTTTTTTTCTTGGTGAGTCTGGCTAAAGGTTTATCAATTTTGTATGTCTTCTCCAAGAGCCAGGTTTTAGTTTTATTGATCTTTGCTATTGTTTCTTTCATTTCTTTTTCATTTATTTCTGATCTGATCTTTATGATCTCTTTCCTTCTGCTAACTTTGGGGTTTTTTTGTTCCTCTTTCTCTAATTGCTTTAGGTGTAAGGTTAGGTTGTTTATTTGAGATTTTTCTTGTTTCTTAACGTAGGATTGTATTGCTGTAAACTTCCCTCTTAGAACTGCTTTTGCTGCATCCCACAGGTTTTGGGTCATCGTGTTTTCATTGTCATTTGTTTCTAGGTATTTTTAGATTTCCTTTTTGATTTCTTCAGTGATGTCTTGGCTATTTAGTAGCGTATTGTTTAGCCTCCAAGTGTTTGTATTTTTTACAGATTTTTTCCTGTAATTGATATCTAGTCTCATAGCGTTTTGGTCAGAAAAGATATCTGATACGATTTCAATTTTCTTAAATTCACCAAGACTTAATTTGTGACCCAAGATATGATGTATCCTGCAGAATGTTCCATGAGCACTTGAGAAGAAAGCATATTCTGTTGTTTTTGGATGGAATGTCCTATAAATATCAATTAAGTCCATCTTGTCTAATGTGTCATTTAAAGCTTGTGTTTCCTTATTTATTTTCATTTCGGATGATCTGTCCATTGGTGAAAGTGGGGTGTTAAATTCCCCTGCTATGACTGTTTTACTGTCAATTTCCCCTCTTATGGCTGCTAGCATTTGCCTTATGTATTGAGGTGCTCCTATGTTGGGTGCATAAATATTTACAACTGTTATATCTTTTTCTTGGATTGATCCCTTGATCATTATGTAGTGTCCTTCTTTGTCTCTTGTAATAGTCTTTATTTTAAAGTCTATTTGGTCTGATTTGAGAATTGCTACTCCAGCTTTCTTTTGATTTCCATTTGCATGGAATATCTTTTTCCATCCCCTCACTTTCAGTCTGTATGTGTTCCTAGGTCTGAAGTGGGTCTCTTGTAGACAGCATATATACGGGTCTTGTTTTTGTATCCATTCAGCCAGTCTGTGTCTTTTGGTTGGAGCATTAAATCCATTTACATTTAAGGTAATTATCAATATGTATGTTCCTATTACCATTTTCTTAATTGTTTTGTGTTTGTTATTGTAGGTCTTTTCCTTCTCTTGTGTTTCCTGTCTAGAGAAGTTCCTTTAGCATTTGTTGTAAAGCTGGTTTGGTGGTGCTGAATTCTCTTAACTTTAGCTTGTCTGTAAAGGTTTTAATTTCCCTATCATATCTGAATGAGATCCTTGCTGGGTAGAGAAATCTTAGTTGTAGGTTTTTCCCTTTCATCACTTTAAATATGTCCTGCCACTCCCTTCTGGCTTGCCAAGTTTCTGCTGAAAGATCAGCTGTTAAACTTATGGGGATTCCCTTTTATGTTATTTGTTGTTTTTCCTTGCTGCTTTCAGTATTTTTTCTTTGTATTTAATTTTTGATAGTTTGATTAATATGTGTCTTGGCATGTTTCTCCTTGGATTTATCCTGTATGGGACTCTCTGTGCTTCCTGGACTTGATTGACTATTTCCTTTCCCATGTTAGGGAAGTTTTCAACTATGTCTTCTAATCTTTTCTCAGACCCTTTCTTTTTCTCTTCTTCTTCTGGGACCCCTATAATTCGAATGTTGGTGTGTTTAATGTTGTCCTAGAGGTCTCTGAGACTGTCCTCAATTCTTTTCATTCATTTTTCTTTATTCTGCTCTGCAGTATTTATTTCCACTATTTTATCTTGCATGCCACTTATCAGTTATTCTGCTATTGATTCCTTCTAGAGAATTTTAATTTCATTTATTGTGTTGTTCGTCATTGTTTGTTTGCTATTTAATTCTTCTAGGTCCTTGTTAAACGTTTCTTGTATTTTCTCCATTCTATTTCCAAGATTTTGGATTATCTTTACTATCATTACTCTGAATTCTTTTTCAGGTAGACTGCCTATTTCCTCCTCATTTGTTTGGTCTGGTGGGTTTTTTCTTTGCTCTTTCATCTGCTGCATATTTCTCTGTCTTCTCATTTTTTTTAACTTACTGTGTTTGGAGTCTCTTTTTCGCAGGCTGTAGGTTCGTAGTTCCTGTTGTTTTTGTTGTCTGCCCCCAGTGGGTGAGGTTGTTTCAGTGGCTTTGGTAGGCTTCTTGGTGGAGGGCACTTGTGCCTGTGTTTTGGTGGGTGGGGCTGGATCTTGTCTTTCTGGTGGGCAGGGCCATGTCCGGTGGTGTGTTTTGGCATGTCTGTGAACTTAGTATGATTTTAGGCAGCCTCTCTGCTAATGGGTGGGGTTGTGTTCCTGTCTTGCTAGTTGTTTGGCATGGGACGTACAGCACTGGAGCTTGCTGGCCATTGGGTGGAGCTGGGTCTTAGCATTGAGACGGAGATCTCTGGGAGGGCTCTTGCCAGTTGATATTACCTGGGGCCAGGAGATCTCTGGTGGTCCAGTGTCCTGAACTCGGCTCTCCCACATTAGAGACTCAGGCCTGACACCAGGCCAGAGCACCAAGACCCTGTCAGCACATAGCTCAGAAGAAAAGAGAGAAAAAAAGAAAGAAAAAAAAATTTTTTAATAAAATTAAAAAAATTTTTAAATTATTTAAATAAAAAAGTAATAAAAAAAGAAGAGAGCAAGCAAACAAATAAACAAATCCACCAGTGATAACAAGCACAAAAAACTAAACTAAGATAAACATAAAAATCAGAAGCAAATCAGTTGCAGACAGCAAACCCCAAGTCTACAGTTGCTCCCAAAGTCCACCGCCTCAATTTTGGGACTATTTGTTGTCTATTCAGGTACTGCAGAGATGCAGGGTACATCAACTTGATTGTGGAGATTTAATCTGCTGCTCCTGAGGCTGCTGGGAGAGATTTCCCTTTCTCTTCTTTGTTCGCACAGCTCCCGGGGTTCAGCTTTGATTTTGGCCCCACCTCTGCGTGTAGGTCACCCTCAGGCATCTGTTTCCTGCCCAGACAGGATGGGGTTAAAGCAGCGGCTAATTAGGGTGCTTTGACTCACTCAGGCCGGGGGGAAGGAGGCATACGGTAGTCACAATTGGAATGCGGGGCGAGCCTGCAGTGGCAGAGGCCGGTGTGACGTTGCAGCAGCCTGAGTGTTCTCTTGGGGAGGTTGTCCCTGGATCTCGGGACCCTGGCAGTGGCGGGCTGCACACGCTCCTGGGGGGGGGGTGTGGGTAGTGACCTGTGCTTGCACACAGGATTCCTGGTGGCAGCAGAAGCAGCGTTTGCGTTGTTCATGCCCATCTCTGGTGTCCACGCTGATAGCCACGGCTCACGCCCATCTCTGGAGCTCGTTTAGGCGGTGCTCTGAATCCCCTCTCCTCGTGCTCCCCGAAACAATGGTCTCTTGCCTCTTTGGCAGTTCCAGACTTTTTCCCGGACTCCTTCCCAGCTAGCTGTGGCGCACTAACCCCTTCAGGCTGTATTCTCGCCGCCAACCCCAGTCCTCTCCCTGGGATCTGACCGAAGCCCGAGCCTCAGCTCCCAGCCCCCGCCCGCCCCGGCGGGTGAGCAGACAAGCCTCTCGGGCTGGTAAGTGCTGCTCGGCGCTGATCCTCTGTGCAGGAATCTCTCCACTTTGCCCTCCGCACCCCTGTGGCTGCACTCTCCTCCATGGCTCCGAAGCTTCCCCCCTCCGCCACCCGCAGTCTCCGCCCGCGAAGGGGCTTCCTAGTGTGTGGAAACCTTTCCTCCTTCACAGCTCCCTCCCACTGGTGCAGGTCCCATCCCTATTCTTTTGTCTCTGATTTTTCTTTTTTCTTTTGCCCTACCCAGGTAAGTGGGGATTTTCTTGCCTTTTGGGAGGTCTGAGGTCTTCTGCCAGCGTTCAATAGGTGTTCTCTAGGAGTTGTTCCACATATAGATATATTTTTGATGTATTTGTGGGGAGGAAGTTGATCTCCACCTCTTACTCCTCCACCATCTTGAACGTCCCCCCACCTTGTGATATTTTAAATCATCATCATTATTATAATTTAAAACTTAGGGAACAGGTTCAGAGCCTTTAATAAAAATTAAGTAGAAATCTGATCCAAACCCAGTTCTATCTGATTCAAAATCCCATCTTCTTTCATTACACAAGGAAAGAAAGGAAGAGAGGGAAGAAGGGAGAGAAATCAGGAAGAATGGAAAGAAAAGATGAGAAAAGGACTGAAGGCAAGTAAGGGAGTAAAGATTTGAATTCAGGAAAGTTTCTCTGCAACAAGCAAGAGAGTCAAATTGACCATTCCATTAATTTCGTTGCTCCTACTGTGTTTTAATTTTATTGTACAGGAATACCTTAATATAGGCCTAAACACAGATCATAGAAATAGGGGGGAGAAAAATCAGCATTGGTAACAAAAATGTAGTATACTTAATGGAAAGACCTCTGATTCTCTGTTCAATTATGTTTTCTACTGAAATGAAGGCGACATTTAGGGTATCTACTTGCTAATACTGCCACCTTGCTCAACTTTCTGAGGTTTTCGCTAATGCCCAAGAAACTAGAATATAGAGCTGATAGTGTAGGAATTTACTGATCCATGTGTGCTATTTAAATTTTCTTGAAATTATTCAAATTTCCCTGGCCTAGAAACCAGGGCAGAATCTCAGGACAGATGGCTTGGTAATGAGTTTTTCACCTCGTTCAGCTGCCAAGCAATTTGGAAATTACACGAGGCCAGGCTCTGTCAGTGCAGTTCGGCACTTCAACTTGAAGACTAGTCTGACACCAGGAAATTGTCATCATCAGCTAATGCTTAGCAAGTGTGGCACGCCAAGTGTCATGAAAATGGAAAGAAAAAAAAATGCTCTGTTCTGATTATAACTTCCTCACAAGTTTGGGATGCAACTGATTTCTCTGTCGAGCTAGAAGTTCAACTTCTATCTCCAGTCCAGGCACCCTTCTTAGTTTTGTCCCCATGTATTTATCTATTGGACATTTTTACTTGGATATCATGCAGATACCTCAAAGTGCCTACGCTCAAAACTGAGTTCTTGACATTACCCAAGAAAACCCTTCTTGCTCCAGTGTTTCCTATCTTAATAAGTATTAATATCATCCAACCATCTAATGGTTCAGACCTGAAATCTCTCTTGATTAATCCCCTCCCTCCCTGCACCATATCCATCCAATCACCAAGACCTGTTGGTTCTACTTCTTAAACATTTCCTGAATCTGTCCACTTCTCTCCATCCCCATCCCCATCATTAACTTTAAGTCACCATCAAATTTGACCCATACTCGGGTGTAGATCCCTCACTGAAGGTCATTAGCTTTTCCTATTCTGCCCAATCCATTTTCTCTATGGAGCTGGAGTGGTACTATACATCACATCATGCCATTCTCCTGCTGGAAACCGTTCCATGCTTTCCACTGGTTGGGAAATGAAGTCTGAACATCTCAGCATAACCTAGAAGGCTCTTATCCACCTCCTCAGCATCATTTCTTACCAGTTAGTCATTTAGTTAGGAAATATTTATTGTGTTCCAGACCTTGTTTAGGCTCTGGAAATATGGTAGAAACTTACATACTATTGGGAGCACACAGACAATAAGCCTGGAAACAAATAAATGAATAATGATTTTAAGTACTGACAAATATTCACCAGGGAGATATTTGTGGGACCTGCCTCTTATAAGCTTTTCCCTATTCCATCTAAACTAACTTACATGTTTCTGACATGTGCTCCCCTATAAGCATATGTTAAAATTGTTATAATTTAGCACACTTTATTTCTTGCTTATCTATCTTCTATGCTGGATCATTACAGATTTGGCAAGAGCAAAGATTCTTTTTAGATATTACTATCTCATCCCAGTGCCTAGCTTTTGCCTGGCATATGTCAGGTGTCTAATAAATATCTGTGAAATAAATGAATGTTACTTCCTTAGTATGAATTGATTGATAAGTTCTTATCTGGGTGAAAATAAAAAATATGTGGTGAAATTAAAAATTGGATGAAAATGAAAAATCTAGGCCTTCTGAAATTTGTAACTTTTCAGATATTGTAGGCTTACATGAACTATGTTGAACTTCCCAATATAGAAATTGATTAAACTTATTCACTCCAGATCACTAAATCCTTGCAGATAATAAAATTCTATGCATTACTGATTTCTTAGCTTTTCTCATTTGCTGAGAAAACCAAATTGAGAAAGATCTTTGGAGAACTGCGAGATGAAAAAAATATGGTCTGTAATTAAAACACTGCAAGGAAGAAACATAGATGGCTTCAGTGGTTGTATTAGCAAAGAAACAAGAAAGCGAGTTGGGATGATCATTTTAGGTGTCGCTATGTTAATAACGTCAGTTTGTTCAGTATATTTATCTTTCCAAGATTTATACCTATTAATCTGCTTTATCAAATTTTAGGTTTTTGCAAGGAATAGTAGAACGGTGTTACACCCTTCTAACGGGAAATGCAATGATCACATGATCTTCCATTTTCAGGATCTGTGGAGAACATTTTGTCTACCTCTGTTCACCACAAAGCAAGAAAATCACAACAAATATCAGCTTGAATAAAGGTTTGGATTAGCTTTTATATGCTTTTTAAAAAAATAGTTTGTCCCACCCTTAAAACAAAGTATTTGGTTACTAATTTTTACGGTTTTATCCTGCTATGGGTGAAAGAAACTTCTGGGAGACTTTGAGTGCCAGTCCTTTATTATTTTCTTCTTAAATTTTTTCTTACAGCATCCTGTAGTTTTTCTGTGGTGGTTTAGAGTGTGTATCAGAGTTTCTGTTAGAAACATTAGCTTTCAAAAAAAAAACCTTGGCACACAATCTCCAAGAATATTTGTCTTATCAAATTATTTTAAAGATGAATACTGCTTTTTCAATCACCACCAGTCCTCACCAAGCTCATTGCTTGCAAATATTCCATTATGTATACCTATGGTTGGAAATCAGTTACTGGGTTCCCAAATGGAAATAGTTGCAGACAGAATGCAACTAGACAATATTGTGGAAAAACCATGGGCTTTGGAGTTAAAAACCACTAGGCCAGTGGTGTGTGATGCACACCACCCCCTTTTCATCTCTCCTCAGTTCCTTATCTAAAATTTACCTCTTGAGTCCCTCAGTTCCAAACCAGTCAAGGATTTGGTTTTGGTTTCTTTGCTACTGCTGGTTTAGCCAGCTTACTGTCTTTGTAGAAACTCTTACTTCTATACAAACTCAAGTATGTAAACCCTTACTGCAAATAGAAAACCTTCCACATATTTCTCAACAACTACAATGTACCCTACACTTGTCTGTACTTTCCTTTAATCTTAGGTAGCTGTTCTCCCATTCCATAGCTTAAAACATGAGTGAAATATGGACTAGTAAGAAGAACCTGGCCTGGAAAAATATCTAGCTAAGGAATTCTGCAAACCTATGTGGTAGCCGGGCTTTTCAGACAAAGACTCTGACGTCCCAATTGTTTAAAAAAAAGAAAAAAGTACAAAGATCACAATTACCAGTGGCAACATGGAAAAACCCATAGAGCATGCCACTGGCAAAACTCCTCAGAGAGTTGGTTTCCCAAATATGGAAAATATAAAACAAAACCTTCTTTATTTATGAAAACTATTTGAATTTCTAATTCTTTAGGCCTTACAGGTTTATTATGAAAACCAAATTCAGTTCCCCTACGGGGTGAGAAAGAACCACTTCCTATTGCATCAAGTTATAGAATAGCACATTTTTAAAGCTCCATCATTTGTTTCTGGGGTAGCATTACATTGTCCTCTTCTGGGTTACGTAAGTCTGCCTTGACCTTTCAAGCACAGAAACATTTTACCCTTGACACAGTTTGGAATTTGGAACTGCCTGTGAAAACACGAATAGCTTCATTTTTCCATTTGAAAAGTCCCTAAACACAAATTGATAAATTCTCAAAGAACTTCAGTGCAGAGTTTTCAGACTAGCACTTCAACTACTAAGACCTATATTCAAAGTGTTTGAATTGCCAGAAAAAACACAGCTGTTAGTCTATGTCTCAGGCAATCTGTACACCATCTTTTAGGTAGGAGAGATTACAAAATGGGCCAAAGGTTAGATGCAAGTCTTAGAAGAATAAAAAATCAGTACTGGGAGGGCACCTACCCAAAGTGCCAAATATTAGCACTAACTTGGAATATCAGAAGTTTTAAATTACTACCCCCCAAAAAAGTCACAGGCATCCATCAGCCAAAAGTTTTCTCCCAACCTGCAATTCTACTCTTGATAAATGCTCTTGTGTTTTGTTTTCCCTACGATTTAAAGGGTTGTGATGGCCTACAAACTGGCCACCTGGGATAATTTCATGGCCTTGTGGATGCAGAGTGGTGTCTCATGAGGTCAGGGCGGCTGTGACAGAGACAGTCTCTGACATTTTCATAAACTAAATTGAATTCTTGGCACACTCTGAACTTAGATAGCATGAGTTTCCAGCCCTGCTCCTCCTTAGCTATATCAATTCTGCTTTAATTTCTGCCCTGATAATGTGATAAAATAAAGTGGGCCATTTTTTAGTCGAACTTCAATAATGATCTGAAGTACAACAAACTGCTCAAGTAATAAAGGAGTTTGTTTCTTAAAATGCGAAAAGCATCTTTGGCTTTTCTCAGTGTCTTTTATTATTAGAGTATATGTTCATATGTCTAAGCCCCCCCCCCTGCCCCCCGGGTTAGTTCAGATTTTGACGGTCCGGCTGCTATAGAGATAAGATAAGCTTTGGGCTACGTGTAATTTCCTACGCTCACACTCTAACTCCTGTCTTTTCTCACCACTGGTGCAACTCCCCAGTGTGTTAGGATATTCTCATGAGAAACCCTGTCCTAGATATTCTGGGATCTGCTAAACAAAACCAGTTGGTTGCTCATATTCTTTCACTTCAATAAACATTTCCTGAGTCTATATATCTACCTTATGTCAGCCTATATAATGTTTTGATTAATCCTCACATAATCCCTATTTTGCAAATGAAAAAAATGAGTGCAGAGAGTTTAAGTAACTTGGCCAAGGATACACAACAAATAAGTGGCATGCCAAGATGTCAGTTCATGCTCTCTGGAACTATTTTTAGATACCATTAATCACTTTGAGATCCCTTAAGCTGACACAATAGTAGCATATATCACAATGGAAGCCATGTGTCTCCGGAGCCCCTGGGACTAGTAACGGGTTCAGTGAGTTCCCAATTATGGCCCAGGGAGTGCGTTCAAGGACCTGATTTGCATTTTCTCCCTGACATTGGGTTTTGTGGCTGCTGAAGATGTAAAAATTTGATCAACAATATACCAAACTGGTATTTCCATTTCAGAAAACTTATACAGCTTGTAATCAATATTAATTACATCAAATATCAAAGTCCTATTATTCCATAGGCCTCAAGAGAATTATAAGCAGCACCTAAACATACACATTTCCTAATTTAGAATTTAATGAACTCCCTCCTAGCTTCTTGTTACTGGCTACTTTATTAAATGTAATGAATGGCTTCTCTTAGGCAGCTCCTTTTTTCAGGATGCAGGTACACTGAGACTCTCTCCTTCTGGCAGCTGTAGCTGTGATTTTAATTGGATTGATGCCACTGTGATCCAAACTTCAGGATCTCCCAATGGAAATCACAGAACTGTTTGAGTAGGGGGAAACCTTGGAAATCAACTAGTCCCAAAGTCTCAAACTGACAGCCCCCAGGCCACAGATGGCCTCGTTGTTTGTTCATCACAGTGATGACCCTAGTTGAATTCTTATAATTTTTTGAATTGGTTGCCAAAATTTTCAAGCAAGTGTATTTCAAATAAAAATCTAAATGTTAAGCTTCTCTTGAAAAATTGGAATATTAGGCAGCACTGGGCCTGCATTCCTGCATAGAAGCCAGCAGCCCCAGTGGATAGCAGGTGCTTCTGCAGATGGGGGCTGATGTCTCCAGTGTGACTCCATCGGGGCATTCCCTGATGGGCTGGCAGTGTTGGAGTCAATGGTCTGTTGACGTTAATCATTGTGTTTGTGTTATTATTTTCATGTAGTACAGTTAAGAAGAAAGAAAATATTTCTGTCTTTGTCAGGAATGGGAAAACAAAATATAATCTGAAGGGGTACTGTGTTTAAAAAGAAAGAAGAAAGCAAGTGTCTTTGTGGCAGAGAAGAATGTGCCTTTTGGTTAATATGCAAATGAAGCATCTCAGCTTCAAGTACATTTATGCTATTTGCTTGGCCCTGTAAGCATTTGAGAGCCACAATGGTAGTCTTATTTTAGCTATCTGAACACAGTGATGGAAAGAAGTTAAATGGCTTCCCCAGGGCTAATATTTTTAGGCCATAACTAGAGTGAAGGTTTCCTTACCTTTTAGTATATTGCTTGCCATGTGGGAGATATCAAATACTTGAATTAATCTGTGGGCTGAAATCTAAAAAAATTTATCTTAATGTTTTGAAATGTTTTTAGAAAAAGAAGGTGAATTAAGACATGATATTAAAGAAATTTATATAAATTTAAAATGGGCACACAAACTGGAGGGTGTAAATTTCATTCTGTGTGGACTTTGGAGTTAGCTAAATCTTTCCTCTTATCAGGTACTTAACCAAGAGAGCCTTTTACCATCTTCTGTGTCTGTCAATATTATGACATAGTATGAGTGTGTTTCATGTTTGGTAATTGCAATCATTGTTGCTTTTGTTGTGGTCATCCATGTACAATGCTTGGTGTCAGTCTATTTATCTCTTGTAAAAATAAAATACAGTGTGTGTGTGTGTGTGAAAAAAAAAAAAAGAAAAAGGTTTCTCTCTCTCTCTCTCTCTCTCACACACACACACACACACACACACACACACACAAGCTCAGAAAAATAGCCTGCAAAATTTATATTTAATCATTCATAGTTTTCAGTGTCACATCCTTTTTTGTCTTTTTCCTCTATTACTATAAGATTTAAATAGCTCTTTGGTTAAATTAAATGTTTCCCTCCTACCCATAAACACTAACAGAGAGTCTCAGGAAAAATTGAAAAATAAAGACATAGAAAAGAGAGGCCTGTTTTCACACCTTAATTTTTTTCAATCCAAATTAATCACAGGGGTCAGCTCTTCAGGGCACAACTATCTTGAGAAGATAAGGGTCCATTCCTTACCTTCTGAAACCACCCAAGAAATCAATCCAGACACTTTTCAAGGTCCTCCAGACACAGTTGTTCTCCATCTTAAAGGGAGGTAAGGAAGTTTCTATACATGCCAAGTTTCTAGAACCTGAGTGTACCCTCTTAATATTTCACACTATCTCCCAAATTTTTTATTGATTTCTGTGATTAGTATGATTTTCTTTCAGAGGAAGAGATTCCAAAATGACAACCATGCTTAGAAATCACTCACAACCTTTCTTCATTGCCAGAAAGGTGTTTCTCGTGTTTACCCTAGACACTGCATGAGTACCTTTACAATCATTGCCTCTGTTTAGTCATGTTAAACAGAAAACAGCTGATCACCATCCTCAAAAGAAAATTATTTTTTCCCCTCTAATTAGTCTCACCTCAATCTTCTTTTCTGTCATTCAATAATTGTGGATTTTTAAAAAGTGGTTCAAAGATAAGGCCTGTGTGATGTCAGTGATCCCAAAGGAGGGTTAAAAGGTGGTCGAGGATCCCGGTGCTGCATTATCCCAGCATATCTGGAGGTCCCAGACCCTTGGGTTCTCCTGAGCAAACACCACAGATTTGGTCCACTCCTGGTGGAAAGGCCCAAAGGCATCAGTAACCTTGACGGGGAGATATATACCTCAAGATGCCAGCATTTGTTCTTGAGGCAGCACATCATGGCAGGAAGGGCACAGAAGGTGGACCATCCACCCTGGCCTGCATTCCTCCTCTACTACTTGTTTAAGTTTAATCAAATTACTTCACTTCTCTCAGCCTCTCTTTCCTAGTATGAATCATGGGGAAATAATGATAATAGTAATACCTACTGTCTTAGGTCCGTTCCTGGGGAAATAGACTCTGAGATGGGGATTTGCAGGCAGGGGGTTTACTGTGGACACTCCGGTATCCACATCTGTGGGACAGTGAAGGAAACAGGACTGGACAGAGGGTGGTGTTGACCTACAGCTCAGTCACAACAAACACCTCAGCTGATGGCAGAAGGAGCCGAGGAGCTAAGATGGCCCTTCAGGGTCACCCACCTAGCATCAGTCAGTCAGGGAAGGAAGCATGACCATGTGTGATGTGGCTCTCTTCAGCAGAGGGCAATTCCCGAAGAGTAACACAAGCCCCCAGCACTGCTGGGACACAGGGAAATGAGAGCATCAGTTCTACAGGGGAGATCAGAACAGGATGCCGTGCACCCACGCCACCTGCCTTGTGCGGTTCTGTGGGGCTTACATAATAAGCTCCATTAACAGCATTTCATGCAGTGACTGGCACACAGTTTGCTATAAATATTATTCAGTAGACACTTCTAAAGAATTCACTATTTGAAGATACTAGAAGAGACACTGAGGACACTTAGGAAAGTATAAAAATAAATAATGAACAGACTCTGCCCTGAAAAGATCACAGTTGAATGGTGTAAGACCTGAACTAGAAGCTATAGAGAGTCTAACCCTCCTGATCATTGCATACTCCTTTATAATATCCTTCGATGACCAAATGGATACCAAATACTCTCTATAGTGTATTCCTGACCTTAAGCATCTTGTGGTCTCATTGGAGAACCAAGACTTACATGCACGGAGAAACCCAATAACAGCATGCTGTACAATTAAGTGTCAAAATGTGTGGCAGGGACGCTAACTGGTGAGGCAGGTCAAGCTTGGAGAGATGGGGTGCTGGATTCGTCAGGAGAGATTTATGGAGGAATGGATTTGGCTTAGACATCGTCACATGCCTAGACATTGGACGGATGGAGGGAATGAGGGAACTCCAGGCTGAAGAATAGAATGAATGAAGGGTCTGGCCGTGTCTGTGTGTGGTGAGGAAGTCAGCTGGACAGCAATGGAGATTTTATATTGACACATGCTACTAAACAGACCTCTACTAATCAGTGGAATCGGACTACTTCTGTGACAAATTGTGGCATTTATGCCTAATCCTACAAGCACTCTAGGAGTTTTGAGTAACATGGATGAAACTTGGTAACAGAAAGATTGATCTGTTGGTACTGAATAAGATGAACTATACAAGGAAACCAATATTATGGGGAACCTCCCAGGTACTTTTTTCAGTCTCTTCTACTGTTTTTGGTAAGTAATCCAGGGGACAGATATTGAAGCTGAGACTAGAGGCTAGAATTGGACACCCAGATATCAGATGCTTTGTGGGGAGGTTTTGAGCAGAAAGGTAGTTTATACAGAGGAAAAAGTGTAGGCTTTGGATCCAGACTTACAATGTAGGAGTTCAAATCATGATTCCACAATTTATATGACATATGACCTTGGACAAGCTTCATAACCACCCCGCACCTTTATGTTTCCATCTGCAAAATGAAGCCAATTGTTCCCACCTTACCGTGTTGTAAGGACAAAATGATAACAGATATAAAATGCATCAAAGTTGCCTGCTAGACTTACAGAAGATATTCAATAAATGCTATTATTATTGTTGTCAATATTATTATTACACCCATGTCAGGAGTCTTTCTTCTCTCTCTTCCTTAAACTTATATTTTGGATTTGTCTCTGGTTGTCTGGGAATTCATAGTGCTTAAAATAAAATGCAGCACTTAAATTGCACTCTTAAGGTCTTTTAAGGTCCATCATCCTTTCTCTTGAGTGTTGGAAGGAGCAAGGCTGAAGTTAACTGGTACCTTCTGTTGGTAGATGGAAGTGCCTTGATGAGACGTTACTGGTAGGAGGCACCACCCTTTAAATTTCAACTCCATACTAATTATTCCACCTTGAGAGCATTTATTTTTGCAAGTCTTGAAGTATTTTCTAGAGCAGCCTATTAAACTGTCAACGTCTCCGATGGAAGGTCCCGCTAGATATCTCTGTTCAGACAGGTCCCTCTTTTCCATCTCGCCATCACCTTGCCCTGGAAAGGGGTAGAGCCTGGTGGTCAGGAGCAGACCAGCAGGTCAGGAGCTGTGCCTGTTAAAATTAAGTAAAATTAAAAATTCATTTTCTCAGTGGCAAACAGCCACACTTCAAATGCTCAATAGCCACATGTGGCTAGTGGCTGCTGTATTGGACAGCACAGATTATAGAACATTTTGATCATCACAGAAACTTCTTTTGGACCTTGCAGTTCTAGAGCCAAACCGACTGGATTTAAATGATGTCTAACACTTATTGTCTGTGTGACTTTACCCAGGTAATTTAAGCTTTCTGTGCCTTGGTTTTATCATCTATAAAATGAGGATATAAGTGTCAACTTTTGGGAGCATTTATGAGAATTAGATGAGTTAATATATATAATATATTTAGAGCAACCCCTAATTATCATCTTGTATTTTCTCAGTAACTGTTAGCAATTACTATTTATCAAAAACCAGAAAAAACAACACCTATTTCAGAAAGAAAACATAGAATGTATAGATGAAGGGTGGGGAGCTCAGAGTAGTTGCCCATTACCTGTGTTCCCAAGGTCCGTATGATACAAAATCACTGTGGGACTCATCATAAGACATTATGATTTTCTATGTCTATGTCTGTTTTCTTTACTAGACTCCATGCCTTGGGAATTCAAGGACTAGTGTCTTATTCTTTTTCATACCCCTGGCACCTGCCATGGGGCCTTGAGCACACATGACACTCAATAAGTACTTTATTTTCAACATTGTTGAACTAACTTAAGTGCTCAAGAACTGGCAGCCTTCTTATTGATTAATATCTTAGTGGGAATAGTAGGATTGGAGTTTTGCTAATTTCAATATATTTTTAACCAGATAGAGACAATGAACTTATAATTAGGTTTAAGGACAATGGGGAAGAATATTTAAAATCAGGAATGGATGAGAATATCCAGAATGGATGATCACTTCACATGTCGGGGGCAAATTGAGAGGAGGGAAAAGAAAGAACAAAGAGAGGAAATAGAGTTGATAAGTTGTCTGGGAGAAAGTTCAAAGACAAATTTTCCCTTCTTCAACATTTTACCACAGGCATATCCTGAAACCCTAGATATAATTATCTTGGCTGGAATGCCTGGGCTAGAGTAAACAGAAATCTGAGTGTGTCAACAAATTATTTAATTAAGCAGAGTAAGTGGCAATGTGAAAGCAAAATCATAATGTGCAACAGGATAATGTGATTGAAAGCTTCAGCTGTGATGGAATGTAGAGAGAGTAAGACAAGAGAGAAAAATGACACAGTCCTGGGGACCAGACTCTGGACCTGGTTAGCCAATGTGAAAAATGAAACAAGAAATAAGATTTTTTTAATGGAACTCTATTATTCCAGAAAACACTTCTTGAGGATAAATATAAATGTAAAAGCAATTGAGATTAAGCCATCACTTTAGTTGAGCAGGGGTCAGGAGCAGGACGGCGCGTGGCATTAAAAAGGGCCTCAGGATTTGTGCCATCAGCATAAAAGTGGCAGTTACAATTAAAAGCAGAAATGAAATGACTAAGGAGTAGAAAAGCTAGAAATGAACAGATGGCCAGGCAGGCAGCTTGCTAGGCTGCTCAAATTGGGTATATTTTATATTTCATTCCAAGTTCACAAATATTAGGACATTAAAATGCATGAAACATGATGTGTATCTCATCTCGCCATGTTTTTATTACTAAATTAGAAAGAATTAGGCTGCACGGAATGTATGCAAATGCATCAGTCTAAGCAAATGCTGAGTCAGGGGAGATCAGGAAGGTCAGCTGGGTTTCTCTTTTCCAAAGAAGAGCCTGGTCAATTGTACACTGAGCAGCCTTTGTGGAGCTATTCTTAAAGTGGCCACCTATGTCCAGAAAGACTGTGAAGAAGGTTAGATTGCTGATGACACTTTCTTTAAAGGTGGCGGTGGCCAGGCCTCCTGTTTGTTTTCAGTAGTAGGATTAAATTTAGGGAGTGTGTGGAATGTTGTCTCTATACATGGAAGATGTTTTTTATTGGACTTTAGTATGTCATTTACCCTAAGCAATCATTAATACAAGGTACCTGTGCTATGATCAGTAGACCATGGGTAACACCAGAAGATCATTATGAGACTGTTTTTCACACATTTTCTGCTGAGTCTGAAGCTTAATTCATGGGTTGACTGAGGCCACATGGTGAGAACAAGGTTTTCGTTGGTTCACAAGTTTATTGATTAAGAAATATGAGTATGTTTAGACTAAGTGACCTCTCTTCAACTTTTTTGTTTGATCTTGGCCCATGTCTAGGGTTCTGTAACCAGATCATGACTCTGATTGTCTAATGGAAAACTTGTCAAGTTTCTTTCTGCATGATTGGGAAACTGCACATGCGTTCTGGGCCACCAGGTTCTCGTCTCTATCTTCAGAATACATAGTGATGCATCCCTGGAAATGAAGAGAAATTTCATCCTCCCCGCTTTTCATTTTTACTTGAACCAAGATAGTACTATATTGATTCAGTCAGTCAGCCATGTAATCTATATATTTTGAGTGCCCACTATGTGCTAGGTACTGAGCCAGGAACTTGGAATAAAAGGGTCTTTGCACTTATGTTTTAAAAAAAGACCAACTTTCTCACAGCCTGTGTTTACTAACTCTGACTCCTTTCGACATAATCTAAATGCAGTGTAGAAAAACATCCAAACCTAACACCTGTGGAGGCCGCAGCTGCACATATAAAGAAATACCCAAAAGAGTGTGTGCCATTCCCCTATTTGCAACTCTCACCTGCTCTGAGGTACAGCCTAGAAATACTGTATACAGAAAGGGGATGTCTGTAAAAGGCATCATTTGGCTCCCAGGTTGTAGAGTCACTGGGAGAAGAGTATTTAACTTCCTCTGTGCACCGTATTAACAGCTGAAAGGAAAATCACTCTTTGACTAAAAAGAAGGAAACAAAATTGTGTGTGGTCATATATATAATTACATACTTCTATATGTTATACCTAAAGATATAGATGTGTATATAAATTAATATATATTTTTATTATATATGTATAATTTACCTATGTACAAATACAATAGAAAATAACATAAGTTTTTAAACATGGTTAAGGCAGCTTTCATTGTAGGCATGGACTTGAAGAAGTATCATTGTATGTGTGTGTGTGTGTGCACATAGGGGTGCATGGCCCATGTGGGTGTGTTGGGATAGGGATGGAGGCTAGGGGAGGATGGAGATACCACGAGAAGGAAAGCAGAGCACAGAAACACAGAATTCCTTGGCATCTTCCATCATAATTATTGAATGGGTATGGATGGTACAATAATCATGACCAGTAGAGATGGTAATAGAAGGGACAGGATGCAAAAAAATGATTAGAGGATGTCAAGGTGGTACCTTGATTGCATTAGTAACATATACTGCTGCTAATTTAATATGTAATACTATATATGTAATATATTGGCATATATGTACACAGATAATATATGCATAAATTATGCACCAATAGTAAATAGAAATGTCCTTTACATTTCCAATGTTTAGAAACTGACAGTAAGCTTTCTTTAGATGATAGCAGGGTTAAGCCACCTTTATTTATAAATATAAACTAAGTATCAAAAGTAATTTAAAAATCCACCTGTATGAAATTTGGTATAAAGAATGAGTATATTTTAAAACTGATGAAATATGTATATCATTTATATCCATACCCAGCTATGATTACATGATTTTTTTAAAGCCAATAATTATTTCAGTATTCATCTAAAATATTCTGATTGAATGAGGAGATAAACAAATCTGCGATTAGAAGATGAAAGGAGCATGTATATGTAAAATCATCAGAGAGTGTACTTGAGAAAATTACACAAATGCTTGAGGAAAATTTATGTAAATATCATTTTTTTAGAAACTTAGATGCAAAAAAGGTCCAAAAGTGGTATATTATGTCATAAATATGTATCATTCTAAAAGTAATGCTGAAGGCATAAAGTATTTCTCTTTGGGATAAACAATATTTAATGAAAATAGGAAAACATTTCCAAAGTAACTTGATTGGAAGTGTTTATTTACATCAGCTACAACTGTTTCACTAAAAAATAAGCAAAGATATTTCAGTGGAGAGGATAAGTGATGTATGCTTTTTCTTCCACATAACTGGCTGAAGGGTTAGATATTTCAAAGATAGAAATTGTTTTAACAGCTTAAAAATAAGATTTACAAAGTTGAACAATAGAGTATATTTCCTTTCACTAACTCTGCAGTTACTCTCATTCTCACAGTTGTGGTCTCATAGTCTTAGAACAGAGAGAACAGAAACCATGGACAGAAGCATGGTTAAAAGAGACACTAGGCTTAGGGAATGGCATACCCACTAATGCTATCAACTTGAGATCCACTTCATAAAAATAAATAACTAATACTGAGTGCTCACTATGTGCCAAGTATTCTGAAAGATGGTTTTCATTTATTTTAAAAAGTTAATCCTTCCAAAGCCCTAAGAGATTTACAATTATTGCCCCCATGTTGCAGGTGAAGGAACAAAGACATAGCATGATTTATGTGAAACTGCCCAAGGTTGAGCAACTACAAAATGGCAGAGCAGGATGAAACGCAGAAAACTATACCTTTAACCACTGTTCTGGACAGCCAACCATATTAAACCCAAGTATAATTCTTTTTTTTTTTTAATTTAATTTTATTAATTTTTTTATACAGCAGGTTCTTATTAGTTATCCATTTTATACATATTAGTGTATATATGTCAATCCCAATCTCCCAGTTCATCCCACCACCACCCCCCGTGGCCACATTCCCCCCTTGGTGTCCATACGTTTGTTCTCTACATCTCTGTCTCAATTTCTGCCCTGCAAACTGGTTCGTCTGTACCATTTTTCTAGGTTCCACATATATGCGTTAATATACGACATTTGTTTTTCTCTTTCTGACTTACTTCACTCTGTATGACAGTCTCTAGATCCATCCATGTCTCTACAAATGACCCAATTTCGTTCCTTTTTATGGCTGAGTAATATTTCATTGTATATATGTACCACATCTTCTTTATCCATTCAACTGTCGATGGGCATTTAGGTTGCTTCCATGACCTGGCTATTGTAAATAGTGCTGCAATGAATATTGGGGTGCATGTGTCTTTTTGAATTATAGTTTTCTCTGGGAATATGCCCAGTAGTGGGATTGCTGGGTCATATGATAATTCTATTTTTAGTTTTTTAAGGAACCTCCATACTGTTCTCCATAGTGGCTATATCAATTTACATTCCCACCAACAGTGCAAGAGGGTTCCCTTTTCTCTACACCCTCTCCAGCATTTGTTGTTTGTAGATTTTCGGATGGTGCCCATTCTAACGGGTGTGAAGTGATACCTCATTGTAGTTTTGATTTGCATTTCTCTAATAATTAGTGATGTTGAACAGCTTTTTATGTTCTTCTTGGCCATCTGTATGTCTTCTTTGGAGAAATGTCTATTTAGGTCTTCTGCCCTTTTTTTTTTTTTTTAAATTTTATTTATTTATTTTTGGATGTGTTGGGTCTTAGTTTCTGTGCGAGGGCTTTCTCTAGTTGCGGCAAGCGGGGGCCACTCTTCATCACGGTGCGCAGGCCTCTCACTATCGCGGCCTCTCTTGTTGTGGAGCACAGGCTCCAGACGCGCAGGCTCAGTAGTTGTGGCTCACGGGCCTAGTTGCTCCACGGCATGTGGGATCTTCCCAGACCAGGGCTTGAACCCGAGTCCCCTGCATTGGCAGGCAGATTCTCAACCACTGCGCCACCAGGGAAGCCCGTCTGCCCATTTTTTATTTGGGTTTTTTGTTATTTTAATACTGAGCTGCCTGAGCAGTTTATATATTTTGGAGATTAATCCTTTGTCCGTTGGTTCATTTGCAAATATTTTCTTCCAGTCTGAGGGTTGTCTTTTTGTCTTGCTTATGGTTTCCTTTGCTGTGCAAAAGCTTTTAAGTTTCATTAGGTCCCATTTGTTTATTTTTGTTTTTGTTTTTCCATTACTCTAGGAGGTGGGTCAAAAAAAATCTTGCTGTGATTTATTTCAAAGAGTGCTCTTCCTATGTTTTCCTCTAAGGGTCTTATAGTGTCCAGTCTTACATTTAGGTCTTTAATCCATTTTGAGTTTATTTTTGTGTATGGTGTTAGAAAGTGTTCTACTTTCGTTCTTTTACATGTAGCTGTCCAGTTTTCCAAGCACCACTTACTGAAGAGGCTGTCTTTTCTCCATTGTATATCCTTGCCTCCTTTGTCATAGATTAGTTGAGCATAGGTGCGTGGGTTTATCTCTGTGCTTTCTATCCTCTTCCATTGATCTATATGTCTCTTTTTGTGCCAGTACCGTATCATCTTAATTACTTTGGCTTTGTGGTATACTCTGAAGTCAGGGAGTCTGATTCCTCCAGCTCCATTTTTTTCCCTCAAGACTGCTTTGGCTATTCGGGGTCCTTCGTGTCTCCATATAAATTTTAAGATGTTTTGTTCTAGTTCTGTAAAAAAATGCCATTGGTAATTTAATAGGGATTGCATTGAATCTATAGATTGCTTGGGGTAGTATAGTCATTTTCACAATATTGATTCTTCCAATCCAAGAACATGGTATATCTCTCCATCTGTTTGTTTCATCTTTAATTTCTTTCATCAGTGTCTTATCGTTTTCTGCATACAGGTCTTTTGTCTCCCTAGGTAGGTTTATTCCTAGGTAATTTATTCTTTTTGTTGCAATGGTAAATGGGAGTGTTTCCTTAATTTCTCCTTCAGATTTTTCATCGTTAGTGTATAGGAATGCAAGAGATTTCTGTGCATTAATTTTGTATCCTGCAACTTTACGAAATTAATTGATGAGCTCTAGTAGTTTTCTGGTGGCATCTTTAGGATTCTCTATGTATAGTATCATGTCATCTGCAAACAGTGACAGTTTTACTTCTTCTTTTCCAATTTGAATTCCTTTTATTTCTTTTTCTTCTCTGATTGCCGTGGCTAGGACTTCCAAAACTATGTTGAATAATAGTGGTGAGAGTGGACATCCTTGTCTTGTTCCTGATCTTAGAGGAAATGCTTTCAGTTTTTCACCATTGAGAATGATGTTTGCTGTGGGTTTGTTGTATATGGCCTTTATTATGTTGAAATAGGTTCCCTCTGTGCCCACTTTCTGGAGAGCTTTTATCATAAATGGGTGTTGAATTTTGTCAAAAGCTTTTTCTGCATCTATTGAGATGATCATATCGTTTTTATTCTTCAGTTTGTTAATATGGTGTATCACATTGATTGATTTGCTTATATTGAAGAATCCTTGCATCTCTGGGATAAATCCCACTAGATCATGGTGTATGATCCTTTTAATGTGTTGTTGGATTCTGATTGTTAGTATTTTGTTGAGGATTTTTGCATCTATATTCATCAGTGATATTGGTCTGTAATTTTCTTTTTTGTAGTATCATTGTCTGATTTTGGTATCAGGGTGATGGTGGCCTCATAGAATGAGTTTGGGAGTGTTCCTTCCTCTGCAATTTTTTGGAAGAGTTTGAGAAGGATGGGTGTTAGCACTTCTCTAAATGTTTGATAGAATTCACCTGTGAAGCCACCTGGTCCTGCACTTCTGCTTGTTGGAAGATTTTTTTTTTTAATTGATTTATTTATTTTTGGCTGTGTTGGGTCTTCGTTTCTGTGCGCAGGCTTTCTCTATTTGCGGCAAGCGGTGGGTACTCTTCATCGCGGTGTGCGGGCTTCTCATTGTCGTGGCCTCTCTTGTTGTGGAGCACAGGCTCTACACGCGCCGGCTCAGTAGTTGTGGCTCACGGGCCTAGTTGCTCCACAGCATGTGGGATCTTCCCAGACCAGGGCTCGAACCCGAGTCCCCTGCATTAGCAGGCAGATTCTTAACCACTGCGCCACCAGGGAAGCCCCTGTTGGAAGATTTTTAATCACAGGTTCAATTTCATTGCTTGTGATTGATCTGTTCATGTTTTCTATTTCTTCTTGGTTCAGTCTTGGAAGGTTATACCTTTGTAAGAATTTGTCCATTTCTTCCAGGTTGTCCATTTTATTGGCATAGAGTTGCTTGTACTAGACTCTTAGGATGTTTTGTATTTCTGCGGTGTCTGTTGTAACTTCTCCTTTTTCATTTCTAATTTTATTGATTTGAGTCCTCTCCCTCTTTTTCTTGGTGAGTCTTGTTTATCAATTTTATCAATTTTATCAATTTTGTTTATCTTCTCAAAGAACCAGCTTTTATTTTTATTGATCTTTGCTATTGTTTTCTTTGTTTCTATTTCATTTATTTCTGCTCTGATCTTTATGATTTCTTTCCTTCTACTAACTTTGGGTTTGGTTTGTTCTTTTTTCTCTGATTCCTTTAGGTGTAAGATTAGATTGTTTATTTGAGATTTTTCTTGTTTCTTGAGGTAGGCTTCTATTGCTATAAACTTCCCTGTTAGAACTGCTTTTGCTGCATCCCATAGGTTTTGGATCGTCGTGTTTTCGTTGTCATTTGTCTCTAGGTATTTTTTGATTTCCTCTTTGATTTCTTCAGTGACCTCTTGGTTATTTAGTAACGTATTGCTTAGCCTCCAGGTGTGCCTTTACATTTTTTTCCCTGTAATTGATTTCTAATCACATAAGGTTGTGGTCAGAAAAGATGCTTAATATAATTTCAATTTTCTTAAATTTACTGAGGCTTGATTTGTGACCCAAGATGTGATCTATCCTGGAGAATGTTCCGTGTGCACTTGAGAAGAAAGTGTAATCTGCTGGTTTTGGATGGAATGTCCTATAAATATTAATTAAATCTTTCTGGTCTGTTGTGTCATTTAAAGCTTGTGTTTCCTTATTAATTTTCGGTTTGGATGATCTGTCCATTGGTGTAAGTTGGGTGTTAAATTCCCCCACTATTATTGTGTTACTGTCGATTTCCTCTTTTATAGCTGTTAGCAGTTGCCTTATGTATTGAGGTGCTCCTATGTTGGCTGCATGTATATTTATAATTGTTATATCTTCTTCCTGGATTGATCCCTTGATCATTATGTAGTGTCCTGCCTTATCTCTTGTAACATTCTTTATTTTAAAGTCTATTTTATCTGATATGAGTATTGCCATTCCAGCTTTCTTTTGATTTCCATTTGCATGGAATATCTTTTTCCATCCCCTCACTTTCAGTCTCTATGTGTCCCTAGGTCTGAAGTGGGTCTCTTGTAGACAGCATATATATGAATCTTGTTTTTGTGTCCATTCAGCTAGCCAGTGTCTTTTGGTTGGAGCATTTAATCCCTTCACGTTTAATTTAATTATCCATATGTATGTTCCTATTACCATTTTCTTAACTGTTATGGGTTTGTTTTCGTAGGTCCTTTTCTTGTCTTGTGTTTCCCACTTAGAGAAGTGGGAAGAAGCCTACCTGGCTCTTTGGTTGGGCTAATGGCGGACTCTGGGAGGGCTCACACCAAGGAGTACTTCCCAGAACTTCTGCTGCCAGTGTCCTTGTCCACACAGTGGGCCACAGCCACCACCCTCCTCTGCAGGAGACCCTCCAACACTAACAGGCAGGTCTGGTTCAGTTTCCTATGGGGTCACTGCTCCTTCCCCTGGGTCCCGACGCGCACACTACTTTGTGTGTGCCCTCCAAGAGTGGAGTCTGTTTCCCCTAGTCCTGTCAAAGTCCTGCAATCAAATCCTGCTTGCCTTCAAATTCTGATTCTCTAGGAATTCCTCCTCCCGTTGCCAGACCCCCAGGTTGGGAAGCCTCATGTGGGGCTCAGAACCTTCACTCCAGTGGGTGGAATCCTGTGGTATAAGTGTTCTCCAGTTTGTGAGTCACCCACCGAGCAGTTATGAGATTTGATTTTATTGTGATTACGCCCCTTCTACCATCTCATTGTGGCTTCTTTGTCTTTGGATGTGGGGTATCTTTTTTGGTGGGTTCCAGTGTCTTCCTATCAATGATTGTTCATCAGTTAGTTGTGATTGAGGTGCTCTCGCAAGAGGGAGTGAGTACCTGTCCTTCTACTCTGCCATCTTGAACCAATCTTCCCAGCTATAACTCTTAATGATTAATTTTCTCTCTGGAAGTCAAAGAATTGTTAAATAACCTGCCCAAGGTTATTTCACAGATTAAGTGTCAGAGCAGGATTTAAACCCAATCTGTCTGACTCCAAAGCCACCTTCCACTGTGCTTTGCTGCCTTTCATTTGAGATGTTGCCAAGTACTTGTGCCACATACTGGCACCTGCAGTTTATTGGGCTGGCACCATCTGGTCAAGGACCCTCCCAGGGTGCCAGCTCATGAGCAGGGGCCAGAGGAGGACGCTTGCCTAAAAGTCCATCCAACTTGTCCAGCTGCAAGTCACAATCTGTTAACTTTGTGCCATGGTGACTCCTCAAGGGACCTGCATTCTGTACAATACAGAGCTGACCACAGTATCTCAAAATGAGTTAAAATGTGTGAATAGCCATAAATCATGAGAGGTAGCTTAGAGACAAAAAGTCAAACGGGACCTATTATTAATAATAAGAAGAATAAGATTATCATATACTTACTGGAGTTTCTAGAAATTAATTGGACATTAAGAAATTTATCTGAATACGTATAATCTATTATGCAACTAAAACATTGACTATTGCTTAGAACCAGATTTTTTAATTAACGTAGCCTTATATGGATAGTAATCATAATACTATCCATTATCATGAATAGTAATCAAAATAAACATTATTCTTTGGAAAAACATGATGTCAATAATGCACATCCTATATTATTGAAAAAGAATTCTTCTGCTTCAATGCCAGTTATGTCGATCTGCAGATGAATTTCTTCAGAAAGGTCCTTGAGGGTCTAGATACTTAAAATGTGTGTGCATGTTTTACAATAGCTTGAATGTGGGTATGCTGACAATGGAAATAAAAACTTCGGAATTATTACAAATGCACTTCCCCAAACAGATCACTTTTAGTGAGTACAGAGGCTATTTGAACTTGGCCAAAACTGGTGTTTCATACAGAGAAGCCTGCTGAAACCAAATGCTAGGATTATTACAGCACCATTAGAGAGATTCTAGATAGAAAGAGTGCAATGAAAGGATAGAATTTTGTGAGACAAATGACCTTTCAGCATTGCTAAGGAATTCTTGTGGTGGATTTTTCTCCTTAATTCAATAGATAGCAAATAAAGCAATAAATCTGAACATGCCCGACTACTAGGAAATCATTTCTCCTGCTAAATGGAGTTGTAATAGGAAGCAGAACTCAGATGGTCAAGCTGATGAAGTTCTGCTCCCACAGGGCCCATCTTTCAGTGGTGAGCTTTCCCGAGAGCCCCAGGGCTGATAAGCTGCTGACTCCTGGAGTCCTGCCCCTGCCAGCTGACATTGAGTGGCCAGACACAGAGCAGACCTGTCCTCCTGCATCAGCCAGCCTCACCCTCTTCCTTTCCCAGATGGAAGGGGACTCCAGGGCAGTCAATGCAGACCCAGTGTGACACAGGGACTTCTGCTATGCGCTTCTTTTTTCCCTCAGTCTGTTGATTCCTTTAAGTCTGTAGAACTGGAAATTATCCCTGAAGAAATAGACCTAACCTCTTTCCTGCCAGGAGACACTATAATTTAAGAAAAATGGTCTTTTCTTCCCTAAAGAGCAGATGTTATTTAGATTGTTTTAGGGTTCTCTTTATTCTGGCAAAACTTGTAAAAAAATACTTGCTACATAAAATAAGCAAAGCCTGTCTAAAGGATACTTTACACCCAATGTTCCCATTATGCACCAATTTACCATTCTTTGTAAGTTATTGCAATAGTAAAGTTGTCACCAAGTGAACCGTTTTTAAGGATAGAGTTATAGCTGGGGTCTAGATCCTGGATCAAGTACTTGTTTCGTTTTCCTGTTTTGTTTTGTTTTCCTTCTATCCATAACTTCATTCTTCTGTATTTCAAGAAAATCTGATTTGGTTAACCATAGAATTAAATTGTACTTTCACCAGGATTACCTGTTTTTTGTGATGCTAAAACATTAAGGGATATGTCCTTTAAGTGATTTTAGTTAATTGCATGAAAGTTCTCTAAATAACAGAAGAAAAGGCTAATGAACTTCAAGTGAGATTCTTGAAGGACTAATTCACTATTAAATCTACTCTTCTGTTCCTTGTCCACGTGTGGTTATCAGACAAATCTTCCTTTCAATGTCTTGCTCAAGGTGCAACCATATCACTGCTTAGCTCTTGAAGTATGTTGTCAACACAAACAAGATCTCTATTCGGAACAAAATTCTTAAAGCCAAAGCCCTAGGAAAAGATGGTGCAAAACAATGTGTTTTCAAGAAACAAACAACCTTGTTTCTAATGAGGCTGATTATCTGACCCATCGGGAGAGGCTCCCTAGTCCACGGGGGTGGAGTTGATTTAGTCTGGAAAAGCTGAGAGATCAACTCTGGAGAGGAGCAACCTGGAGTATTGGGCTGGGAACTGGGACACTTGGGTTCTAGTCCTGGATTTGCCAGTAACATGCCATGCCGAGTTACGCAGTGTTACTGTACCCCTCTGTGTTTCAATTCCCTTGTTTATTAGATGAGGAGGGAAAGGCTTTTTAGCAGATCTCCATGGTAGTTGCCAGCCTAACATGCCATGGTCTTGGATTGCACTTGAACTAGCATAAATACCTAAGTTAGAAATATTGTTTAATAGTAATTGGAAATACCTTTCACGTTCTCATGTACGTGTATTTGGGATTATACAGTGTGTGCACACGAGTGATTTTTTTCTCTAGTTATTTCTAAGTAATCATGAATTTAAGATAGTTTCATTACATTTTTAGTTCTAAGAAAGGAGAATATGGTTGTAGGATAGTTTGGGCAGGTTCTGTATTTAAGGGACAAATCACTTTTACTAAATTCCTACTTAAAATCCTAAGTGGAATATTGTATTTCCAAGGAACTAAAGATCCTACAGGATTTTATAAAAATATTCCTGAATTTTATCCAAGAAGAGGTCTCATTTGAAATTGGTGGGAGTCTATTTCTTAAACAATGATTTTTCTACTTTTTCTTCTAATCAAGTCATTAGAAGAAACTAATTCATTAATTCATTTTGCTATTTCTGAGTGCCTACCAAGTGTAGATCACTGCCAGGAATTGTGGGGATTAGAGAAATAAATAAGACACAATTCCTGCCCTCAGTATAGGATTATGTTTATATAGTCACAAGATTCAGACATTCAAAGAACTAATAGAACGTATCAGTTATTTCCATATTATATTTCTTTTTTTTCTTGTTCCACTTACCTTATATCAAAGAAGGGAGAAGAAACATACCATTTTTGTAAGACCATATTGATAGGGGGAAATGCTTTATCACCAGAAAGAAAGTTTTTGTGGTGCAGAGAGGAGTCATCTTTTGTCTGGTGATGCCAGGGTTGATACAGTGCACAAACCATGTCCGTTTTGAAACACAACCTGCCCTAATCCTTAGGCATCTGGGTGTGCCTGACATTCATGTCAGCACTGCTTTGAAGGCTGCTGTTTTGCATCACAAAGCAGCTTAAGAGAACCCTTGCGTAGGAGTAGGGAGCATGGCTATCTATCTCTGCAGCAACTGCAACATGAGTTGTCTTTCCATCTATACAAAGATTGAGGGTGTGAGAAATACCACAGGGCAGAGGGTCTGGGGTCCTGCAACACTGGATGGGAGTCACTTTGCTGTACCCTTGGATGAAGTGTGGATGAAGAATCCCTAATCTAGGACTTCTCTGCTTCCATATTTTTCATGCCAAACTGCATCAGAAATTGGATCGCTACAGCCTATAACCTTCAGACAGTGAAGGCTGGCTACAAACGACACAGTAAACACGAGAAATACATGGTGACCACACCCAGTTGCAGTGAAAGTCTTGTTTTACCGCTCTTTGGTGGTAAGAATTGACTTTATGGAGTAACTTGGAGGAGGAAGGAGATACGTTAGGAAGTGGAGAATTTCCAGCTGATTAAGAATAGTGTGAAGGTAGTATTGGCTACCCATCTGGTGTTCACAGCACAGACAAACCAGGAGTATGTTACCACAGGTTGGAGATGAGGGAAATCAAGTAGCCACTGGGGATTTGAACTGTCCTGTCTCTGTGATTCTGTGATTTAACTCATCTTTCTAAAGGTCTCTACTGGAGACTTTAACACAGATAAGTGTAGTACAGATTTTCCTAAATTCAGTCCCATGCAATATGAGTTCTTGGAGATTCCAGTTATGCCAGAAATAAGAGTTCTGTGACAAAACAGGTTTGGAAAATGCTGGATACCAGACACTAGACCCTTCCATTGGAGATTCACAATGCGTATTACCAGTGCATTTGACAAAGTTGGTAGCAAAGAAACTTGTTTAAACTTTAACTCACTATTTCCCAGACATATTTATTTCAAACATTATAACTCTCATTGTCCATAAAACTAGTGTCCCAAAATCCACGGCTTGAGAAATGTCCTGTGGGAAAAGGAATGTGACTTTTTGAGTCATGTCAACTTGGTGGTAAATCTGCTTAAGCCACGGATTAATTACTTGAGCTTAAAGAAGCTTGTTACCATGGCGAGCTTCAATGCGTTCATCTGAAAAATGGAGGAAATGCTTTCCCATGTAGGGTCTAATGAGTATTAAAATAATTCTTGTAAAGTGCCTAACAGTACCTGGGCAACAGCAAGTGCTCAATAATTTGTTTATAATTTATGACTACTTCTACCAGTTACTGTTATCAGGACTTTGTTTTTCACTTGGGCACCTAATCATTCCTCTTGTAGTTTAAAATCCACTTCCTTTTGTCTATCTTTGATAGAGATAGGAATAGTGTCACTAATCATTAAGATAACCCCGATTACATGATTTGGTGAAACAGTTTCCTGGCCCAGCCTTTGGCCATGGGACAAAAGGCCTCAGCTGTGTGATCCCCAACCCCTAGTTTCAGAAAGGAGCTTTACTTTAAACACTCCTCCTCGACAGACCAGAGCTCAGGGGCACAGTATTACAAAGGAGTCCTAAGCAGGGTGCTTGAAGGTAGAAGAACACCCACTCAAATGGTATTTCCCTTCTTTGAACTTCCACAAAATTTTGTTTCAACTCCAGTTATGGGACTAACATCTTAGGATTGGGGGGGGGGGGTGTACCTATGCCCCCTCCCCTTACATGCATGACATTTATTGTCTGGATCTGGCATTTTAAATATTTGTTGTCCTGAATGCAAAGATGGTCCTTCCAACCAATCCATAATCTGGGTCCCCAGGTTCATCCTCAGAACTTAGGCTATTATCTCTATTTTGGCTTTAGTCCTTATAGGAGCAAAATTCTAGTTGAGAAAGCCTAGTGCTGTACAGTGTTTCAATAATGCTTTTCTTTGCAAAACATGACTTCTTCCTGAAATGAAAGACTTAAAAGAAAAAATGCATTATTATTGTAATGAGGTCAGGAGAATGCTCAGAGTGGGTATCCACTCTGTGGTCAATGTTCGAGGTGCAAACTGAAATATATTTTTTGTTGATGACTACTCAGTGCTCTTGTGACTGCATTCTTCTCTCTCTCTCTCTCTCTTTTGCTAAGAGCCCTTTCTTTGGGGAACGCATGGTGATTAAGGGCACAGACAGACATGGGTTCAAGTGGCCTGGGGCAAGCTGCCTTATCTGATCCTCAGATTTCCCATTTGTAATAGGGGATAATGATTCTAGGGGTCATTGTTAAAAATAAATGTGTATGTAGAGCTTGACACATAGGAAGTACTCAATCAAAGTTAGCTATCATCATAATCTTTTAGAGTTTATTTCTTAACAAATAATCGAATGATTATCATTATATAACTTTTTATATGTGTCATGTTATTGGGTATTGTGAGATGATTAATACAAAGAAAGCTTCATTCCCACTAGGAGTTTACAGTCTGCTCTAAATGTAATGTAGACATGAGTCATTTCATCTAAACACAGGGAGGAGAAAAGTTTTCTTAATGGGTTCACTGAATCTTCACTGAATTAAGAAATTCGGAAGTAGTATGTATTGCACAACTTTTTCCATCAGAGACAAATATAGCCTAAAATTAGAGATACTTAGGAAGGGCTATTTTACAAATTTAAACTTCATTTAAATTTTATACCAGGTCTTTAAAATATTGTATTCATCAGATTACATTAGTGATTCCATAATATTATTATTCTCAGACTGCTTCTGGTAGTTCTTCTATACAGGGGTCAACAAATATTTTTGAATAAAGGGAATCACGACTAAATGAAGTTCAGTGATGTTTAGATGGCACAATATATGGGCATGTCATTGCAAGAGAAATTTAATAGCAATAGCTAAAAGAGGGAAACGTTGATGTTTGTAACAATCCAAATAAAGGTGATAAGAGATTAGCTGACAGTAAGGGAAAGTGGGAAACTGGCAATGCCAGTTTGCTAGAAGGGATTTATAAGGATGAGTTTTCCTACCAGTATTGCTGCTACACAGTGCTTTGGATTTTCACAGCTCTGAGCTTTCCACTTCATTTGAGGGAGAAACATTTCTTACGTCAACTAAATCTTTTCATCATTTCTAAATTTAAATAATGAAGATGAATGATCCATAATTATTCTGGTTTTTTTCTCTAAACCAAAATATGACTTGAATTATGAATGTACCTTTGGTTTTGCTGATTTCCCTTGTAAATTACATCGTTTGGCTCTCTGATAGGAAAGTAGGAAAGAATTGTGGCATCTGGGGTTACAAACAATCAACGTTTGAGAGTTCCTTAGGCTAATATTGCCCAACTTATTTTCATATTGTAAACTGAATAGAAATCCTAACTTGCAGTATCTCAAAATGAATTCTTCCTGGGATTCATACATCCAGGGCAAGGATGTTACATCACTTCCTACCCCCTCCAAAACATCCAGACTTTCCTCGTGTTAATGAACTCAGTATCTTCCAAACTAGATCAGGTCTCTTCAGCTAAAAATTCCAGATTTACTCTGACTCACAGATTAAAGCAATTATGTCACTTAGTGCTTTCTCATACAAACAACATAAAGGGAGCCCATATGTTTTGCGTCTTTCTCAAAACTTTCTAAGTTTTCTCAAAACTTTCAGGACAGACATAGCATATCTAACTTTACTGCAAAGATTAACCAGATTATTTAATTTTTTTCTTTGTTAATATATAAAGGCTCACTGTTTCAAAATCACTTGCTTTTCTAACTACAGGTTTACAAGAAAAATAAACGTGTCATTAAGTACTTAGCAATAGCAGGTGCCAGGGTGAAAAATAACGGGAACTCTCATACGCTGCTGATGGGAGTGTAATTTGGTATAATCACTTCAGAAAGCCATTTTTCAGTATCTGCTAAAGCTGAATATATTCATACCCAATGACACAGCAAGGGTTAAAAAAAAGTATAGCTATGTTCATCAAAAACCATGCATAAGAATGTTCATAGCATCACTATTCATAATAGCCAGAAACTAGTAACTATCCAAATGCCTGCCAACATTGGAATGGACAAGTAAATTGAAATATACTTATGTAATTGAATACCCCACAGCAATGAGATTACACAACCCACTGCTACACACAACCATATGCATGAAATGCAGAAAAATAATTTTGGGCAAAAGAAGTACCTGCTGTGTGATTCCATTTATATAAAATTCAAAAACGAAGCCAGGATAGTGATTGCTTTGGGGTGCTAGTGACTGGGAGAAGACACGGAGGGCACTTCTGGGATGCTGGAGGTGCTCTGTTTCTTAAACTCATCAGGCTGTGCACTTGTGCCTTGTGTACTTCTCTGAACATGTGTTATACTTCCCTTAAAAGTATATTTAAGTGCTCTAGTGTCAAAGTTAAGATATTGAACTGATGGCATCCAAATAATGCTATATAAATTAAGATGAAAATTAGTCATAACTTTTTCCAGAAAAATCTTAAATGATTCAGCACATTTATGACTCAAGTTTCATGAGCTTTCCCTTTTACACTGAGCACCATCCTGGACATTTTGATGTCCTATTTCCTTCAATGCATGAATTAGTCTCTTCTCTGTATGTGTCTGAGATGTAGCTCCCCAAGGTAAAGGATAATTAATTTTATAACTTCTGTTTACCAGAAATACCCAGAGGCCATGAATAGCATTTCCACAGTCTTTGCAGAGGTAGGAGAAAGCAATGATGCTCTATATATGACTCCTAACTCAGTTTTGCTATAATTGGATTAAACAAGATGAAGTATGTAAAAATTGCTTTGTAAACTTAGTGCAATTCAGATGTTTGATGTGATGCATTTTATTATTTCAAAACATCTCTCAGTAAAATATGCAACATTAAGGAATCAATTAAAAAAGCAGTCAGAAGTGAAATCTCCTTTCAATGAAAGTATCAACTATAAGATAAATCTCTAGATGGTGTTTGCCCGTTCACATACATGCGTTGAAAGTGTTTCAACATTTTAAGTGACCATAAAAAGAAGGAAACGAAGGTTCTCAGTAAGGAAAAATCACTTACCTTTCCGTACTTTTTGTACTGTTGACATGTCACCATTGAAGATCAAGCATTCTCTGTTTCACAGGATGTTATTTTATGTGCAATTCACAATTTCAGTGTGGTATTAAAGAATGAGCACCACACTCTAATGAAGAAGTTTCTTGAGCACCAGACGTGCTTCTATCAGTGGCTGGAGGACCTTGGAAAGGAATTTAGAATGATAGAAAATTAGAGGTGAAAAATACTTAGTCTCAACCCGCCATTTTGCAAATGAAGATGCCGAGACCGAGAAATATGGAATAATCATAAAATACTGCTAGTAATGGCTCCAGGACTAGCACCAAATTCTCTAAAAACTAGTATGCCATTATTACTTTGTCCAAAGAGAGCAATTTTTTTAGTTACATAACTTAAAAAATATAAATCAAGTCAATCTCAAAGCCTTAAAACTTACATCTGACTTTACTTTTTTCAATTACTCAATCTTTTTATTTTTATACTTCACTTTTACTTAACTTTGAAGAGTTGATATACAACTACCTAGGCTTTTCTGTTCTGCACTAAAGCATACGTTTCTCTGTATTAGAATTTAAGGATTACACAGTCAAACGCTCACACACATACAAACATATATATTTTAGCTGAAAAGTAGCTCATTTCATTCCTTGTAGTTGGGATCACCCATAATTTTGAATTGCGATTCATTCTAGCATTGAAGATTGGTGCAGAGTTGAGGGTCACGGGAGGACAGATAGTACAGGAAAAATACAAGTTTTCTTCCCAATATCATAAAATTTCTTATATATATATATGTCTCATTTTTATCAAAAGTGGAAAAGCACGTCCCCATCTATTTCACTGCATAGAATGGTCAATGAAACTTTACTACTTTGAAGTTGTAAGAAGTTTGTTTGCTAACCAAATTGAGAAAATGAAGGCATAACTTTTCTTTTTGCCAGAGGAGATGAAATAATATGAGAAAAAGTTTAAAATTAAGATTTTCATCTACACCCTTAAAATATAGTTCATATCTACTAAGTGCAAAATTTTGTGATGACTAAATGACTTGAAGGCTCAGAAATGGTAAAAAAGCAACGAGAGCTGGTTTTGAGGTAGCATCCTGCCACTTTCATCTTTGGCAAGCCACTTGGTCTCTCCTTCACAGATTTCAAGTGACAATTAGGTAAGATATGTTACATCTGTGAAAGTGCTTTGGAAAGTGAAATATACAATTGTAAAATGGTATTATTGTTATTAACTCATTATATATGCCTGCTGAGAGGCTGGCATCATTTTACAGTGCTGGAAAGTACTTTTTATTTTGCACCTTCCTCCCTACTTCCAAATTTTCTTCAACATTTTTTGCAAGAATGTTTTCCTGGCTGGCCAAACGTAAATACTCAGTAGGAGAAAACTTTGGATTCCTAGTACATTACAGAGAAAAATAATTAGTTAAAATGAGAAAATTATTTCACAGTTTTTTTTTAATGTGTATTTTTTTTTTCTTATTAGTCACTCATTTTATACACATCAGTGTATACATGTCAATCCCAGTCTCCCAGTTCATCACACCACCACCCCGCCGCTTTCCCCGCTTGGTGTCCATACGTTTGTTCTCTACATCTGTGTCTCAATTTCTGCTCTGCAAACCGGTTCATCTGTACCATTTTCTAGGTTCCACATATATGCGTTAATATACGATATTTGTTTTGCTATTTCTGACTTACTTCACTCTATATGACACTCTCTAGATGCATCCACGTCTCTACAAATGACCCGATTTCGTTCCTTTTTATGGCTGAGTAATATTCCACTGTATATATGTACCACATCTTCTTTATCCATTCGTCTGTCAATGGGCATTTAGGTTGCTTCCATGACCTGGCTATTGTAAATAGTGCTGCAATGAACATTGGGGTGCATGTGTCTTTTTGAATTATGGTTTTCTCTGGGTATATGCCCAGTAGTGGGATTGCTGGGTCATGTGCTAATTCTATTTTTAGTTCTTTAAGGAACCTCCATACTGTTCTCCATAGTGGCTGAATCAATTTACATTCCCACCAACAGAGCAAGAGGGTTCCCTTTTCTCCACACCCTCTCCAGCATTTGTTGTTTGTAGATTTGCTGATAGTGCCCATTCTAACGGGTGTGAGGTGACACCTCGTTGTAGTTTTTTTCTTTTTTTAAATTTATTTATTTATTTTTGGCTGCGTTGGGTCTTTGTTGCTGCACGTGGGCTTTCTCTAGTTGCGGCGAGTGGGGGCTACTCTTCGTTGAGGTGTGTGGGCTTCTCATTGCGGTGGCCTCTCGTTGTGGAGCATGGGCTCTAGAGTGGAAGCTCAGTAGTTGTGGTGCACGGGCTTAGTTGCTCCGCGGCATGTGGGATCTTCCCGGACCCGGGCTCGAACCCGTGTACCCTGCATTGGCTGGTGGAATCTTAACCACTGCGCCACCAGGAAAGCCCATCATTGTAGTTTTGATTTGCTTTTCTCTAATAATTAGTGATGTTGAGCAGCTTTTCATGTGCTTCTTGGCCACCTGTATGTCTTCTTTGGAGAAATGTCTATTTAGGTCTTCTGCCCATTTTTGGATTGGGTTGTTTGTTTTTTTAATATTGAGCTGCATGAGCTGTTTATATATTTTGGAGATTAATCCTTTGTCCATTGATTCATTTGCAAATATTTTCTCCCATTCTGAGGGTTGTCTTTTTGTCTTGTTATGGTTTCCTTTCCTGTGCAAAAGCTTTTAAGTTTCATTAGGTCCCATTTGTTTATTTTTGTTTTTATTTCCATTACTCTAGGAGGTGGATCAAAAAAGATCTTGCTGTGATTTATGTCAAAGAGTGTTCTTATGTTTTCCTCTAAGAGTTTTATAGTGTCTGGTCTTACATTTAGGTGTCTGATCCATTTTGAGTTTATTTTTGTGTATGGTGTTATGGAGTGTTCTAACTTCATTCTTTTACATGTAGCTGTCCAGTTTTCCCAGCACCACTTATTGAAGAGACTGTCTTTTCTCCATTGTATATCCTTGCCTCCTTTGTCATAGATTAGTGGACCATAGGTGTGTGGGTTTATCTCTGGGCTTTCTATCCTCTTCCATTGAATTATATTTCTGTTTCTGAGCCATACCATATTGTCTTGATTACTGTAGCTTTGTAGTATAGTCTGAAGTCAGGGAGTCTGATTCCTCCAGCTCCGTTATTTTCCCTCAAGACTGCTTTGGCTATTCAGGGTCTTTTGTGTCTCCATACAAATTGTAAGATTTTTTGTTCTAGTTCTGTAAAAAATGCCATTGGTAATTTGATAGGGGTTGCATTGAATCTGTAGATTGCTTTGGGTAGTATAGTCATTTTCACAATATTGATTCTTTCAATCCAAGGACATGATATAACACTCCATCTGTTGGTATCATCTTTAATTTCTTTCATCAGTGTATTATAGTTTTCTGCATACAGGTCTTTTGTCTCCCTAGGTAGGTTTATTCCTAGCTATTTTATTCTTTTTGTTGCAATGGTAAATGGGAGTGTTTCCATAATTTCTCTTTCAGATTTTTCATCATTAATGTATAGGAATGCAAGAGATTTCTGTGCATTAATTTTGCATCCTGCAACTTTACCAAACTCATTGATTAGCTCTAGTAATTTTCTGGTGATATCTTCAGGATTCTCTAGGTATAGTATCATGTCATCTGCAAACAGTGACACTTTTACTTCTTCCTTTCCAATTTGCATTCCTTTTATTTCTTTTTCTTCTCTGATTACCATGGCTAGGACTTCCAAAACTATGTTGCATAATAGTGGTGAGAGTGGACATCCTTGTCTTGTTCCTGATCTTAGAGGAAATGCTTTCAGTTTTTCACCATTGAGAATGATGTTTGCTGTGGGTTTGTCATATATGGCCTTTATTATGTTGAAGTGGGTTCCCTCTATGCCCACTTTCTGGAGAGTTTTTATCATAAATGGGTGTTGAATTTTGTCAAAAGCTTTTTCTGCATCTATTGAGATGATCATATGGTTTTTCTTCTTCTGTTTGTTAATATGGTGAATCACATTGATTGATTTGCATATATTGAAGAATCCTTGCATCTCTGGGATAAATCCCACTTGATCATGGTGTATGATCCTTTTAATTTGTTGTTGGATTCTGTTTCCTAGTATTTTGTTGAGGATTTTTGCATCTATATTCATCAGTGATATTGGTCTGTAATTTTTTTTTTTGGTAGTATCTTTGTCTGGTTTTGGTATCAGGGTGATGGTGGCCTCATAGAATGAGTTTGGGAGTGTTCCTTCCTCTGCAATTTTTTGGAAGTGTTTGAGAAGGATGGGTGTTAGCTCTTTTCTAAATATTTGACAGAATTCACCTGTGAAGCCATCTGGTCCTGGGCTTCTGTTTCTTGGAAGATTTTTCATCACAGTTTCAATTTCATTGCTTGTGATTGGTCTGTTCATATTTTCTATTTCTTCCTGGCTCAGTCTTGGAAGGTGATACCTTTCTAAGAATTTGTCCATTTCTTCCATGTTGTCCATTTTATTGGCATAGACTTGCTTGTAGTCATGTCTTAGGATGCTTTGTATTTCTGCGGTGTCTGTTGTAACTTCTCCTTTTTTATTTCTAATTTTATTGATTTGAGTCCTCTCCCTCTTTTTCTTGATGATTCTGGCTAGTGTTTTATCAATTTTGTTTATGTTCTCCATGAACCAGCTTTTAGTTTTATTGATCCTTGCTATTGTTTTCTTTGTTTCTATTTCATTTATTTCTGCTCTGATCTTTATGATTTCTTTCCTTCTGCTAACTTTGGGTTTTGTTTGTTCTTCTTTCTCTAGTTCCTTTAGGTGTAAGGTTAGATTGTTTATTTGAGATTTTTCTTGTTTCTTGAGGTAGGCTTGTATAGCTATAAACTTCCCCCTTAGAACTGCTTTTGCTGCATCCCATAGGTTTTGGATCGTTGTGTTTTCATTGTCATTTGTCTCTAGGTATTTTTTGATTTCCTCTTTGAGATCTTCAGTGATCTCTTGGTTATTTAGTAACGTATTGTTTAGCCTCCATGTGTTTGTGTTTTTTGTGGTTTTTTCCCTGTAATTGATTTCTAATCTCATAGCGTTGTGGTCAGAAAACATGCTTGATATGATTTCAATTTTCTTAAATTTACTGAGGCTTGATTTGTGACCCAAGATGTGATCTATCCTGGAGAATGCTTCGTGTGCACTTGAGAAGAAAGTGTAATCTGCTGTTTTTGAATGGAATGTACTGTAAATATCAATTAAATCTACCTGGTCTATTGTGTCATTTAAAGCCTGTGTTTCCTTATTAATTTTCTGTTTGGATGATCTGTCCATTGGTGTAAGTTGGGTGTTAAATTCCCCCACTATTATTGTGTTACTGTCGATTTCCTCTTTTATAGCTGTTAGCAGTTGCCTTATGTATTGAGGTGCTCCTATGTTGGCTGCATATATATTTATAATTGTTTTATCTTCTTCTTGGATTGATCCCTTGATCATTACGTAGTGTCCTTCCTTGTCTCTTGTAACATTCTTTATTTTAAAGTGTATTTTATCTGATATGAGTATTGCTACTCCAGCTTTCTTTTGATTTCCATTTGCATGGAATATCTTTTACCATCCCCTCACTTTAAGTCTGTATGTGTCCCTAGGTCTGAAGTGGGTGTCTTGTAGACAGCATATATCTGGGTCTTGTTTTTGTATCCATTCAGCAACCCTGTGTCTTTTGGTTGGAGCGTTTAATCCATTCCCATTTAAGGTAATTATTGATATGTATGTTCCTATTACCATTTTCTCAGTTTTGGGGGGTTTGTTTTTGTAGGTCCTTTTCTTCTCTTGTGTTTCCCACTTAGAGAAGTTCCTTTAGCATTTGTTGTAGAGCTGGTTTGGTGGTGCTGAATTCTCTTAGCTTTTGCTTGTCTGTAAAGCTTTTGATTTCTCCATTGAATCTGAATGAGATCCTTGCTGGGTAGAGTAATCTTGGTTGTAAGTTCTTCCCTTTCATCACTTTAAGTATATCATGCCACTCCCTTCTGGCTTGCAGAGTTTCTGCTGAGAAATCAGCTCTTAACCTTATGGGAGTTCCCTTGTATGTTATTTGTCGTTTTTCCCTTGCTGCTTTCAATAATTTATCTTTGTCTTTAATTTTTGCCAGTTTGATTACTATGTGTCTCAGTGTGTTTCTCCTTGGGTTTATCCTGTATGGGACTCTCTGCGCTTCCTGGACTTGGGTGGCTATTTCCTTTCCCATGTTAGGGAAGTTTTCGACTATAATCTCTTCATAGATTTTCTCTCCTCCTTTCTCTTTCTCTTCTCCTTCTGGGACCCGTATAATGTGAAGGTTGTTGCATTTAATGTTGTCCCATAGGTCTCTTAGGCTGTCTTCATTTCTTTTCATTCTTTTTTCTTTATTCTGTTCAGTGGCAGTGAATTCCACCATTCTGTCTTCCAGGTCACTTATCCGTTCTTCTTCCTTGGTTATTCTGCTATTGATTTCTTCTAGTGTAGTTTTCATTTCAGTTATTGTATTGTTCATCTCTGTTTGTATGTTCTTTAATTCTTCTAGATCTTTGTTAAACATTTCTTGCATCTTCTCGATCTTTGCCTCCATTCTTTTTCCGAGGTCCTGGATCATCTTCGCTATCATTATTCTGAATTCTTTTTCTGGAAGATGGCTTATCTCCATTTCATTTAGTTGTTTTTCTGGGGTTTTATCTTGTTCCTTCATCTGGTATATAGCCCTTTGCCTTTCCATCTTGTCTGTCTTTCTGTGAATGTGGTTTTTGTTCCACAGGCTGCAGGATTGTACTTCTTCTTGCTTCTGCTGTCTGCCCTCTCTATTTCACACTTTAAGAGGTCTCATCAAAAACTCCTTGGGTGAGAAGAAATCCAATCTCTGAGTCATAGATCCACCTACAGATAACACAGTGTAATGGTGTTGTCAAACTATCATCCATTTTGTAACTGATAATTTCATGAATTGAAATACATGGAGAAATGTGCCTTGTGGAATGTATTTTTGGTGTTGATTGCTATGTTTAGGGATAGATGTATTCTAGGAAGAATATTTGTATTTTTTAATGGAACATATAATAGCATGCTTTGTACTTACAGAAATATAAGGAATTGTCAAAAATCTAAGCACACCTAGAGACAAGGCTAATTCAAAGAAGTTCTATTAATGTTATAATGGATTTTACTACTTATAAATGTGTAAGATTCCATATTTGCAAGTCATATTTAACTAATATTGATTAAATGCCATGGCAAGGCATTCTGCAAGGTGCTAAGGCTTTGTATAGGTGACGAAGTGCATATTTTTCATTCGACAACATTGCTTTCCATTATTTCCATCCTCTTTTTTCTGAGTTTCTCATTTCTCTAGTTTAGGTTATAACCTCTGGGCAGAAATCATGTTTTATAGTGCAAAAAAGGCAGATGAGGGGAAAAAAGGACATAAAAAAATTTCTTAGTAGAAAGAAAGAAAGAACCTAAGATAATAAAAGCTACAAGAAGGAAGTTATGGCTCTTAGTTTTATTAATTTATTAAAGGAGCCTATGGATAAAGACTCAATATGGTCAAGATATCAGTGCTTCCCAACTTGATCTATAAATTCAATTCAATCCCACTCAAAATCCTGGAAGGTTACTTTGTGAATACTTACAAACTTATTCTAAATTTAATATGAAAGGCAAAAGACCCAGAATAGCCAACAGAATATTGAAGGAGAGGAACAAAGTCAGAGGACTGCTGCTATCTGACTTCAAGATTTATTATAAAGTTATAGTAATCAGGATGATGTGGTATTGGTGAAAGCATAGACAAATAGAGCAATGGAACAGAATAGAGGGCCTATAAAGAGACCCACAAAAATATACCAAGCTGATCTTTGACAAAGGAGCAAAGGCAGTACATTAAAACAAAGATAGTTTTCTCAATAAATGGTACTGGAATAATTGAATATCTATGTGCAAAAGAGTAGATCTCAACACAGACCTTACACCTTTCACAAAAATTAACTCAAAATGGATCATAGACCTAAATGTAAAACACAAAACTATAAAACTCCTTGAAGATAACATGGAAAAAATCTACATGACCTTGGATTTGGCAATGGCTTTTTAGATGCAACATAAAAAGCACAATTCATGAAAGAAAAAATTGATAAGTTGGACTTCATTAAAATTAAAAACTTCCATTCTGTGAAAGACACTGTTAAAAGAATGAAAAGAGAAGCCATGACTGGTAAAAATAAATTGCAAACCACATATCCAGTAAAGGACAGGTATCCAAAATATACAAAGAACTCTTAAAACTCATAATAAGAAATAAGAAAACAACCAGATTCAAAGATGGGCAAAAGACCTGAAGAGACACCTCACCAAAGAAAATATACAGATGGCAAAAAAGAATATGAAAAGATGCTCCACATCATAAGTCATCACGGAAATGCGAATTAAAATAACAATGAGAGGGACTTCCCTGGTGGTCCAGTGGTAAAGAATCTGCCTTCCAGTTCAGGGGATGTGGGTTTGATCCCTGGTCAGGGAACTAAGATCCCACATGCCGCGGGGCAACAAAGCCCACATGCCACAACTACTGAGCTCAACTAGAGAGCCCATGTGCCACAAACTACAGAGCCTATGCACTCTGGAGCCCATGCCACAACTAGAGAAGAGAAAACTTGCACTCTACAATTAGAGAGAAGCCCACATGCCGCAACAAGTGCCACAGTGAAAAATCCCACATGCCGCAATGAATATTCCATGAGCAGCAACAAAGACATGATGCAGCCAAATAAATAAATAAATAAATATTTAAAAAAGAAATAACAATGAGATACCACTATGCACCTATTAGAATGGCCAAAATCCAGAACACTGACAATACCAAATGCTGATGAGGATGTGAAGCAAGAGGAACTCTCATTCATTGCTGATGGTAATACAAAATGGTACAGACACTTTGGAAGACAGTATGTCAGTTTCTCAGAAAACTGGACTTTTACCATAAGATGTAGCAATCACACTGCTTGATATTTACCCAGATGAATTGAAGACCTGTCCACACAAAAACCTAGCAGTTTTATAGCAGTTTTATTCATAATTGCTAAAACTTGGAAGTTACCAAGATATCTTTCAATAGATGGACAGATAAACAAACTGTGGTACATCCATACAATGAAATATCATTAACAATAAAAAGAAAGGATTTGTTAAGTCATAAAAAGACATGGAGGGAACTTAAATGCACATTGCTAAGTGAAAGAAGTCAATCTAAAAAGCCTACATAACGTGTGATTCCAACTATATGATATTCTGGAAAAGGCAAAACTATACAGACTGTGAAAAAAATTAATGCTTGGCAGGGGTGGGGGAAGGGAGAGATGATAGGAGGAGCGCAGGGAATTTTTAGGGCAGTGAAGCTCTTCTGTATGGTACTATAAATGGTGATACATGTCATTATACATTTGTCCGAACCCATGGAATGTACAACACAAAGAGTGAATTCTAATGTAATATATGTACTTCAGTTAATAGTCATGTATTAATATTAGCTTACAAATTAAAACAAATGTAACACACTTAATGCAAGATGTAAATAATAGGGGAAATCTGGAAAAGGGTGGGGGGATATGGGAACTTTCTGTACTTTGCACCCAAATTTTCTAAAAACCTTAAACTGCTAAGAAAATGAAGTCTATTCATTAAAAAAGAAATAAAAGGATCTCATGTTTAGCATTCATTAGGGGCAATTAGCTATTCATTTGGCAAACATGTTTTTAAGGGTCTTTCTAAAATCTGCTCAATTGTTTGAATTTAGATGAAGGTCATACTGTCTAATTATAAATTGTAACAGTTCATGACAAGAGAGTTCAAAGTTCTTACTACAGCAGTCGTATTTACTGTTAAATCATCACACTGTCTTTATGCCAGCATTTTCCAAATTAAAAGCCTAAAGAATGTTAATCCTACAAAATGGTCTTGGAAGAAAGTTTCTATGGTCAAACTAATTAGGGAAATACTGAATAATAGTCCTCTACTGGAAATTCACAATGCATATTTGCATATTAAAATCTCCCAGAAGTCCTGCCCAAAAGAAATCAATTAACTGTATTTAGTTCAGACTTTTTCAATTATTAAACCACGGAATACCGTTTTTGAGTAAAATCTATTAAAATCCATGGAATGTTAGTTCTGAGGAACATACTTAGAAAAGTGCTGCATAATGCACTTTTGAAATGCTTTATTTCAAATAAATTGGACCTAAATAATTTTTACAGCTGTACTGAAGTAAAATAAATATACGTTATGGTGTGCATGTTCATATACCCCACGTCTACGCCAAATTCACACCTTGAAATCCTAACCCCCAGAGATGATGGTATTGGGAGATGGGACCTTTGGGAGGTACTTAAGACATGAGGGTGGAACCCTCATGAATGACATTAATGCCTTATAAAAGAGGCCCCAGGGAAATCCCTAACCCCTTCTACCACGTGAGGACAAAGGGAGAAGGCATCATCTGTGAACAAAGAAGAGGGCCCTCACCAGAATGCAACCATCCTGGTGTCTTGATATTGGACTTCCCAGCCTCCAGGCCTGGAAAAAAGAAATGTTTGCTGCTTAAGCTACCCAGTCTATGGTAATTTGTTATGTAGCCCAAACTGACTAACACATAGTATGTGTTAGTACTCTCTTTTTTCTGGCTTCTTTCACCCAGCATAAATATTTTGAGATTCATCCATGTTGTTGCACATATAGTTCATTCTTTTTCATTACTGAATGTATTTTATTTTATGGCTATACCACTATTTTTTTTTTTTTATCCATTAACCGGTTGATGAACATTTGGATTATTTCTAGTGTTTGGCTATTACAATAAAGCTGCTATGCACGTTTGTGTGCAAGTCTTTGTACAGACATATGCTTTCCTTTCCCTTAATACGTAGAAATGGAAAAGCTGAATTATATGGTAGGTGGATGTTTAACTCTTGAACTGTTTCTCAAAGTCACTGAACCATGTTACAGTTCCATAAGCAAGGTATACAAGTTCTTTGTCAATACTTTGTACGGCTTGTTAATTTTTGCCATTTTAATAGATGTGTAGTAGTATCTTGTTGTTTTTTAAATTTTCATTCCTTAATGGGTAATGACACTGAACATTTTTTCATGTGCTTATTTGCCATTTGTAGATCTTCTTTGATGAATGGCTGTTGAAATCTTTTGCTCATTTTAAAAAACATTGGGTTGTTGGTTTTCTTGCTATAGAGATTAGAAAGTTCCTTATATATTTGGGATATGATTTCTTTGTCAAATACATGAAGTAAAGGTATTTTCACTCAGTCTGTGACTTATCTTTTCATTCTCTCTTAACAGCATCTTTCAAAGAGTGAAAGTTCTTAATTTTGATGAAGTCTCATCTATCAACTTTTTTTCTTTTATGGATTGTGCCTCTAGCTTTGTATATGTTGTGTGAGGAATTGATGGGAGTATTTGTTTGGGGTTTTTTTTCACATGTGGGTGTTCAATTATTCCAGCATAATTCATTGAAGATGCTCCCCTTTCTCCACTGGATTGCCTTTACACATTTCTCAAAAATCAGTTGCCCATCTAAGTAACTCACAGAAAACTATCAGAGCTAATAAATGATATCAGACTGTAATTGTGGATTTGTTCATTTCTCCTTGAAGTTTTATCCATTTTGCTTCACATATTTTGGAGGTCTGTTATTAGATGTCTAAATGTTTGGGACTATTATGCCCTCTTGATGAACTGACCCCCTTTATCATTATGAAATGCTTCTCTTTATCCATGGTAACTTTGTCTGCTCTGGAATCAAGGTAACTATGCTAGGGTTCTGATTCACATTAGCAGGCTACATCATTTTGTATCCTTTACATTTAACTTATTCGTAGCTTTCATACCAGAAATATACTTGGGTCTATTTTACCTAATATAACAAGCTCTGCTTTTAATTAATGTGTTCAGATCCTTTACATTCAATGTGATTATTTTAATCTATCATCTTCCTATTTATTTTCTATTTGTCCCATATATTCTTTTATTTATTTATTTATTTTTTTATTTTTGGCTGTGTTGGGTCTTCGTTTCTGTGCCAGGGCTTTCTCTAGTTGCGGCGAGCGGGGGCCACTCTTCATCGTGGTGCGCGGACCTCTCACTATCGCGGCCTCTCTTGCTGCGGAGCACAGGCTCCAGACGCGCAGGCTCAGTCGTTGTGGCACACGGGCCCAGTTGCTCTGCGGCATGTGGGATCTTCCCAGACCAGGGCTCGAACCCGTGTCCCCTGTATTGGCAGGTGGATTCTCAACCACTGCACCACCAGGGAAGCCCCATGTCCCATATATTCTTGATTCCATTTTCTCTCTTTCTCCCCAATAGTTTTGGATTGAGTATTTTTTTTATGATTCCATACCATCTCCTTTGTTAGTATATTAGCTATGGCTAACTTTTTGCATTATTTTACTTGTTGCTCTAGGATTTATAGCATACATCTTTAACTTATCACAGTTTAACTTCAAGCACTAGTATACTTCAAGTATAAGATCCTTACAAAACATACCTCCATTTCTCCCCTCCAAGTCTTTGTGCTGTTGTTGTCATACATTTTACATCTATATCTGTTATAATCTCCACAATGCATTATTAATATTTCTGATTCAATCTGTTAATTAACTTTTACAGAGATTTAAATAATAAGATTTTTTAAAAAAATATTTACCAAGGTAGTTACTTACCAGTTCTGGTGTTCTTTATTCTTTTTTGCAGGTCCAAGTTTTTATCAGATATCATTTCATTCTGCTTGAAGGATTTCCTTTAAAATATTTTGTAGTTGTGTTGTCTGGTATTTTTTTCTCCTTTTTATTTGTATGAAAAAGTGTTCATTTCGTCTTTGTTAAGATATTTTCATTGGGTGAAAAATTATACATTGACAACGTTTTTTTTCTTTTTAGTCCTTTAAAGGTGTTGCTTCTGTACCTTCTGGCTTGTATTGTTTCAATGAGAAATCTGTTGTCCTTTTTATCATTGTTCCTCTGTATGTAACATATCACCCACCCCACCCCACCCCCCTGTGGCTTTTAAGATTTACCCTTTAATTTGGCTTTAAGGAATTTTATTATGATGTACCTTGGTAATCTTGTTAATTATGCTAGGAGATTTTTGAAGCATTTAAATCTGTATGTTTATCATTTTTATCAAATTTGGAAAAAGTTTGACCATTATTTCTTCAAATATTTTCCCCCCACTCCTTTGAGGACTCTAATCACACATATATTTGGCTACTTGAAAGAGTCCCATAGTTCACTGATGGTTTTCTTTTTCTATTTGTGTTTCATTTTGGGTGGTATTTATAGCTAGGGCTTCAAGGTCACTAAACTTTTCTTCTGAAAAGTCTAATCTGCTCTTAATCTCATCCAGCGTATTTTTTTATTTCAACATTATAAGTTTCATCTCTAAAAGTTCAATTTTTGTCATTTTTATATCTTCCATGTCTTTATTTAATATGTTCAGTTTTTCTGCTAGCTTTTTGAACGTATGAGGTATAACTGTAATTTTTTTTTTTTAATTTATTTTTGGCTGTGTTGGGTCTTCGTTTCTGTGCGAGGGCTTTCTCTAGTTGTGGCAAGCGGGGGCCACTCTTCATCGTGGTACGCGGGCCTCTCACTATCGCAGCCTCTCTTGTTGCGGAGCACAGCCTCCAGACGCGCAGGCTCAGTAGTTGTGGCTCACGGTCCCAGTTGCTCCGCGGCATGTGGGATCTTCCCAGACCAGGGCTCGAACCCATGTCCACTGCATTGGCAGGCAGATTCTCAACCACTGCGCCACCAGGGAAGCCCTAACTGTAATTATTGATTTAATGCCTTTGTCTACCAGTCCTATCACCTGTGTCATTTCTGGGTCAGTTTTGATTGTTTGATTTTTTTCTCATTATACATTTTATTTTTCTTCCCTTCATGCTTTGTAATTTTTGATTGGATGGTAAATATTTTGTAATTTGCCTTGTTGAGTGCTGTATTTGTATTCCTATAATTATTATTGAGCTCTGATCTGGGACATGGTTGAGTTACTCAGGATCAGTTTGATCCTTTTGGACCATTCCTTTAAATTTTGTTAAGAAAATGTTTAATCTAGAGTTAATTATTTTCCCCCACTGTTGAGGCAAAACTCTTATTAATATTCTAATTTAAACCCCATGAATTATGAAGTTTTCCATTTTGGCTATTGAAATTAGACCCTGTTCCTGCCCCTTTGTGAGCTTCAGATATTGTTCTTCTAATAATTTCTACTGGAAATAGAAATACCCAGTGTGGATACCTTTCTCAGACACATGCCTAATCAGTACTCAGCTGAATAGTTGAGAGGGACCATCTACAGTTCTTTAGAATTCTGTCTTTATGCAGCTCTCTCCTCTTCTATACTATGCCCTGAGGACTGTAGCCACCTTGACTTCCCCAGATTCCTGGCTCTGTCTCCTTATCTCAGGGAGACTGCCAGACTTTGCCTGGGTTCCCCTTCTCTGTGCTGTGGCCAGAAAATGTTCTCCAAGCAGTAGGGTGCAGCAATTATACTGCCTCACTTTGCTTGTTTCCTTTCTCATAAGGTCATTGTTTTTTGTTGCCTGATGTCCTGTTGTTTCATGTATTTTGCCCATCTTCAAAGTTGTTTTAAGTAAGAGGGTAAATCTATGTCCTTTTACTCCATCTTGGCTGGACATGGAAGTCTGAGTTAACTATTTTTAGAAATAGTATGACAATTAGATCTTCAATGGAAGAGGAAACTAACATTTACTGAGGCCTTCCTGTTTGGAGCACTATATTCAGTTCACATTATCTCAACCACAGTGAGAGATAAATACCAAGAACTAAAACTGTAGGTAAAACAGAGCCTGGAATAGTTCATACAAAATCATATAGCTAGTAAATAGCAGAGCTGAGGTTTAAATCTCAATCTTTTGGGAAAGCCCAGTTTGTTTTCTTTTTATACGACACTCCGTATAGACCTCTGCTAATAAATTTTCCTCCTTAAAAGTGAATTTTAACAACCTACCAACAAACAGTGTTCTATTGGAGCCTATGTGTTGAGGCTTGGCTCATAGAAGAATGTATAATATATGCTTTTCCTAATTAAGCCCAGTATGTCACGTTGGTCCCACAGAAAGGATGAGCAAGATACCATAATGCATCTCAATGTGACCACGTAAAAGTAAGTCAAAACCTATTTCCCACTGATGGTGGTTTACTAACATCATCTATATATTCAAAGGCTTGATGCATCATTTTTGTGTACTGCTTGAAGCTGAGACCCTCACACGTTAGTATGCTAGAGAATTTTTACTCTATAGCCAATGTGCACATTTTTTGTTAGAATTCAAAAAGTGGCATGATAAAGGCTTTAGCTACAATTAGAATTATGACTATCGCAAAATAATTTCTGGATTCAATAGTTCTGGATTTATGATCACCTAAGAAGGTAATTTTTAAACGAGTTTTTCTTATCACAGTAACCCTGTATTGTCACAGGGCAGATGCAGGGTTTTGATCCCCTGGAAAGACCCATGAGTGAGGCTGAGCCACTGAGTAGCCACAGAATATCAGTGTTGGCTCTGCTTCCCCTTAGCCTTCCTTGTGGCATTTTTCCTCACTAGAAACCAGTTCTTCTCCATCATCGTGCTGTGAGATATTATCTATGTCCCCTTTGTCCTCCCAAACACCTTCCCACAATGAGGCAGAGCCTGGGAACCCGGTCCTCTTACTATTGGAATGAGAGAGTTTTTCAATTTAGACATTGTCCTCATCTGCTCATCATGTGAAGACGAGAAACATTGACATGAGTTGTTGATAATATGCGCCTATCAAATAAGTTCTAGTAAATTCTTCCTAGATGAACGAAGTCTTCCTTGAACATTTAAATAAACGAAAAAGCTATCTGGGTGCCAGTTTCTACACTGACTTTTATACATTCTCTTATAGCTGAATGCATCTACATCTGGCGCTTAAAAGCAAGCCACTTGGGGGAAAAGCTGTTAAACATAGAATGTCATATAGATCAAGTATAATGTGGAAATGTTGAACATTAAAGAAGAGAATTGGGAGTGAGTCTGTTAAGGGCCAACTGTCTCTCAACAACATTCCACATTTATAAACGCAACTGTTTACATAACTCAAACAACACATGTGCATTACATTTGTACTGTAAAATCCATGACACGAGTAAGCTCTGTGAAAGGACAGTAGCTGCAGCTAGAGGTACAATGAGATAAAAAGTTTCATTCTTTAAAATTACAAACCCCTTATACACCTAGCATAGGTGTCTTGCACAGAGAAAGTGCTAAATAAATGTTTGCTAGATTTGAATCAAATAAGGATTGATCATACCCATGAATACTGGAAACGTTATGGAGAACTTGACTGCTTGTCTACTGATTCTCCAGGTCACCCACTCCCATGATGGCCCCACTGAACAACTATTACTCTCTTGCCCTTGGGCATTGTACTTCTGACCCTTAGACTGAAGTTGTGGCAAAATCCTCATGTAAGTTAGCCTGGTCAGTGGCAGCCAATGATGGTGGTCCATACTTGAATTATCCATATGATTAAATATGTGACTTACAGCTTCTCCAGTACCTCATTAGGACAGCTTCAAACAGTTCTAGTTGTAGTAGAAACTTCAAATTTCATTTCAATTATATGTAATAGTATAGAAGCTCCCTTCGATGTAGGAAACTGGAAATAGTCTCTTCCATTTACCTTTTAGGAAAATGACCAACAGGCAGAAAAGGAAATGTACTCACTAGTTGATACCAAAAATGATAAAATGTGGTTATATGTATGTAGCAGGCTATTAAGCCAATTACCAAGTCTAATTCAAGAACACATGGCAATGCACCTGGTGATTCCTAGATATTCCTGGGAGGGAGACTGCACTTTCTGCACTCAAGCAAATGGGAATTGGGGACACTGGGATTAGGAAATTAAAATTATTAATTGATTATTTTAGATTGTTATTCCATATCTGTACTTTGACTCCTTTAATTCCTTGAAATCTCTCTGTTTAAATGCCCCTAAGTAGAGAGGTCTTTCTTTTTTTTTTAATTTTAATAACATTTTATTAACCCAATATAGCCAAAATAGTATCATTTAAACATGTAATCAATATAAAAAATTTTAATGAGACACTTTACTCTTTTGTACTGAAGCTTTGAAACCTAGTGTATATTTGACACAGTATATCTCAATATGGACACTAAATTTTCATTGGAAACTATTTTTTCTTTTCTGTTAAGGCTTATTACAGGATATTTAACATAGTTCCCTGTGCTATACAGTAGGACCTTTTTGTTTATCCGTCTTATATATAATGGTTTGCGTCTGCTAATCCCAAACTCCCAATCCATCCCTCCCCCACCCCCCTACCCCTTGGCAACCACAAGTCTGTTAGAGAGGTCTTTCTTTTCTTTTTTTTTTTAATATTTATTTATTTATTTGATTGCACCAGGTCTTAGTTGCAGCAGGCAGGCTCCTTAGTTGTGGCTCACGGGCTCCTTAGTTGTGGAATGCGAACTCTTGCTTGCGGCATGCATGTGGGATCTAGTTCCCTGACCAGGGATTGAACCCAGGCCCCCTGCATTGGGAGTGCGAGTCTTAACCACTGTGCCACCAAGGGAAGCCCTGAGAGGTCTTTCTTGATCACACTCTATCTGTATCTAGTACCTTACTCTGTTATTCTTCATTCCCTTTCTCCTTACTCTGTTTTATTTTTCTTATTAGCACTTATACCACTTAACATATATTTATATTGATTTGTTTATTTCATTAGAGCAGGGTCTTTGGTTCATTCACTTCTATATCTCTAGCCCTTAGAATAGAAGCACATAGTAGGTGCTCCATCAATCATTCAATGGATCAATATTAATAAATATAATTGAGTTTATGGATGATTTATTATTTATTTAGTACCTGCTCTGAACTAGGCTTTAGGCAGATAGTAAAGAACCAAAAGTTCTAGATCCTGGGTATCTTCATGAAATTTGCCATTTTATGGGATGATCAAGTGAAGCCTAGGTACTCCGTTTTCTCAGTAACCTCTCCCTTTACTCTCTCCTTTCAAAACCTAGCAGTACTGCCAAGGAAACAACGCCCTTCACAGGTTCACAGACACTCAGGTTGTATTTATGACTTCTTCTTTTGAACTTCAAAGCTGTCTTTGATGTTCATTTTAGTGTCTGGAGAAAGCTAGCACACGGTGAGCTTTGCCCTCATATCTGTTTGGCTGACCTTATTGTTCTGCGCTCTCTGAGGCCAGAGGATCCGTAAAGGACAATGACGTATGAAATATTTCTCTGACCCTTTCCTCTTCGAAAACATCCATCCTGACTCACCTAAGTGTCTTGGGTCTGGGGTTAAGCTATTCCCATGACATGGTCTGGAAAATTTCTAAGCAGTTTCTCAGAAGGCAGAGTCCCCTCTTTTCCACAACATCACCATTCCTTGTCTAGAAAATACAGAACACAAGTTAGAAACAGGAAACAGGAAAGCATTTGGCTGACCAGAATAGAATCAGAGTGTTCTTTGTTAAAGAAGAAGGTCGGTGCTGCTGGGGCAGCATGGTACAGCAGAGAGAAATCAACTGAGAGACCAGAGGACATGTATTTGAATCTAAGTTCCACACTTGCTGGCTCTATGACCTTGGGCATTTAAACTCTTGACGCTTCCTCTGCTGAATAAATGCCAAGGATAATAGCAGTACTTATCTCCTATGAAAGTTTTGAGGATTAAAAAAGAGAACATATGTAAAATGCACTTAGCACTTGGTACCTAGTCTCACTCAGAAGTTTTCCTGTCATTAACATTAGAATAACAGCTCAGACTTCTTAATATTAGACACTTGAGTAAAGCATAATGTAAATACTAGATTCCAGACCAACTTAAACAGCATCTTCACTTAGATTTAAATTGCAGTGTTAAAAATGAGAGATTTGTTTTGCATTTTCCAACTGTTGTATGTCAGTACATGTCTGTAGCTACTCTTTGTATGTGAATATTTGCACGTTTGTATATCAGCGTGTACATCAATGAACTGAGCAGTTGATTGATTGATCAACCAACAGATGTGTATATCCTGATTCCCCCAATCAAGTAAAAAAAATTATCATCAGCTTTCTGCATCTCCCATCTCATACATCTCCACACCTTGCACCCCACAAAATGCCCTACTTGCTTCCTTGAGCTATGGCAACATTTAATTCCTCTACATTTATACAAATTAATAAAATTTATACAAATCAAGTAAAATTAAAAGAGAACCACCAATTGAAATGTCCTATAAAGTTTATCACTTGACGTGACCAGTGTCACTTTCTTATTATTTACTGATTTTAAGTGACCAGTGTTTCAGAGAAAAGAAAATATAATTCCCATTGCTATACCTCAATACCAGGGTGGGGTTTGTTTTATTTATTTTTTACGTGAATTATTTTGCATTAAAAGTAAATTATCAAAAAGTAAGAGTCATAACAATGACAACCTTTGCAAGATCTCACTGTTCAAGTTGAACCAAAATAGCACTCTGAGGTAGAATGTGCGCTCTGTACTCTTGACTGTCTGGCTCTCAGAGATTAAGAGTTTCTTAAGGCTGACAGAGCAAAGTACTGGAAGCCACATGGGGTGAAATAAATAAGCTAGAGGTTGAGGTGGACATAAAGAAATAAGTAGGAATTTTCTTTCACTGCTAAGCAAAGTCAATTTAAATTATGAGGGCATGACCTGGCAGTTAGAAGGTATGATTGCTGAGAACTCTCTATGATCTTGAGCAAATCATTTAACCTATCTGACTGGGCTTCCCATTCTAGAAAACAGGACATGCGAGCTAGGCACCTGGGAGCTAAGAAAATTAGTCAGTACTTATGAAGCTATTGGAATATAAAATAGTTCTTGGTAAATGTTACTGAGGTTATTTATATTAGAGAGAAGAAAACTAAAATGATGCAGAAGATTTTAATTAGATAACTCTGGAGGTTCGATTATGGTATTACAAATTAATTTAAATCCTCCCCCTCCCTCAATTATTCTAGAATTATCATTGGGAAGATGACAGTTTTCTTGGTCAGTAAATCACTGAATTGAGGAGTCAAAGACTTGGACTTAAAATCTTGTATTCCAAGACTATGGGAAAGCCATTTAATCCTTCTGAGTTTACTCATTTTACATATGAATATCAGTGCCTCACCTGGAAAACTATTGAGAGGATCAAATGAGATAATTTATGTGGGAACCTTTTGTAGCGTTTGATAGAGCAGAAAGAGCACAGACCCTAGAATTAGAAAGACTTTGTTTCAAATTCTCACCTTACCTCTCTCATCCAGGAGATGCTGTGGCCATAATTTGCACATTGTGAATCTTTTTCTTCACCTGCAGAAGGGGTTAAACTATCTACCTGAAAAATAGGTTAAGAAGAATGTCTAAAAATTCATATATATTTGGCCTTAGAATATTCATTCCTCCAAGTAATAAAACAATTACCTGTAGAAATTATAATGGTGCAATGAACCTCAAGAAGGCAGCTCCTTTGTTTTTAACTTTTAAAAATTAAATATTTAATAACAAGAAAGGAATATTTTACATGTGTATAAAAAATTAAGAATTTTAAAATATTAAAATTGACATCTGTATATTGGCCCTTAATGTAAGAAATACAAATTCCATTACAAATATCTTTGAAGTCTTTTGTGGGCCTCTACTCAATCTGATTTCAGCCTCTTCCCCCCAAGGTAATTACAATCTTGAATTTGGGTTTTTCTTTTTACTATATAAGCAAGTATTATCAAACAACAGATTAGTTTTTTAAAAATTTATATTAATGGATTTTTACCACGTGACTACTTCTCAGATTTTTTTTTACTCAACCTTATGTTTGTAAGATTCATCCATGTTGTTTAGCTGCAGATCAGTCATTTTCACTACTATATGTCATTTCATCACATTTATTCATTCATTCTTTCACTGATAGACTTTTGGTTTGTTTCCATTGTTTTGGTGGTGCAAACAATGCTGCTACACATATTCTTGTATATTGTGATTTTCTTTAGGGTGTACATGCAAGTAGGAGTGGAATTGGTGTTTTATAGTTTATATATCTTCACCTTTACTAAAAATGTCAAATTGTTTTCAGAAGTGGTTGTACCAATTTAGACTCTCACAAACAATATGTAAGAAGTTTCCATTGATCCACAATCTTGCCAACATTGGTGTTGTCAGACTCTTAATTTTTGCTAATGTGTTAGGTGAGTAATCATATCTTGTGATTTTAAGGTGCATTTTCCTGATTACTTATGAGGTTGAGCATATTTCATATGTTTATGCCCATCCATGATTTAGAAGTTGATATGTTAAGATTTGCTTCTATACATATATGGCACGACTGACTCAATGTGCCAGTTATTCCCTCTGAATTTGGTAGAAGTCCTTTTAATATGGAGTCATCTTGAAGTATTCCAAAGTCCTTTCATAAAGAAGAGAGGTTTGTAGTACGTTGCCTGTGAATCTTCTGGCATTATTTTCAATTTGTTGTATCCTCAGCATCTAGCAGAGTCAGAGGAGCCATAGCATATAGTAAGTATGTAATAAACTATTACAAGTAAAGCAAAGTTAAGGTTCCTGGATGTAAACATTTAAGTGATGAAAGGATTCAAATTTTTCTTCAGAATCCCCAGTGTGTTCAATGATTCCAAAAAGTTTAAGAACCACTGACACTGTGAATGAGTTATGCCTTCTGAGTGGTTTTAAGGGTTCTTTTCATAGGAAAAGTTAAGAGATCCACTGGAAATGTTTACCTGTTGCAGTTAGAAAAGAGAGAATAAAATCTGTTTCTCTTACTCTGAGCCCAACATAAATTATTGTAGTTTAGGATGAATTATCTTAGAACTAATTCTTTTTCAGTAAACCCACAAATAAAAAGAATTGCGTGGTTTGATGAAAATGTTCAAGGACTGTGCATTCACTCTTTTCCTCTTCCCAAACAATTCTGTCCAAATTTCATTAAATTGGGTTGAGCAAAGTAGGGGAATTGGGGTGGGAAGGTGGTACTAGAATGTCTAGAGCATGGTGTCACAGTCCAAACAGAGCGAGGGGGGAATGTGTATGGGGGGGAGCCTGGTTTGGAGTTTTGGGGTGAGGACATCTGTGCCAGCAGAGGGGACAGACAGTGGTAATAATGAGAGATTGGTTATACATGAAGGATTGATCAAATAAGAAATACATTAAAGATAATGGCAGCTAGGTTCCACACCGTCAATGAAGAGGGAGTACAAAGATGAAAAGAGAAAACTAGAAGGAATGTATGGTATTGGATTGGAATTGGAAATAGCTGTTTGAACTCATGCTTTTCAAAGTATGGAGCTAGATATAGAAGTAAATATATGTGTATGGATTCATAAGGAGTACGCCTAACACAAATATCTCTGTTTCTAAGTACCATTCTCTACTAAAAAGAACCAGGGCATCTTGAAAAAATGCCTGATCCCAGATTCAGGGCTGGAAAAGTATTAAATGAGTCTCGCACACATTTATGTACCAGAAACAAGGATGGGCTCAAAGAATAATGGAGACATGTCAAAAGGACATAGACAGTCATGTACTGCGGGGGAGGGATGTTGATAATAGGGGACACTGTGCATGTGTGGGGCAGGGGGTATGTGGGAAATCCCTGAACTTTTTCCTCAATTTTTCTGTGAACCTTGAAATGCTCTTTAAAAAAGTCGTATTTAAAAGTAAAAAAAGGACATAGACCAGATTGAAGGAGCTCCCAGGCCAAACCTGTGACAATTTGAGCATCAGAATAAATATTTATAGTAATGGATTAAAACTAATGAATCCATTAGTTATTTATATCCATGAGTCCATACTGATATAAATAAATGAAAAAGTTGATAGTTTGATAAAGAATGTGATATTTATATAGTTTCAAAGTACTTTTCCACAAAATGCTTATTAATTTCAAAGGGAAAAAGAGTAGCTTCACAGAGGAGAATTCTGGCAGACACCTTAATCACTGATTTCACATCACCAGTGACGGGACAAGTAGACATGGATAGGATGCAATGTGAAGAACACAGCATCACTTCCGTGATGTTCCTGCCGAAGAATCTAAATCTAATCAGGAGGAAACATTGGACAAACCCAAACTGAGGAGTATTCTACAAAATAATGGACCACCTAGAATCTTCATAAGTGTCAAGATTATGAAAATCCAGGAAAGACTGAGGAACTCTCTAGATGACATGGCAACTAAATGCAGCATGTGATTCTGGACTGGATCCTTCTTCTTTAAAAGAAATTATTGGGACAATTTGCAAAACTCCAATGGGGTCTGGAGATTTGTTTTTTGTAATGCATCAATGTAATTTCCTTAGTTTGTTGGTTTATTGTGATTATGTATGGGAGAATAACCTTACCTGAGGAAATTCCCAATAAAGTATTTGGGGATTATCATATCATATCAGCAGCAAACTGTTAAATTAGTTCAGGAAAATAAAAGTTTTTATACAGTTTTTGAAATTTTTCTGTAAGTTTCAATTTGTTTAAAAAATAATAATGTAGCTATACACTCAAAGAGACAACATAAATAAAATCAAGACAACTTATTTTAATTAAACTTGTACATAGTATTCAAAGTCCAGTGCTCAGAAAATACATATATCTTAATCCAATTAATTAAATCACATCAGAGATGAGTAGTAACAGAGGGTGATATATGTTTACTGAGCATTAGATCCAGGGAAAGGAAACTGTACACTTAAGTATAGACTAAGCAGCCAGACAGTTTGAGTTTAATCCCAGCCGCATCAGTTACTAGCTGTGTCACCTTGGGGACTGAGCCTCAGTCACTCTGATTTATAAAAAGGGAATGGGAATAATGTTTATTTCCTAGGATTTGTGTGGATTCAAGAAAATAATCTTAAGCAATTAGCATAGTGCTTGGCGCCTAGCAAGTGCTTAAAATGGTATTTACTATTAATGTCACTGTTATATGTACTTTTATAATCCTACTTTGCCTGTTAGGAAAACTTACCTATGCTTGCATCATTCTCTTTTCCTTTTCCCGTGTTGACTTTTTGGACAGAAAGGTCACATATATTCTTCTAAGTGTTTCTGAACCTAGAAGGTGGTGTAAAGGTTAAAAACAACAACAGCAAAATCAACATTTTACATACATCATTTCATTTAACCATTTAATCTGTGAGGTTAAGAATACTGCTTTTATAGATGGGGAAACATGTGTAGCATTCAGTATTTTCATGACCACTTTATATATGCTACATAGCAACAAAGGTTATGCTCCTTTGACTCAAGGCTTTCTCTCTCTTTTTCAAATGTAGGCAAGTTTGCCTCTAAAAACCAAGCTCATTTTTTTTAAACAATAAAATATGTCAAGTTTTATTTAATGGTTTTTGGCCATGTTGAAAGTTAAAAACACAAATGGCCTCTTCTTAAGGGGATTACAATAGATTAAAATGAATGAAAAATATGTAAATATATAAAAATGAAATGCCACATGACATCATTAAATTGGGCTACTTCTGTGTTGCTGCTGGATGTCCAAGAGCACAAGCTTCTAAAGTTCATAGAGGAAAGGAAGAGTCAAATTCCTTGGAAGGGAGTAATTGTGTGGTCCATAGAAAGACATTGACCAGAGTTCTCTGAAGTGGGCATAGCCCGGTATCTGTATTGTATCAAGAACCAGTGTTGAGCAGGTGGGGATTTGATTAATCCTTTCAGTGTTATTAGAGGATCCATCAGATGAGACACAGGAGCTGGAAACTGTACACTCCAGATGGAGTTCAGCAGAAATTCTTTGGTTTATAGGTAAGCCAGGAATGAATGACAGCTCCATCATAGAAAACCTGTATTTCAATTCCAAATTGACAGGATAATCAAATTCAAGTTCATCTGGTTGCACTTCAATTGCCAGACATCCAGTTCCCAGAAATAATTCACAGGACCTACCAATTCATCTTTATAAAATAGTGTTCTTTTAGCCATAGCCCCAAAATTAAAACAGCTACATTCCACCAACACTGGCTCTTGCCCAGAACACATACAAATCAAGGAAACAAGTAGAAGCAGTGGTCCTCCTAACTCCACAGAGAACTTCACGGTGCTTCATCCTGGCCTCAGAGCTCCTCAGGCAACAGGAAGTTCATATACATATGAACTTAACTTATACACACTGCTATATATAAAACAGGTAAATAACAAGGACCTACTGTATAGCACAGGGAACTATATTCAATATCTTGTAATAATCTATAATGGAAAAAAATATGAAAAAGAAGATACATGAATCACTTTGCTGTACACCTGAAACTAACACAACATTGTAAATTAGCTATCTTTCAATTTTAAAAATGGCTAAAGAAAAACAAGCTCTGGAAGCTTTTGGATGGTATGTACAAAAAAAGCCTGATTCTCAGTGAGAGCTCTAAAAATATTCATTGCCTTGAAGAGTAATATGTTTAAGTGTTACTAATCTGAGTTACTTACCGTAATACGAATTACTTTATCAGATCTTTTATTGAGACAGATTTGATAGGGAAGGCAAAAAAAAAATAGCAAGAGTCTTTGGTGCCTTACAGAATGAGAAGATTGAGGTTGCTGAATTGGTAAAGAAGTATAAAAAGCCAATGACATGCATTTCTCTAATAATTAGTGATGTTGAGCATCTTTCCATGTGCCTCTTGGCCATCTGTATGTCTTCTTTGGAGAAATTTCTATTTAGGTCTTCTGCCCATTTTTTGACTGTGTTTTTTGTTTTTTTGATATTGAGCTGCATGAGCTCTTTGTATATTTTGGAGATTAATCCCTTGTCGGTTGCATCATTTACAAATATTTTTTCCCATTCTGTGGGTTGTCTTTTTGTTTTCTTTATGGTTTCCTTTGCTGTGCAAAAGCAAACAAATTAGGTCCCATGTGTTTATTTTTGTTTTTATTTCCATTACTCTAGGAGATGGATCGAAAAAGATTTTGCTGTGATTTATGTCAAAGAGTGTTCTGCCTAGGTTTTCTTCTAAGGGTTTTATAGTATCCAGTCTTACATTTAGGTCTTTAATCCATTTTTAGTTTATTTTTGTGTAGGGTGTTAAAGAATGTTCTAATTTCACTTTTTTACATGTAGCTGTCCAGTTTTCCCAGCACCATTTATAGAAGAGGCTGTCTTTTCTCCATTATATAGTCTTGCCTCCTTTGTCGTAGATTAATTGATCATAAGTGCGTGGGTTTATTTCTGGGCTTTCTATCTTGTTCCATTGATCTATATTTCTTTTTTTTTTTTTAACATCTTTATTGAAGTATAATTGCTTTACAATGGTGTGTTAGTTTCTGCTTTATAACAAAGTGAATCAGTTATACATATACATATGTTCCCATATCTATTCCCTCTTGCATCTCCCTCCCTCCCACCCTCCCTATCCCACCCCTCTAGGTGGTCACAAAGCACCGAGCTGATCTCCGTGCTATGTGGCTGCTTCCCACTAGCTATCTATTTTACATTTGGTAGTATTTCTGTTTTTATGCCAGTACCAAAATGTTTTGATGACTGTAGTTTTGTAGTATAGCCTGAAGTCAGGGAGCCTGATTGCTCCAGCTCCCTTTTTCTTTCTCAAGATTGCTTTGGCTATTTGGGGTCTTTTGTGTCTCCATACAAATTTTAAGATATTATTGTTCTAGTTCTATAAAAAATGCCATTGGTAATTTGACAGGGATTGCATTGAATCTTAAATTGCCTTGCATAGTATAGTCATTTTGACATATTGATTCTTCCAGTCCAAGAACATGGTATATCTTTCCATCTGTTTGTGTCATCTTCACTTTCTTTCATCAGCATCTTATAGTTTTCAGTGTACAGGTCTTTTGCCTCCTTAGGTAAGTTTATGCTTAGGTATTTTATTCTTTTTTATGTGATGGTAAATGGGATTGTTTCTTTAATTTCTCTTTCGGATCTTTTATTGTTACTGTATAGAAATGCAACAGATTTCTGTGTGTTAATTTTGTATCCTGCAACTAAATCAAAACTACAATGAGGCATCACCTCACACTAGTCAGAATGGCCATGATCAAAAAGTCTACAAACAACGAATGCTGGAGAGGGTGTGGAGAAAAGGGAACCCTCTTGCACTGTTGGTAGGAAGGTAAATTGGTACAACCACTATGGAGAACAGTATGGAGGTTCCTTAGAAAACTAAAAACAGAGCTACCATATGATCCAGCAGCCCCACTCCTGGGCATTTATCCAGAGAAAACCATGGTTCGAAAGGATACATGCACCCCAATGTTCATTGCAGCACTATTTACAATAGCCAGGATATGGAAGCAACCTAAATGTCCATCAACAGATGAATGGATAAAGAAGATGTGGTACATGTACACAATGGAATTTTAAGCCATTAAAAGAATGAAATAATGCCATTTGCAGCAACATGGATGGACCTGGAGATTATCATAATAAGTGAAGTAAGTCAGAGAAAGACACATATCATATGATATTGCTCATATGCAGAATCTAAAAAAAAAAATCATACAAATGAATTTATTTACAAAACAGAAACCGAGACTTAGAGAAGGAATTTATGGTTACCAGGGGGAAGAGGAGGGAGGGATAGATTGGGAGTTTGGGATTGACACACTGCTATATTTAAATAGATAACCCACAAGGACCTATTGTATAGCACAGGGAACTGTCCTCAATATTCTGTAATAACCTAAATGGGAAAATAATTTGAAAAAGAATAGATAGTTGTATATGTATAACTGAACTCCTTTGCTGTACACCTGAAACTTAACACAACATTGTTAATCAACTATACTGCAATATAAAATAAAAAATTTTTGAAAAGAGTGAAAAAAATTTTTTTTAATTTATTAAAAAAATGCCAGTGGTAAATTTGACCTGACTCAGCCTCTGGTCAAAACATTTTTTAAAAAAATTTGTATACAATTATTTTCAGTAAATATTTTCTTGAGTCTTTTCGAGAAAGAGAGGAGAGGGAGGAGAGGAGGATGAATAACTATCTTCCTCTTGATAACTACCCTTCATGTGCTTGGGAACCATGTGTGAACAAACTCTTTTGTACAGTAAGCAAGAGCAGTTGCTTTCCCCATCTGGTCCATTTTCCAATAATTGAACATATTTGTCATTTTCCTTCAGAATTGCTTCCAAACCTCTCTCTTCTTTGCATGTGAGGCTCCAGACTGTATCCACTATTCTAATGGAAGCCTTGCACAATCCAAATATAGGACTTGGAGGGATAACCCAAGTTTATTCCTCTGTTCATCTCATTACAATGTGAGCAGCATATATGGTTTGTAATTTATCTTCAGATAATTTTATTAAGTATCAATGGGTGTGATTTTGACATGCTGGGGCAATAAGTAACAAAATAAATGGGTAAAAGCCCTCCTTTCTAAGAAGCAAAAATAAATCAGATAATGTGATTTAAAAGGCTCACAAAAAATATTAAGGAATTTTAAATGGTACATGAAAAAGAGGGTTACAGAATAGCAAACCTCAAAATTAAGAAGTTACTAAGCACAATATATAATTAGATTCTTCTCTTTTACCTGTAACAAACAACTTCCCCATTTTATATAGAAATAGTTAACATTAAGGTAAATGAATAAGATTGGAATACTGTCTCAAGCTATTGGAAAATAAGAAAATTAGAGCAAAATTCATGAAATTGGTTTATCACAGCTTTTTCTGTTTCTTTCCTGATTTATTTCGCAAAGAAAACACTTCGACAATGTATAAGAAACATTTTAACTGAAATAATTATAAATTATAATCACGATTTCCTAAATAGCAAAAACATTAACATTTTTTTCCAGCTTTGTTGAGATACAGTTGACATATAACATTGTGTAAGTAATAATAACGTATGTTAGATCGGAATTTCTCCTCTTTGCAGGTACTAACAGCTTAAGAAGTAAAGCAAAAAAATGTTTATCTATTGTTCAAAGAAACATTTTCTTTATATTGTTACAAGTAAGACAAGTCTTTTATCCGAGGTTACCCAACATTTGGATCTCACATAAATAAGACTTAAAATCCAAAGAGAAGCCGTGTTGTTGTAAGCAACAGCTATGTTGGATGAACTTGGTCCAGTTTTTGAAAATCAAGGTACAAAGAGATTCCTTGTCCACAGCAAGGCTCTTACACATGCACGAGGAAAATCAGGCCTATGCCTTTCGTTTAGTTGAAGCCTAGGGTAAAAATCCTAGACAGTTAATTTTGTATCAATGAAACCTATTTGTAGAAATAGTGCACAACATAATGAGCATGATAAGGGCTAAGAACATCATCCCTCTTCCTTTCTTTTTTTCTCCTTCAAAAATCAGCAGCATAAGTGGCCTGTGGACCTCCTCTACTGGGGGAGGTACATTTATCCCGATGTTCATTTATAAAGAATTTAGCTTAAAAGGTAAAAAAAAAAAAATTATTCCTAGGTAATCATTCCTTAAAGCAGATTTATTATGAATAGAACATTTGTGTTCTATGTTTTTGTGTGTTTGGGAGTGTTGTTTTCCCGGGCACATACAGAAGACAGATTGTTGACAGTAAATGTTTAGTCAAGGGTGAGAATACTTTTGTTTTAGTTACAGATCCTTTCTACCAGCCAGATGATATTTTCTCCTTTCAATCAGTGCCGCAGAAGCTTTTGTGTGTTATATAGCAGTGCTGCTAAATATGATGGAATGGCTGCATCTTTTAATTTAGTCCCAGTAGGAGAATAAGCTATTCTTCTTCTACTAGGTGACAGACGGGGACTTTTTATGCCATGTAAAGCTCAGCTGGGTGAAGCCTTTTGAGAGATGGTGCTATCATGTCGGATTTTCTTGAATCATTTATCAGAGGCAAATTGTTGTCTCCATTTTCTACAAAGCATTGCTTTTGGATTAGAATGCTCTTTGGAAATGAGCCTGTACAGGCAACATGTACACATTTAGGGCATCATTTGACTGCCTTATACTTAATAGGTGTGATGGGACGAATGTAATTAACATATGAGGAAGGTTCTGGCTTGGCCTGCTCAGTTCCCTATCTTTCATGCAAATGAAGGAAGGCTCCACAAATTCCAGGCAATTCTTTGGGCTTTTATGATGGAATGAAGATAAGATAGGCCAAAAGCAAAGCAGATGGGTTTTTGACAGAAAAGAAAAGCATAGAAGAGCCCTCGTGTCCAGGGGTCTGTAGACAATGTATATATCCTTTGGTAGGGGACTCTGGGAAGAAATGATGAATTTTTGGAAGGAATGATGTAGAAACATAATCAGTTCTTCTGAGGAAGGAAAATGGAAGGCTTCCAGAGGCTTGAGGCATTATAAAATAGGGAAAGAGAGGATTTTAATGAGCTTTGTTGTTTATGTACTTGTATCCTCTTTAAAGATGTTGAAATGTGTACATAAACATCGGACGTCCTATCTGAATTATAATTTTTTGAATGTAACAGCCTTCTGGGATTGAGCCAAGTGACCATGGCTTCCTTGGGATTATATCTGTAGGATAGTTATGAGCTTTTATAATGGGCTTTTTCTCTGGGCGTTTCCTACTTCAGACACATTTTGGTACACTGGAAAATTTCCAATGACGAGGGGTTTCTGTGGGTATATGAATATCTGTGAACCGATAGGCTTATTTATCTACAAGGCTTTGAAGTATTCTCTGTGTCATCAAGCAGTATATCTGCTGACAATGCTATATCATAAAAAAGATTTGTGATATCGTTAGAGATACAAGATGGTGAGTGATGATGTTGGAGCACAACATCTCAAGAGCTTGAAGGTGAACTGGAAAAAAATAAAATCAAGTTTTAAGAGATTTATTTGCCAATATTAGTCTAGAGAAAACTTGGCAGGGTGTGTAGAAACAATTAAATAGACAAGTCAGCTATCAAGTCGCTAGTCTTTCTTTTGTTCAAAATCTTCCTATTGGGTAGAATCCTAATTGATTACTTGCTGAATTGTATCTCTGAAGTTTTTCTGGGACTTGGACGTTATAGCAGTAATAAAAGATTTTCCAAGGAAAAATCTAAACATCTGTCAAGAATAATCTCCATTTCTAAGCATACATCTCTGATTCTATATAATATAATCAGTTTTCTAACTTTTAAAGTCCTCTCTCAGCCCACTTGTTATAGGAATCACAGGGTACCACCAACGATCCTGAAAGACAATGGGTTGTAATAATCCCAAAGGTTTAAATCTTCAGCAAGGCTGTGCAGTCACATTGGGAGATCCTGTAGCCCTGACTGCAGACAAGGTCCTGGGGACTCTGGGAAGGATGAGAGGAGCCTTGGAGCACAGACTTTTGACCCCAGGTCACATTTGCCCTTCCTCCCTGCTGCTCTCCTCATTTTATATAATCTGCTTTCACCCATTTTTGTGTACCGATAGGCTGTGTTGTCAATCACAATGAGATGCTTTACATGGAGAACAATGATTTCGCATGAGGTCTACATTACCCTCTGGCTGTAACAAAGAATTTGGAAAAAGAGATTCATGGAGATACTTTTCCTTCTATGTTCTGAGAGCACATTTACACCAATACTTTATGGATACTTTAGTGCTTGAAGTAACCCTGTGAGGTAGGAGTTTATACTAGTTGGGATCATTCAGGATGCTTTAATAAACACCCCCCGCCCCAACTCTCACTAGTTTAACACAATAAACACTGGTTTATTTCTGTTTTACACAGAGTCCAAAGTGGTTGGTCCTACCTGGCAGTAGGACTTCCACAAGGTCATTCAGAGACTCAGACACCTTCCAGTCTGTGGTTCTGTCATCCCCTGTGGCCCTGGAGTCCTCTGTTAGATCCTCTGATTTGATCCAGAAAAAAAGAATGTGGAGTGTCACTTGGAAGCTTTGTACTGGCCAGACCCGAAGGTGGCATCCATCACTTCTGCTCTTATCCTAACAGCCAGCACATCTGGCCACACTCAACTGGCAAGAGAGGCTGGGAAATACAGTCTACGTGTGTGGCCAGAAGGCAAGGTAATTGGGTTTGGTGAAAAACTGGCCAGTCTCTGGCATAGCGTTACTGTCCCCGCCTTACTGATGGGTAAACTGAAACATAAAGGGGTTAAGTAATACACCGAAGTCACCTAACATGTGGTGAGCAAGAATCTGAACCCAGGAATCTGACCCCAGAACAGCCTTTTAAACCTTTTAAACTACAGGGCTGCCTCCCAGATAATTAATACATGGTGTTTCCCGTTACTTCAAATGAGTAAAACAAGGCTGAGGAAGATAACATGCCTCTTCCTAGTTGACAAAATGCAGCAGACACAGGATTAATATTCCTTTATTCCATGGAATTGCAGTCCCATTTAGGATGAGTGCAGGACCCTCTGATTTCAGTGGCTCTTTTCCTGAGCATCTTTGGGGAAGCGGGGTGTGTGTTCCAATCTCAGTGAGTATTTTAAGGTGAGCCAACTCACTCTATCACCTGAGACCCGTGGTTCCAACAGCATGCAACTAAGGAGGCAAATGATTAAAATTAGGGATCATGGAGTAAAGCAGACAGGCAGAAAGACATGGGGTTAAGAGGCAGAGTCTGGAACCAGGGCTCCCAAATCAGAAAAATCCAACGCTGGCTCTGCCAGCAGCTGGCTGTTCCTACCTCATTTAAATAAATGTCAAGTTTTTCCCTTGGTCTCGGTCTCAGAAAGGGGCATGTAATTCCTTAGTAGGGTCCTAGTTTGTTCAAGACAATCTTAGCTTATACTGTTGTTCTAGGATTATTGTTAATAGCACCTCTTTTCACTCTCAGAAGTGTCCTGACTTAGATGATAAATTATATGATTACCCTACTTATAGCACCTGAAGCATCTTCACCCAAATACTAGTTGGTAATAAATCTTTCGGGGAGGAGGTCACCCCCTAAATTAATTAAGCTCCATAAGCCTTAATCACAAAGCTTGAAGAAATTTGATTATAATACTGAAGTTTGAATTTAGTTTGATTAGCTTTTTGCTGTATCTTAAAAGAATCCGTGAGTTACTTGTATGTGGGCAGCTCTGCCCCAAGTCCTGCCTTCTTTGTAGAGGGACTCGGCCATCTCTTCAGCACAGCCTGAGTCAACAGGCTACCCTCCAAGCCACACTTTTGCTGTTACATGTAGACACCCTGGTGGACTGTGAACGCTGCCTCTACAGACAAGGAAAGATCCGGTCTCCAGCTACCATACCAACCTCCCTTCGCTCCCTCTCTGCTTGTACCCCACCTGGAGCGGCGAGAAGCCTTACCCTTCAACTCCCCTTTTTGGCTGGGGATTATCTCTTTTCTTCTCCACGTGGGATTTGGGGAAACAGAAGGGAGCCTCTAACCTCACTTGTTTGCACCTACTCACGCCTTGTGGAGCCATGTTCTGTGTAAGATCTGTTCACTGAGAGAAACAAGAAACTACTTCTAGTCTTTAACAGACTTTTATGATCTGACCTCTGCCTACCTCTTTGACTTCATCACCTTTCACTCTTTCTCTAGATTGGCCACACTGCCTGCCTTCTTTTTGTAGACTATGCCAAGCATGATCCTGCCATATGGTCTTTGCTCTTGCAGTTCCTTCTGGCTGGAATGCAGTTCCTTCTGGCTGAAATGCTGTTACCCGGATCTGCTTGAATCAGCTTAAATGTCACCTCTTTGAGAGGCCTTCTCTGATGATCCAATCTAACATAACTTTCACAGTCACTTTCTCTGTCAAAATCCTGTTTTATTTCCTTCACAATACTTATCACTATCTAAAATTATTTTGCTGATTTAATAGCTAACTTTCTTTCAAACTCCATGATAATAATAATAAATAATAGTTACTAGACTTGCTATTGTTGCCAACCCTCTGGAGTCAGTCCCCAATAAGGGTCCTTCTGCCCGGTGTCACTTGCGCCAGTAGAACCAGACCGAGTTCAGTTGAGAAGCAAAGGAAAGCTTTATTCTTTGATCAAAGAATGGAGAGGTGTGGGCTCGGGCTCTAGAGCACATGCTCCCGCAAAGACCATCAGCAGGGCTGCTTTACAGGGTTCTTGTCTGAGGAGGGAGGGGCAGAATTCTCGAGGGTCCCGTGCGGGCGAGTTGCTCACGGTGCCCCAGATCCAAGCGCTGGGCGCAGCATGTCTGCACATGGACTGCTGCCGCCTTCTTGAATGGAGGGGTCGTGTGCAGTGCATCTCCATGTGTCTCCAAGTTGGGGTGTCAGGAACATCAATTCCGTGCTGGAAACTCTAATCCAACACATTAGGTGTAAGATCTCTGCACTCGGCCCCCTACAGGCAAGCACAAAAGAAGAGGTAAGACCTTATCACCTAGATTCCATCTTATTCCCCCCTCCCCGGGACCCCAGTGGGCTTTGTTGATGACAATATGAGCCTAACCCTCTTCTAAGTACTCTACATTGACTAATTTTTAAAATCTTGATAGTCATCCTATGAGATAGGCACTATTATCATTCCCAATTTTTATTTATTTATTTATTTATTTATTTATTTATTTGGCTGCACTGGGTCTTAGTTGTGGCACGTGGGATCTTCGTTGCCAGGTCTTAGCGGGATCTTAGTGGTGGCATGTGGTATCTAGTTCCCTGACCAGGGATCGAACCTGGGCCCCCTTCATTGAGAGCACAGAGTCATAACCACTGGACCACCAGGGAAGTGTCCCATATCATTCCCATTTTATTATTTTTTTAATTTTTAATTTTTAACAAAGAAACTGAGATTAAAACAAATAAAGTAACTTACCTAATGTTTCAGAAAGGGAGCCAGGATTCAAGCCTCGGCCGTCTGGTTCCCGTGTCTAATCTGAACCACCAGGCAAGGCTGCCTCCCATCAGAGTCATCCCCAGAGGACAGAACTTCCATGTCCTGTGTCCCACTGTATCACCTTCTGTGATATTGTGATTTATAATAAGAGATATATATTTGGTCTTTGTCTGGGTTCTGGCACAGGGCTCCTAAAACCATTGGAATTTCCTAAGTGTTGAGAGCAATAAAAAATGTCTTTTGTTAGTAATGAGTGACTTCTGGAAAGCACCTAAGGATGGGGGCTGGTTGCCAGAGAGTCCAATCATGTGATTAGAGGGTTGGAACTTTCAGTCCCACACCCCCTGATCTTGAGGGAGAGAAGAAGTGCTGGAGGTTGAGTTCAGTCACGAATGGCCAATGACCTAATCAATCATGACCATGGAATGAAGCCTCCATGGAACCCCAAAAGGAGAGGGTTCTGAGAGTTCCTGTGTTGGTGAACATGTGGAGATTTGGGGGAAGGGCATGGAAGCTCTGCACCCCTTTCCACATACCTTATCCTATGCATCTCTTCCATCTGGGCTGTTCCAGAGTTAGAGCCTTTTAAAATAAAACAGTAATCTAGGGAGTAAGATGTTTCTCTGAGTTCTGTGATCTGCTCTAGCAAATTAATGGAACTTGAGGAGAGGGGTCATTGGGACCCTGATCTATAGCTGTTTCAGGGGAGCGGCAGTTTTGTAGGATTGAACCCTTAACCTGTGGAATCTGACACTACCTCCGGGAAGATAGTGTCAGAATTGAGTTGAATTGTAGGACACTCAGCTGATGTCCGAGAACTGCTTGTTGGTGTAGTGTAGGGAAACTTCCCTGACTCCCACTCCCACCCCCGCCTCCCGCCATGCCAGCGTTGGCTCCTACAAGACTTGGCTCAATTAATGTTTGTTGAACTTTGAGTGAATAAATGGTGTCATAAAACCTTGACCTTGTTTGATTTTTATAAACAGAGAAGGAAACCTCTCACTTGCCTATCTAATAGAAATGCCAGAGCCGAATATCTTGTTTCAAGAGCAATTGGAGGTAGGGACCCAGCCAGGGATGCCCCTGAAATGCAGATGGGGGAAGAGTGCTGCGTAGCCCAATGGCAGATCCTGCATGGAGCTTTGAGAAATTTGTAGGAGTGGCTTTCCATGGGGTTTCTGAGTTAGTCATAAAATAGGCAATCTGGCACCAGGTTACTAATGCCAAAGGGAGCAAGATGCAGACGTAGAAGCAAAGCATAGAGTGAACTAACAAATCCCCTCACACCTTCCCCACCATCAAGGGTGGGCACAGAAAATTAAGCTGTCTTGGATTGAATTTCTACTACTTGCAGCCAAGGGAACCTTCTCTCTACTTCTCTGGCACACCTCCTGGGCTTCCCAGCATTCTGTACAAAACCTGGATCTCTTCACTCATCACATTATGTAGAATTTCACTATTCATCTGTCTCCCGTCCCCTCTAAAAGGTAAAGTCTTTTAACAATACCATGTCTAGTTCATCCTTTACATACCACGACATAGTTAATAACGTATGCTTCCTAATGTTACCTGAGTCAGCCTGACCTGCCTTAGTTCACTTCTCTGAGAATGAAGGAGAGAGTCACACAAATAATCTACGAGTTGTTTTCCAGCTCCATGCACTGTACAGTCAGGTGAGGACTGTGGATTGCTTTTGTTTTGGATTCAGGCCCTGCTACAAAAAGATGAGTCTTTGTCTGTATGCGCTGTGAATCTGGTCGTGGTCCAACTAGTTTTTAACTAGATGAATACACCCTTTCAATGTCATGTTCCTATTTGTCCCCCTATCTCTTCCCTGCACTGCTGGTTATTTATGTATTTAATATGCAGATAAAGATGCACCAGCTCATACATCAGAGGCCTGCCCCCTACATCTCTGGGGCCTATTAGAAGCAGATCTGTATATCTTGACTAGAGCAAGTCCCTTTGAGGTGATTCATCTGGGCTGGCCATGTTATAAGCTGGGGCTTCTCTTTTTTCTTCCCTTTACTTTCTTTGTATTATTGATGTTTGTACAACCCTTGTTCAGTTCTCATTTTTGTGGACATCTGTTATGCAGCCAATCATTAAAAAAAAAAATCTAAACTGAGTTAAACATATCAACCACAACACTTCCCTCAGTCCCCAGGGAATTCAGACCTATTTCTATAGCTGCTGAATGTAAAAACACTGTGAATTCTGTCATTTGTATTATTCTAAAATTAACTATGAATGTGCTGGGAGCCTTAAACAAGTTCTAGGCTTTCCTAATCATTTGCTTCTTTACCACTGAAAACAAACAAGAGAAACTGAACCACTGCGTTTTTACAACATTAATCCTAATATTCATTAACTAAGTAGAAGGCGTTTAGCTCCACACATATTTTGTGCTGGTCAGATCTTTGTTTCTTCTTCCCTCAAATTCACTCATTCAACAAATATTAAATATATATGTTGAATATCCTATGTGGAGGAAGTAAAACTCTCACTTTTTTCATATTGAGTCCATTTGCTGACCACCTTTTGACATGTGCAATTGTCTAAATGTCTTTGAACACGTTCTGTGCCTCCTTGGACTACCTTAGGTCCTCCATTTCTTTCTTCAAATGTGAGACCCAAACAGTATTCTTCCAGGCCCAGCACAGAGTGTATAGAGCAAGGGCTTAATGACATTCCTTTCTGGGGAAATTGGAGAATATTTTGTTTCCTGGCACAAGGAAGGTAAGCAACATGGAGTTTTGCATAAAAATGAGTGGATGAAATTAAACTCAGAAATTTTCAAGTGATACTGCACAGGCTGCCTACCTTCCCCCTGTTACCATCCCTCTTTTCCTTTGCCATCAGCAGATCCGTTGGTCTGTGTGAGCTGAGAACATTTCTGTCCCATTTCCTCTCCTCGTGCCCTTACGCCATTGACCTTTGTGGCTCTCTAGGAACAATGTTCTGAAGGTTTTAGACAGAGAGAAAAATTCATGGTCACGGGGTTAAATTTCATGCTGACTCTCATGACAGCTATAATGAGAGGAAGTGGAAAAACAGAGGAAAGCATCCATTTAATTCAACAAATATTTATTGAATATTTTACATGTATCCCGGTTTTAAATACTGAAGTTAAAGAAGTATACAAGATGAACAATGTTTTTATTCTTATAATGGGAGAAGAAAGTAAACAGACCATTATAGAAATAGAAAAATATCAGTAAAGTATCTGGGGGGGATTAAAGTGGAGTGATGTGATAGAGCATGACTGCTGATGACTTCAGCTTGGGAGATCAGGGAAAGCCTCCCTAAGGAGGTGGTTGGGATATTCATGCTTCTCATTTTCTGTGTTTTATGATGTGTTGACATCTTGGAGCCTTGCTAATTCTGGAGAGACTGCCCCCCACCCCGCCCCCCAGGTTGAGCTAATTCCTGGAGAGAGCAGATGACTCCCCGGGGGCATGCCTTCGCTATGCAAACCTGAGTCCATACCTCCATCACCTCCTTTTATCAGGCTTCTGCAGTGCGGGACACTATTCCCTTCCCCACATTACCCCAGGGCCGGGTACCAGACAACTAGGAGCCACCCCTATAGCCCAAAGCCTGCCAAAGTTACTCAAACTATCCAATCCTAAATTTACTCATCTGCTTACACTGCCTTGCCCATTCCTCCCCATGAAAACCACAATAAAGGCTCAGGACCATGTTTTCCTCTTGCCCTTTTTCTGTTTCCTGACCAACCTCGGTGCTTCCCCATGTGGCTCTTTGTGCCATGCCTTCTATTTCTATGACCTATAAGTATAAAAATCTTCTTTCCTCATAGTAATCATTTCTATGTCTGCATGTCTTACCATACCTAATTAAAACAAATCCTAATTAAAACAGTGATACTTAAGCTGAGATCTGAATGACAAGTAGGACCAGTCACACATGGATGGAGATGAGAGCATTCTAAGTAACAGTGCAGAGACCCTAAGATTGGCAAGATCAAGGACCGCATAGAGGCATACACCTGGAGTAGACTCTCCTCTCACTTCCTACTTCTTTTCATTTACTTTCCAGACACCCATTGATCTCTGATAATCCAAAGATTCTTAAAGGCAAATATCTCTGAGGAATTCAGATGTCCCACCATCCTTTTTATACAAGTCAACGCTTATATAACTACATGACTGATGAGAAGAACTGAAGGTCTCATTAAAGCAATTCACACTAAGGTGTGAAAGAATCTTTGCTAATGTATTTTCATTGAAAGAGGGAATTTATTAACTGAAACACATTTTTTAATCAGTTACACTCAATAGTTTTGTGTCTTAACATCATTCAAATACCCAACATGCACTTATCAAATACATCTCTCATTACACCCAGGTTCTAGGGATGGAGTAAGGAGGAATCATCTTTCCTAAGGAGTAAATGAGTGTTGTGATCACTCTTTGCACTTGTGATTTCTTGTTCAGTGTCCATATTGTCCTTTATATTATAATCATACCCAAAGCTACATGAAGGCGGGAGGTATGTTCAACTCCATATCACTAGCAAAATGCAGTGTCTGGCAGACTGCAGGCATTCTATTAATGACTTCAAAATGAAAATTATTAAACCAAGTTATACTAAAATAAAGTGTAAATATGATAGATAAAAGTAATTTCCAATATTTTAGTCCCTCAGGACCCAGCAAGGCTAAATTTCTTAGACTTATGGGTTTCATTTCTGGCTAAACTTAAAATCAGCCAGGAAGCTTTTAAAATATAACAGTACCAATCCCCATTACAATCAATTGAGTCAGAACCTAAGGGTGGAATCTGGGTATCAGCATTAAAAAAAAATTTCTCTAGGTTATTCTAACATGCAGCCAGGGTTGAGGAACACAGATCTAGGCTAAAAGGCTACAAACAGTAAAGGTTAATGTACCTGCTGGTGTCTTTAGGCAATGTGAAGAACAGCTATCAGAATTTGCACAGATCACTAAGAAAGTAGAATTCTCCAGGACACAGAGGTTCACAAAGTTCTAGGCTTCAGGGACAATCAAGTAGAGAAAGTTGGGCAGAGAAGCTTTAGACAGAGACCCAAGCTGTGCAACCAAGAAGGAAGAAAGCAGATTGGCATTTGCAGCAAAATGAGTTCTTTCATATTCATTTTTAAAGTGCTTACAGGATTTCAGGTGACTGAAGTCACTGGCAGTCATCTTTGCAGGAACACAAATCATAATATTTGAGAAACAAAAAGGTGATGCCCTGAGGGCAAATTTTATATTCATCTTTAAAAAAGTGACCTGGAAAATTATATGTCATTTTGCTGCAAGAACTTACTATGCTGACAAATATTTGTAAAATGTTATTTCAGCCCATGAATTTTATTTTAGTAGACATTCAGAGTAAGTCACAGCTTCATAGAGCAAATGCCAGCCTTCCTTTCCATTCCCACGTCCAGAGTCTCACCTTTCAAAAGAGAGTACTAGATCTCAGTTGACACTTTCTTGTAATGAAATCTGCCATGAAATTTTAAGCTAACAAATGACTATGATTCACAAAATCTATCCAAACGAAACCTTATCGACTGGAAGCCTTGTTAACAATATGATATCTGAGTTTATCACTAAAAAATCATTTTGGAACAAATTCAAATACCAATTAAAAATCAAAATAAAGTCTCATCTTCCATGGTTATCTAGATTATCATTCTGTTAGTTGAATATAAAGTTTGCCCTCAACTTCTCTCCTTTTTTGTTTCCTAAATATTATGGTTTGTATTTCTGCAAAGATGCCTGCCAATAATGTCAGTCACCTGAAGCTCTCCAAGGACCTTTAAAATGAACACTAAAGAATTCATTGTGCTGATAAATGTTTGTAAAATATTGTTTCAGTCCATGAATTTAATTTAAATAGGACTTAATAACTGAAAGTTGTCTCAGCATAGGGTCATGATTAAAAGCATGATCTCCTGATCAAATCCTGATTCCACTATTTCATAAAATCAATACCTGTTCAACAAATATTTATTCAGTACTTGCTAGTGATAGGCACTAGATGTTTTAGATGACTGGAAGATATTGGTGAATGAAAGAGATAAAAATCCTTGCCTTCTTGACGCTTACACACTACTGAAGGAGGCTGACAATAAAAACAATAGAATAAATTAATTTATTAACAAATTGTTTAACACATTAAAAGGTGATACATTGTACATATTTTTTATATAAGGGGGTGGGGATTCTGGGAGGGTTGGGAGTGGATTATAGTATTAAATAGTGTGGTCACGGTAGCTTTCATTGAGGAGGTGATATTTGAGTAATTGCTTGAAAAAGGTGAGAGGGTTAGCCTTGTGGATATCTAAGGGAAGTGTTCTGGGAAGATGGAAAAGCAAGTGCAGAGCTTAGTAGCAGAAGTTTGCTGATGTGTTTGAGGACAGCAAGGAGGCCAGAGTATCTAGAAGAATGTGAGCAGCGGGGAGAGAAGTACAAAATGAGTTCAGAGAGTTTGGGAGAGGGAGGCAGGTCACAGGGTCTTACAGGCCATTGTAGGGACTTTGGCTTTTCTCCTAAGGGAGGATGGGAGTGCGTGGAGGATTCTGAGCAGAGGAATAGCACGATCTGACCTCTGTTTTAAAAGCTTACTGTGGAAGAGAGTTCCACTTCTGGTGTGACAGTGTGAGAAGCTCCACAGATCCCCTCCCCATGGAAACTGGTAAAAATTATTTTTTAAATCAACCATTTAAGGTCTCAGGAAATGGTCCAGAGATCATACAGCAGATAAAGAAACATTTATTCAAGAAATCTACTAAAACTCTGTAAAAACTACAGGAAGTTGTGGTATTTGAACTAAGATCTCTGAGCTCCCTTCCAGCTCAGTGAGATGAAAACTCTGCTCCAAAATTTTACAGCCATGAACACAGGGTTCCCCCTGCCAAGCCCCCAGTTGGAAGGGCTATCTTTTGGGGAGAGGCAATACATAAGCTCTGCTCATCTTGCCTTCAGTTACCTATTGCTGAAGCTAAGTTCCAGGTGAGTGTGGCTGAGAAATGGAGACTCCTTCTGCCTCACCATCATTGATGGGATGGAGGCCATACTGTGACCACAGCACCACTGAGAATACTAGAGCCCTGATTGCTCTTTCCTTGGCTTGTGGGGTGGGAATTCTGTGCTGAAAGAGGCAAGCCAAGGAGACCTGGGGCTGCTGACTTTCCAACCACTGAATGTGCAGCTTCTGAAGAGGAATGTCACTCAGAGAAAAGGGTGCCATTGTCCCCATCCCTAGCATCAATGACATGACTCAGAGATTTTTGCCTAAGAGGAGGAACAGGCCATAAAACAGCTTGAAATCCCTCCCCAGTGGACTGATTCCATTTGCGACAGTGTAGACCTCATTTGCAATAGTTCAAGCCTAAGTTCACTCTCAAAAGCAGTGGAAGTTTTGGTGAAAGTTCATTGGGAGGAGATTGATAGATTCTTTGGAAGTAAAGCTAAAAAGTAAAAGCTACATAGGCCAGGTAGCTTTCCAGAGACAAATGGGAAAAGAGACAGCTGCGAAGAGCTTTCCTGGGGTCAGAACAAACCTCACATGCTGACTTTGGGAACTATCCCTTTCAAAGGAACCAAATTTGGATCGAATTAGTCTGTGTAGTAATTTATGTACCAATGCACTGTTGAAAACAAGAAAGCAATCAGTCTATAATTAGTGGCACTTGAAGATTCGGTGTGGCCAAGGAAAGAGACAGTCAAAGAGAGCCCTGCCAAAACCACTGTCATCCCAGAGTAACTGTGGGCCTCAAGAAATGTGGGACAGCTTTAAGTGCACCAACATAGTTGTAATGGGAATACCAGTAGGAGAGGAGATAGAGAAATGAGAAGGAAAATGTTTGAAGAAATAATGGCTGAAAACTAATGAAATTTATTTTAAAACATTAATTAATACATCCAGGAAGCTTAATGATTTCCAAGTTAAGATAAACACAAAAATATAGATACAAGTAAACACATGTCTGAAAGCCAAAGACAAGGAAAAAATCTTGAAAGCAGCAAGAGAAAAATGGCTTGTCACTTACAGAGAATTGCAATGGGATTTACAGCTGACTTAGAAAAAATGGAGGTTAGAAGGCAGTGGGATAATATGTTTGAAGTGCTCAATGAAAAAAAAAAGTCAAGAATCCTGTATCCAGCAAAATTATTTTGTTGTAATGAAGGTGAAATAAAGACATAAAGACATTTCCAGATAAAGTCTGAGCGAATTTACTGCTAGCAGATTTGCTTTAGAAGAGATACTAAAGGAATTTCTTCAGGCTGAAAGCAAGTGACCCCAGATGTTAATTGGAATCCACATGAAAAAAACAAAGAGCACTGACAAAGGTAGTTATACAATTATAAAAAACAGTAATAATGCATATTTTTCTCCTTTCTTCTCTTAACTGATTCTAAAAGTAACTGTATAAAATGATATGTATATAATGTATTTGGGGCCCTATAACATGTAGAAATGGAATGTGAGTAGGAGCAAAGATGTATTGGGTTAAGGAAATGACTCCATATGTGAACTCGAATTTACAGGAAAAAATGAAGAGAGCTGATGACAAGAAATAAGAAGATTAATATAAGAAAAGCTAAAAGTATACACTTGCTATTCTTTTTCTCTCTCAGCTTCTTTAAAAGACATAAAATTACATAAAGTAATAATTATAACAATGTAATTTTGGATTTGTAACATTGATAGATACAATTAGTATAACAATAATACCACAAAAAGTGGAGAAAGGGAATAGAACTATATAGGAGTAATGTTTCTATAGTTCATTGGGATTAAATTAGTATGAATCTGAAACTACTTCTAATAAATTAAGGTAAGCCCCAGAGCAACCACTAAGGAAGTAACTCAAAAAATATGGTGAGAAAAAAAAAAAAATATGGTGAGAAAAATCATTAAAGAAATTAAAAAGATACTTTAGAAAATATTCACTTAAGACAAAAGAAAGCAGTAAAGGAGGAAAAGAGTAACAACAACAACAAAAAGGCATAATGCATATAGAAAACAAAAAGTTAAGTGGCAGATGTAAATCCGACTATATTTATAATTACCTTAAATGGGAATGGATTTAAAAGTCCCATCAAAAAACAGATTGTCAGATTTGATAAAAAATAAACTAGATCCAACTGTATTCTATCTATAGGAGACACTTTAGATTCAAAAATACAACAGCTTGAAGGTAAAAGTTTGAAAAAACATAATCATTCAAACATCAATCACAAGAAATTTAGAGTGTCAGACATAATATGCTTCAAAACAAAAAAAAAATGTTACTAGAGATAAAGAGGAACACTGTGTAATGACAAAAGTCAATCTATCAGGAAGATACAACAATTATAAACATATATGCACTTAAAAACAGAGCACTAAAATACATGAGGCAAAAACTGAAATAGGAAATTGAACAGTTATAGTTGGAAACTTCAATAGTCCACTTTCAATAATGGATAGAGCAACTAGGAAAGAGATCAACAAGGAAATAGAAGACTTGAACAACATTATAAACCAAGTATACCTGGCATACATCAATAGAACATTTCACCCAACAATAGCAGAATATGCATTTTTCTCAAGTGTACATGGAACATTCTCCAGGATATATCATATACCAGGCCATAAAACAAACGTCAATAGATTTTAGAGGATAAAAATAACAAAAGAACACAAAACATATTCTCTGACCACAGTGGAATGAAATTAGAAATCAACAACAGAAAGAAATTTGGGAAATCCTCAAATACGTGGAAATTAAACAACACATTCCCAAATAATTAATGCCTTGAAGAAGAAGTCAAGAAGAAATTATGAAATACTTTGGATGAATGAAAGGGAAGATACAGCATGTCAAAACTTTATGCAGCTAAAACAGTGCTTAGATGGAGATTATAGCTGTAAATGCCTATATTAAAAAAAAAGAAATTTCAAATCAGTAACCTGAATTTCCATCTAACACGCTGGAAAAAGATCAAACTAAACCTAAAGCAAGCAGAAGAAAGGAAATAATAGAGAAAGGAAATTAATGAAGTAAATAATGGAAAAACACTAGAGAAAATCAATAAAAATGAAAGCTAATTCTTTGAAAAGACTAATAATTTTAACAGACCTTTTGCTAGATTGACCAAGAAAAAAAAAGAAGACTGAAATTACTAGAATCATAAATGAAAACAGGGAACATGTCTACCAACCTTAAAGAAATTAGACAATTTAGATGACATAGATAAATTCCTAGAAGGACGTAAAAACTTACTCTGTTTACTGTGTTTAAAATTTCCTGTAGAGTAAGGGTGGAAGTAGAGAGAGCTATTAGTTGTGAATGGCAAGACATGATGCTGGCTCAACAAGGGTGGTAGCACTGGAAATGGTGAAAAGTGATCAGAGTCTGAATACATTTGGATGCTAGGGCCAGTGAGATCTCCTGATAGATTCAATGTGAGAATCAAAGATGACTCCTTGTTTTTTCCGGGAGCAAAAAGCAGGGCTTTTCCATCAACTGATAGGGGGGAGACCCTAGGTGCAGTTGTTTTGGGAGTGGGAAGGATATCTTTTATTTGCTCCTTATAAATTCACTGTCTACCCTTCTTCATTTTGTTCTGTGCTCCACGAGGCTGACCTCTACAGAACTCCTCAGCTCTGCTCTCTGGCTTTCCAGGTATGTTCAATTAATTGGGAACACTAAGAGATTCAAGGGTAGGAGGAGTTGCTTTAAACTTCTTGTACTTCTCCACCAAGGATCACAGCTCCTGTCAATTGACCTTCTACATCTTTCTGTCTCTCTGTCCCTCCCTCTGCACCCCAGTGACAGCTGCTTCCTCCCTTTACTCCTTTACCCTTCAGGGTTGATGGGACAGTAGTGCCTTTGTTAGCACTGGAGTGTTGTGCTATCTTTTGTGGTTTCCCTACACCCTGTAAATAGCTCCTTTATTAAACTGTCCTCAAATTACCTAAATTAAGTGTGCCACCTGTTTCTTGCCAAAACTATGGCTGATATGGGAAGAAGATCAGAAACTTGGTTTTGGACATAATGAGATATCAAAGGGGGGATGAGAGTAGGCAATTGGTTATTTGAGTCTGGAATTCAGGAGAGTGACATAGCCTAGAGATAAGAATTTGGAAGTCATTAGCAGAAAGAAGATATTTAGAACCAGGGGACTTGATGAGATCATTGAGGGAGTGAAAAAGATAGAGAAAAGAAGAAGACTGAGACCTGAATTTTGGACTCTTTAATGTTAAGAGTTTGGATAGATGATGGGGAACCAGCAAAGGAGAAGGAGAAGCAAGGGAGGAAGGAGGAAAACCAAGGGAAGCCAACTGAGGAATGTATATCAAGGAGAGGAGTGATTCACTGTGTCAAATGCTGCTGAAAAGCCAGGTGCAAACGGGACTAAGAATTGACCATTGAATTTAGCAATGTGGGGGTCATTGCTGACCTTGGCAAGAATATGTTCAGTGGTGTTAGGGTAACAAAACCTGTTTAGAGTGTGTTTTAAAGAGAAGAACTGGAGAAAGCAAGTATAGACAAATGAATTTTGCTACAAAGAGAACAGTATATGGTTAGTGGCTAGAGAGGGAAGAGGAATTTTGTTTTGTGTTCATTTATTTTGTTTTATTAAGATGGGAGAATAACAGCATGTTTGTATGCTAATAAGTATGATTCAGTAGAAAAGAGAAAAATAATAATGTAGGCGAGAAATGGGAGAATTGCTGAAGGATGCCCCTGAATAGGAGAGGGTGGGAGTCTAAGACACAAGGAGAAGGGTCCCCTGAGACAGGAACACAGAGCACATAGTTCATTTATAGCAACAAGAGAGAAGGCAGAGTGTGCAGATTCAGAATTTCTCTTCTGATTGTATTTTCTCAGTAAAGTAGGAAGTAATCAGCTGTGAGTGAGCACAGTGGGGAGGGGTAGGAAGTTTGAGATGAAGTTGTGAATGGTTGCCTACGAGTGTAAAAGTTAGTGACCTAAGGAAGTGTAGTATGAATGCTGGCAGCATCAAGAAATTCCTTAAGGTTCACTATCATGAATTTAAAATGGAATAATGTTCAACTGAAGGGATGCAGTTAGAGAGTAAGCAGGGAGTTGGATTCAACAAGGAGTTGCGGTTTTCTTAAGCAAGATGTGTGGCCTCATATATAAAATGGGGATAATAATACTTACCATGAGAGTTGCTATATGCATTAAATGAGATAACACAAATAAAATGCTTATCACAGTGTCTGGTACATCGTAAGTACACAATAAACGTGTGCTAGAATTATTGCTATTGTAATACCTAGTAGGGCTAGGAAAACTTCCGAAGTGGAAATTATCTGTTTTAATCGTACCTGTAATGACCAAATGCTTCTGTTGGTTAATTGCAGTTTGGTTCAACTATTCATAGCATGTGTCTTCTTACCAGGTGGGGACCTAGAGACTACATCTATGTTGCCTTTATAACACTTCACTTCCAGTAGGCATAAGCTTGCACAAAATAGCTCGGGGAACCATTTGCTCATCTCTGCAATGCTTCAATTCCCATTGTAGAGCAATAGTTGGAAAACCCAGCTCCTTCTGTTTGTTACAGACTTCTGACATTTGATCTTTCTGCTAAATTCTTGGCAATGGCCTTAAGGCAAGTAGGAATCCAATTGCTTAGATTAGTATAACTTTGAAGTTATTCCTCTGTTTCTAACACTGGTACTCTGAGAATAGGAATTCCAAACAAGCTCAGATAGCTTGTATGCCTTTCTTGACCTTTTCAAACATCATTTCTTTCATTTTCGACATTGATTGTACCTGATTAAGCTATCTATATCACATTTTTTGACTATATTTACTGTTATTACATCAGGTGCTGCCTGAAGGAATGATGCGGTATCCCCAAGCCAGGCCACTTGGGTGTCTCTTAGTCTTCGGGGGGTATGGTGGCATTTTCCCAATTGGTGCCCCCAAGCTGCCTGGTGTTTTGGGACAAGGAAGGAGAATCTTGAGCCCCTGGGGACGAAGAGCCTTCCCAGTTCAGACCATTTGCTGTATAGCTGAGTGCCTTTTGCCAGTTTCATTCCTCCTACTCCTATTCTGAAGCCTTTAGGCAGTAAATACAGTTATACAATGTAAATCATTCTCCCTTTCTAAACAACAAAAAGTTTTAAAATAATATGAAGAACACTGACAGTATAATTAAATAAATAAATATATAGAAAGCACTTAATTTTTTTTTAATTTCAAACTCATGGAAAAGTTGAGTAAAGAACAATGAACACTCATATACCCCTATCTGAATTTATCCACTGTAGAGTTGCCAGGTAAAATGCAGGATTCCAAGTTAAACTTGAGTTTCAGATAAATCATGAATAATTTTTAAGTATGAGTATGCATGCAGTATTTGGGACATACTTATACTAAAAAATTATTTGTTGTCTCTCTGAAATTCAAATTTAACTAGGCATCTTGTGTTTTTTTGGCAAATCTGACAGCCCTAACTTACTGTTAACATCTAACCTCACTTGTTCCCATCTTTTCTCTTATACATTTCTCCTTTGCCAAACCATCTGGGGAACATTAAAAAAAAAATCTCAAATAGGCCTTGTATACGTATATAAAGAAAATTCATTTTCATTGGCTTTTTTTTAAAAACTAGTGCTTGCAACTGCGCTTTCCACTTGTTATTATATAGTGCTAATTCCCTACTCTTGCCCAGACTCCAGGTTAGTTCTAAGTGCACATCCATATGCAGTTACAAAACCACTTCAACACTCATGTCAAAAAACCAGTTGCTATCATGTTGTGAAAATGACTCTACTACCCAAAGCAATCTACAGAGTCAATGCAATCCCTATAAAGTTACCAGTGGCATTTTTTACAGAACTAGAACAAAAATCTTAAAATTTGTATGGAGACAAAAAAGACCCCGAATAGCCAAAGCAATGTTGAGGGAAAAAAACGGAGCTGGAGGAATCAGACTCCCTGACTTCAGACTATACTACAAAGCTACAGTAATCAAGACAATATAGTACTGGCACAAAAACAGAAATATAGATCAATGGAACAGGATAGAAAGCCCAGAGATAAACCCACACACCTATGGTCAACTAATCTATGACAAAGCTGGCAAGGATATACAATGGAGAAAAGACAGTCTCTTCAATAAGTGGTGCTGGGAAAACTGGACAGCTACATGTAAAAGAATGAAATTGGAACACTCCCTAACACCATACACAAAAATAAACTCAAAATGGATTAGAGACCTAAATGTAAGACCGGGCACTATAAAACTTTTAGAGGAAAACATAAGAAGAACACTCTTTGACATAAATCACAGCAAGATATTTTTTCATCCACCTCCTAGAGTAATGGAAATAAAAACAAAAATAAACAAATGAGACCTAATGAAATTTAAAAGCTTTTGCACGGCAAAGGAAACCATAAACAAGATGAAAAGACAGTCCTCAGAATGGGAGGAAGTATTTGCAAGTGAATCAACAGACAAAGGATTAATCTCCAAAATATATAAACAGCTCATGCAGCTCAATATTAAAAAAACAAACAACCCAATCCAAAAATGGGCAGAAGACCTAAATAGACATTTCTCCAAAGAAGACATACTGATGGCCAAGAAGCACATGAAAAGCTGCTCAACATCACTAATTATTAGAGAAATACAAATCAAAACTACAATGAGGTATCACCTCACACCAGTTAGAATGGGCATCATCAGAAAATCGACAAACAACAAATTCTGGAGAGGGTGTGGAGAAAAGGGAACCCTCTTGCACTGTTGGTGGGAATGTCAATTGATACAGCCACTATGGAGAACAGTATGGAGGTTCCTTAAAAAACTAAAAATAGAATTACCATATGATCCAGCAATCCCACTACTGGGCATATACCCAGAGAAAACCATAATTCAAAAAGACACATGCACCCCAATGTTCACTGCAGCACTGTTTACAATAGCCAGGTCATGGAAGCAACCTAAATGCCCATCGACAGACGAATGGATAAAGAAGATGTGGTACATATATACAATGGAATATTACTCAGCCATAAAAAGGAATGAAATTGGGTCATTTGTTGAGACGTGGATGGATCTAGAGACTGTCACACAGAGTGAAGTAAGTCAGAAAGAGAAAAACAAATATTGTATATTAATGCATATATGTGGAACCTAGAAAAATGGTACAGATGAACCAGTTTGCAGGGCAGAAATAGAGACTCAGATGTAGAGAACAAACGTATGGACCCCAAGGGGGGGAAGCGGCGGGGGGGTGGGGGTGGGGGTGTGATGAATTGGGTGATTGGGATTGACATATACACTGATGTGGATAAAATGGATGACTAATAAGAACATGCTGTATAAAAAATAAATAAAATAAAATTCAGAAAAAAAGAAAACAGTTGCTATCACCAATGAAATAATAATCAAGTGGCCTCTGAACATCACCCTTCTGGAATTAATACTAAAACCATTTTAAGCTAAGGGTAGGCACTCTACAGAAACTCTTTGTATTGACTAAACAATTACCATTGCTTGGTTCCGGTGGATCTTCTAGCTTTTCTCAGTTTCTTTAGTATGAGAAATCTCACCCAAATTCTCTTTTCTTTAGACACATCCATATTTGTAGGTACTTTAATGAAATTGTTAAGAGCACAAGCCCAAGAGTCAGGCAGTCATGGGTTAAAATCCTGTCTTTTGTAGTCTTGGTTAGTTCAAGGAAATTATTTAACTTTTTTGTGACTCACTTTCCTCATCTGTTAAATGGAGTAAAATATATACTTCATGCACCTGTTGCAAGGTGAGCCCTGTGCCTGGCACAAGTATACTGGCAATCATCATGTAGATCTCCACTGTAATTTATCACACTTTCACTGGAGCCAGTTTTGCATTGTGTTTCCTATCTTACCCTGAAAATAATTTCCACACTGGGTATGAATACTTCTAAACCATAGCTACTGCTCACAACCTTCTTGTTACAACAGACCCAAATAGTCATATATAAAAACAGAATGGAGGTTAAAGGGGATGAGGTCTAGTTGTATTCTTAGATCCCTGATGGGGGTCTAAGATACACAGATATGGGTCAGGGACCATCATCTAGATAGAGGTATAGTAGAAAAGGAATTTGACTCCATCATCGACCATATGGTGTGTGTGTTTGTGTGCATGTGTGTGTACTGTGTATGTGTGAGTGTCCACATGTGTGTGCTAGGGATGAAAAATGATACCAAGATATATACAAGTTTATGGGTCATATATGGAAATTGATCTTTCCTCCATACTTCATATTAGATGTTATCAGATCAAAGCGTCCAGCTTGGATCAGCAGACCTTTAAAAGAATGTGGAGAAACTGGAACAGATTCAGAGAAAAGAATCATAAATATGCAAATATTATATGAAAAATATTGAGAGATTTGAAACTTAAAGAAAGTCAAGGATGACTTGGTTTGTTTTCAAGAATAAGAAGAGCTTTTCTTAAAGATTCAGATCAGCTATTCCTTGTGTCCACAGAGGACCAAACGAGGGGAAAGGAATACATTAAAACTGTGTACTGCATGTTTTTTATTTTGTGTAAGGAAGAACTTACTGCAAACTTGGTGATAAAATAGTCGACTGGACTGCTGAGTTAGTTATGGGGTCTGTAATGGGGAGTTTTGTCTTAAAGCTTTGTGGATAATCACCAGACCTAGCTATTTTCAATTTGGCATCTACCTAAACCAGGTTGCTGCACCAGATGAATGCTGAAGGTTCTTTCTAGCTTTGGAATATAACTAGAAAATACCAAGGGGCTGCATATATAAGACATGTTGCACAATTAAAAATCTATCTATCGAAGAGGTAGGTCAGCCACAAAGCAGAGGCGAGAGTTTTAGCACGCTCTGGCTGTTACACAGAGCACAACATGAGACCCATCAGTCAGCTTCTAACAGACAATCCAGGTCAGCCAGACTGATGGGATTTTTAGTGTTGATTGTGTTGGATTTGCATTTGCTGTTACGAAAGGGGCAACCAACAAAGTCTTAGAATAGTGTGCATGCGTTGACCCATAACCAGTGAAACAAACAAAATAAAAAAGGCTGCTGTTAAATTAATAATTCTTAGTATGGATAGGAATGTTTTCCTTATTAAATTCAGAGTGGATTCATTCTAGGAACAATTTTGGTCTAGAGGCTGTCACTTGCTATAGATTACTGACTTTAGTGCTTGGCTGCCAAAATACTTTGGCTCATTCTCAAGCCCCAAGAATTGCATAAATTTTCCCTCTCATCATGCTCCAGAGCCATCAACAATATCTCTAGATGTCTTTTCTTCCTAATTTTATTTAATTCTTTTGTCTCAAGTCTCCTAAGAATTTCTGTGTACTATTTATATTGTATTATATTAATTATGAGTCATAGCCATACATTGATTCACATGATCCATATATTAATCACATGATTGTGTGCCTTTGTTCCTTTACTGGGTTTCTATTTTTTCTTAACCTGTCCACAATCTCAGATAAGCATCTTCTGCAAGTCTGTAGTTCTCCTCTCACCTGCACATGGACTGGCACAGATGTTGACAAACGGAATGTATTTTTCAGCCAATGTTTATTGTCTCTGACCAGATCTAAAAGGCTTGATTGTTTACATGTAACAAACAAAACAGAACAATAACAATAATCGTGAAACAAATCAAAACAAAAGCCTTGTGGTTAAAATCAGCTGGGACTTAATTTTTCTCCCACATGAAAAGGTCTGGAAGTGAGAAGTCCAGGGCTGGTGAGGCAGCTGCAGGGTTACACAGTTTTGGATTCCTTCTGTTCAGCTACCCTGTCGTCCTCAGTGCATGGCCTCATGGTCCACGTGGGTTGTTGTAGCATCAGCCATCACATCCACGTTCCAGGAGGCAGGATGGAGGAAAAGAAGGGAGAGCTGACTCACCTCCTTCAACAAAATTTCCTGGAAGTTCCACACATCACTTCTAGTTGATTCTCACTGACTAGAACATAGGTACAAGGCTGCTTCCAGCAGCAAAGGAGGTTGGTAGTTTTTTACTCCACGTGACAGTGTGCCCCACTATCATGGAGAAAGGAATCAATGAATGACAAACTGGACAATGAGCAGTCTTCAGCCCAGAGCCCAAATGTTGTGTTGGCAAGAGAAGTTCAATACAGATACAGTGATTTTAAATGTCAGCGTGGTGTGGACATTTCCCTGTGGTAACTATGCATCAAAACACTGTGCATAGTTTATTCATTAAGAGCTACATCCAAAATTCTTCCTGAAAACCTGGGAAGAAGGTGCTGCTATTATGTCTCAAGGTGTACCAAGACTGAGAACCACACAGTTCATGGTAAAGTTGGTAGTTGAACCCAAGCAGTCAGATCCCTGAACCTGTACTATTAACTGTATCACTGTGTTGTCTGTAAAGTAACATAGAAACGTTGCCTTTCTAGGAATTTTTCAGCACAATCCGTGGCAGAACTCTCAGGGACTCTGTGATGCTGCCTTCATTATGACAACACACATGCACATATTTGAAAAAATTGTATCTGTGCCTTCATTTGGACATGATATGCAATTTTCAGGAGATCCTCTGAACTCATGTAATTTGTTAGTGGTGACATCCTGCTCCTACCTCATCTTTCATTTGTTAAATGTTGTCTTTATTTTTCGGCTTCCTAGAAATTTGGAACTATGTAAAGTTTGTTTTAATTAAGCTCAGTTGATTCAGTGCATTCATTCTTTTGCAGCATTTTATTCTTATAGCTGTAGTTGAGATATATTCATGATTCGAGATGGTGATGTCAGTCTGTTTGGTTGGGGAATGGCCAAATTGTTGTGAAGCATTGTCAACTCAGGTACGTGATTGATGACAGGCTTATTGTAGAAAACAAGATTAACAGGTTTGGGGGGGGGGGTGTTTATTTTAGTTTAGAAAAAGCTGTCCTATTGTTTTGATTGTATGGGAAAAAAAATCAAAATTTTAGTCATTTTACAGTGACAGGTGTTTGGCAAATTGGAAAATATACCTTAGTCCTACTGAATGTCAAATTAATAGAATGTTACCTTAGGGGAAAACTAATCTCAAAACAATCTTTTTTAATTCGTATTTTTTCTAACTCAATTATTGTATCTCCTTCAGATGAAATCAAAACCTTCAAGTCAAGGGTCCTTTCTATAAATATTTCTTGTCAGTTGATGCGTGAAATAGCCCTCTTTTTCAATAACTGATGAAGGGTAGGGAAGATTTGATGCTTAGGGAATTCATTATTATTTCAGACTGTTCTTAAAAGGGATTTTCATAGTTCTTTATTTCCATAAGTCATGTCATAGTTTTCCAAAAAGAACTGAAAGAAAATGAAATAAAGATACTGAGACAACTTTTTAAAAATGTTTATTACAGACATTGTCAGACACATAAAAAATAGGCATAATACTATTATGAACTGCCAAGCACCCACCCCCAGTTTCGACAGCTATCAACATATGGCCAATTTGTTTCAACTTCCCCTCTACCCCATCTCCTTCCCTTCTACACGTTGGATTATTTTGGAGTAAATCTCAAACATCATCTCATTTATCTTTAAATACTTCATTATGAACCTATGCAAAATATGGATTCTTTGTTTTTTTAAAAACGTATACCCAAACATAATATCCCTTCTGCAAAAAGTAATAATGATATTGAGAACATGATATGTTTATTCTCTTTTTCTCTCCTCTTTTCAACAGTTGGTATGTTTTAATCAGAATCCCAGCAGGTTCACATATTGCAGTTGGTGTTCTTTTAGTATATAGGTTCATTTTTCTTCTGTTTATTTTTCTTGCAATTTATTAGTTGAAAAAATATTATAAAGTATCTCACATTGTGGATTTTGCTGATTTGTTTTCCTGTGGTGTCATTTATTATGTTCCTCAGTCCCTTGTATTTCTGTAAATTGATCAGAATCAGGTTTGATTTTTTTTCTTTTTTACAAGAATACTTCATAGATGGTGTTGTGTACTTCTTATTGCATCATATCAGGAGGACATAGTGCTTAGTTGTCTCTCATTTTACGATAAAACTGATCATTTTTTGTTAAGTAATGTCAGCCAAATCTTTTCATTATATAAACTTTCCATTTCATCAGCAATTTTAACAGCCATTTATGATGACCACCTAAACCAATTATTCCATTAGGGATTGCAAAATTGAGATAATCTCATTCTATAATTTCTTCTTCATTTATTAGCTGAAATTCTTCTGTAAAGGATAGCTTTCCTACGTCAACTATGTGGTTACCTTAAAGTATAGGAAAGGCATATAAATGCTTGATTCTTTTCTTCATTAATTTTCAGAATAATAAGCTAATTCCTTAACATCTGGCAATGTTCACCAATGGACTTTTAAGTATTATTGTAAACAAATGGTTTAAAAACACATTTAATATGTTTCAGTCTACTGTTGTTGTTATTCCTTTCTATGCTCAAATTGTCCTGTCTTTGGGCAGGGAGAGCATCTTCAAATTAGATCTTGAGGTTTTTTTTCAGGACTTTCTGGTTCAACCAGATGATTCACGTTCATCTTGTACATTTCTTGACCTAGATCTTGAATCAACTTCAAGGTTCCTTTTCATGGAGAATGGTATTTAGAATCTCCAGGTTAGTTGCTGGGTCATCATTTGTTTTCAGACCTTTTTGGTAGTCAGAGCTAAGAAAAGAGTTGAGAAGTTCATACTAATATTTTCGATTCAATTTTTTTTTTTTTTTTTTTTTGGCTTTGCTGTGCAGCTGTGTGATCTTGGTTCCCCAACCAGGGATTGAACCCGGGCCATGGCAGTGAAAGTGCCGAGTCCTAATCACTGGACCACCAGGGGATTCCTTCGATTCAAATTTTGATTACAGGATTTTTACTTAGTTTGTATTTGTATCTTTTTTTTCTCTTTCACTGAAAACCTTGATTCCTAAATAGAATAATAAAATTATTTATTTGCTTTGTCGTATAAAATTTCAGCAGGAAAATATATTTGTACTAACATTATGATTATTGAAAAGACTTTTTATTATTGAAAAGACTTTTTTTTTTTGGCATTCCTTTTGTCCTTAGAATATATCCCACCAGGGATAAACAGCAAAATTACTGTTTTAAAGTCACCTTGAAATAACCCCTCTCTGAGTGGTTAAGTCACAAAACTCAAAAAATAAGTTACTATTTTCTTTTAGCTTTCTAACTTTAGGGATTTATTTTTTAAGTTTTGATTTTTTAGGATGATATAAAGCCTTTATATGTTTCCAAAGTAAAATCTACAAAGTATTTTGAAAATCGAACTTCTGTCCCTATTCCCTCACCCAATTCCCATTCTCACTAAAGGTAAACGTTGTTATTAGCTTTTGGTTTAGCATTTCTAAAACAAACAAGTGTGTGTTTGTATTGCTTCTCTTTCTTAGCTCTAAGATGGCATAGTATGCATACGCTACACACATTGCTTTTCTCATTTAACAATATATCTTTATGATCACAGATGCATAGTAGTCATTTTGTTAGTGTGACCTACGTTTATTCAAGTAGCACACAATAAATGGGCATTTGGGTTCTTCCTGATATTTTACTATTCCAGAAATGTTACAGCCTTCTTTACCAATTACAGTTTGCTTGACAAATATTTTGTTAAGGACATTTGGATTATTTCAAACCTTCCTTTTTATAAACCAAAGTGTGATAAGCATTCTTGCATATGAAACTATGGTTGTCCTACTAGATTATAAGCTCCTTGAGAGTAAAGCATTTTATTTCTGCTTTGTGCATAACACGAAGCTCATCAATTTGAAGGTATTGATTGATTAAGCTAAATGGGTCTTGAAAAATACATCAGGAAAACACATTCATCTTTTTGGAAAACATATGCGCATCAACATGTTACCGATCTTCAAGACCAACAAAATAAAGATTCTTTTCTACCAAATAGATTTGTCTGTGTATCTTGTTTAGGGAAAGTTTCTATAAATAGAAATTATTCCCAAATAAACACTGGATGAAGTTAAAGGAAAGAGTAGTACTATTACTGAGCAGCTACCAGGCTCAAATTAGTCAAACAGACTAATTAATTGTGGTTAAGTAATTCAGGTGTTGGGAATAGTGTTAATTTAAACAGGTGGCATTCTTGTCTCAAAGAGCTTATTTTCTAGTGGGAAGACATAAGTGGAAAACATGGATAATAGACACATAATGAAATACATAATGTATTTTAGAAAACTGATAATGGCTGGAAGGAAATCCTCAGGAAGGAGAGTAGGGTGGGATTCAGAGCACAAGTGGTGGGTACAGCCTTAGATAGGACCAGGGGTTGGTGGATTTGGGGAAAAGGGAATAAAGTAGTCCCTTTTTATTTCATATGTTTTCCAAGGAAGAATGCAGTGAGAGTGAGTAGTGAGAGGGTACTAGAATGGTTGAAATAATTGATCCAGAGAGTGGGAAAGTAAAGTTACTAGGAGAATATAGTTGATATCATGCTTGGTACTTCACTTATGAGAGATTATTTAACAAAAGTCGTTCTTCCAATACTTTCTGTTAAAGGAAATTTTGCTGCCTGTGGTCTGGCCAGGGGGGTTAAGAACATTTTTTTCCCACCCTCACTAGGCTGATGGGAATAATAATTAGCACTGGACTAGTAGGAAATCCATAGATAGCAATGTCTAGTGTGCAGTGTATCACCTTTGACACGAGTACCTTGACATACAATGATCTTAGCAATCAGTTTCCTTTCTTAGGAATTTGGAACTAGGAAGCTGAAAGAATGAGGCAATTAGCAGACAGTGCAGAAACAGAAGGAGAACAGTAAGAGATGCTATTAGGTAGAGTCAGGGCCATAACAAGCTAACGTCAGGAGAAAGCAAATCTATGCTTAAGCTGAAGAAATCTATAAGAAAAACCCAGAAAGCATATGCAGAGAGAGGCAAAGAAGGAAGAGAGGTGGAGCAGAGTCTTTCTAGCTGCCTCATTTCCTGAAAACATTCCAGGCCCAATTTCAATTGGCATGTTTCCTTCGAGAAAATCCACTTTGACTTGAACGAGGTTGAGCTGGTACAGTGGACTGCTGCCATTGCAGTGTACCCAACATCTATGTGCTCTGTTTTGCTAGTAGTGCACTGATTCTTCTCTAAGAAAACTATTCTTCCTCACTGAGGTCCATGAAATTTGGATGCAACTGATTTGTAGGTAGCTCATCATTCTTCTCCACCTTACTGCAACTTTCTTGTTTCTAAAATAGAAGGCACTAGAGCTGACCTCTAAGGCAG